>NW_028274823.1:15365833-15684000 GCF_037043125.1 Eumetopias jubatus
AACAAATGGTGTCAGATGAGCTGGATAGCTAATAAATAAATAACTGAATAAAACTAAAGAAGAAAACCTGATTAAAGAAAAAAAGGACCTTAACCCTTACCTCATACCATACCCCAAAATTTATTTAAAATGAATCATAAACCTAAAGGCAAATGTTAAAACTATAAAACTTTTAGAAGAAAAAATAGAAAAAAATCTAAGCCATCTTGGATTTTGCAAAGATTTCTTAAATAGGACACAAGAAACAAAAACTACAAAAGGAAGAAAATCAATAAATTGGGCTCCATCAAATCTAAAGTGACTTTAAAGGCACTTTTATGAAATCAACAATGCAAGGCACAGTATGGGAGAAAATATTTGTAAAACATATATTATAGAAAGGACTTGTGGATAGATTATATAAAGAACACTTACAACTTGGGGCACCTGGGTGGCTCAGTCGTTAAGCATCTGCCTTTGGCTCAGGTCACGATCCCAGGGTCCTGGGATCGAGCCCCGCATCGGGCTCCCTGCTCTGCGGGAAGCCTGCTTCTCAGTCTCCCACTCCCCCTGCTGCTTGTGTTCCTGCTTTCACTATCTCTCTTTCTGTCAAATAAATAAATAAAATCTTTAAAAAAAAGAACACTCACAACTTTACTGTAATAATGAAAACAAGCTACTTCATCAGAGAATATAGACACATGACAAATAAGCTCACAGAAAGATGTGCAACACCATTAGTCATTAGGGAAATATAAATTAAAACCACATTGACATATACCAATGTACACCAACTGGTAATGATAAAGTTACAAAGCCTGACCAAAGCAAGTATGGGCCAGGATGTGGAGCAACCAGAATTCTCATGCTGCTCTTGGGGATGTAAAATGGCACAACCACTTTGGAGAATAGTTTAGAGTTTCTTTAAAATTTAAGAATATAGATACCATATAACCAGTCATTCCATTCCTAGGTATTTACCCAAGAGAAATGGAAGCATGTGCTTCCATAAAGACCTATAAATTAATGTTTATAGCAGCTTCTTTTGTAATAGCCAAAAACTACAAATAAACCAAATGTCCATCAAATTGGGGTATATCCATATATCCAATAAAATACTACCATTAATAAAAAAGAATAAACTACTGATATACACAAAAACATAGATGAATCTCAAAATGATTATGCTGATCAAAAGAAGACAAAAAAAATCAAGATTATATATAGGCTGTATAAGTCTGCTCATATAAAATTTTAGAAACGCACACATTACACCATCACAAGCAATCTATATTGCCTCTTTTGAGGGCAACTTGGCAATAGGTGTAAAAATTCAAATGCACCCAGTCTTTAACCTGGCAACTCTACAGCTAGGAATTTATATTAGAAATATGTACAAAAATATTAATATACAAACAAACTACTTTAAAAATGGGCAAAGGCTTTGAATAGATACTAATCCAAAGAAGATATACAGATGGCTAATTAGCACATGAAGAGATGCTCCACATCAGGAATCATTAGGGAGATGCAAATCAAAACAATAAGATACCACTTCACTTCCATTAAGATGGCTATAATAAAAAAAAAAAACAGACCAACAACTAAAACTAAAATAAAACATAAAGCAGAAAATAGTAAGTGTTAATGAGGATATGGAGAAACTGGAACCCTTGTGCATGGCTGGTGGGAAGGTAAAATAATACAGTCGCTGTGGAAAATAGTATGGAAGTTCTTCAAAAAAACTAACCAGAGAATTACTGAGTGAACCAGTAACTCTACTTCCAGGTATTCCCCCAAAGACTGGAAACCAAGCACTCAGACCAATGTTTGTACAGCCATGTTTATAGTAGCATTATTCACAACAGCCAAGAGGTGGAAACAGCACAAATGTTCATCGATGGATGAATGGATAAACAAAATATGGTATAAACATACAATGGAATATTATTGAGCCTTAAAAAGGAAGGAAATCGGGACCTATGGTACAACATGAATGAGCCTTGGGGACATTATGTTAAGTGAAATAAACCAGACAAATACCATATGATTCCATTTATATGAGGCGCCTAAAGTAGTTAAATTCATAGAGACTGAAAGTAGAATGGTGGTTGGAAAAGGGTGGGGGGGGCTGAAGTAGGGAGTGGGAAATTTTTAATGGGTACAGAGGTTCAGTTTTGCAAGATGAAAAAATTCTGGAGATGGTTGGTGATGATGTTTGCACAAACATGTGAATGTGCTTATTGCCACTGAACTGCACACTTAAAAACGGTTAAAATGGTCAATTTTACATTATAAATATTTTATCACAACAAGAAAGGGAAAAAATACTAGTGTAAGATATTCTCTGCAATGCAGTGTGTAATAACAAAAGACCAGAAATAACCTAAGTGCCTGTGAATTGGGGGTTGGTAAAAAATTATAGCACATTAAAGAAAATGCAGCCATTAAAAATAATTAGATGGCTCTCTATGTATTGATAGAAAATGATCTCTAAACCTTATTTGTAAAATGAAAAAAAAAAAAACCACAACAATAAGAAAACAGTGTGTGCTCCCAACTGTATAAATAAAAAAGTGGCTTGGAGTTATAGAGGCACACAGGACACACACATAGTTGCAGAGGCAATTCTTTATTTCTAGAAGGCTACATAAAGAACTGGCATCAACAGTTGCCTCTGGCAAGGGTGGAAGAAAGACGTTTTCATTCTCCGAATTTTTACCATGGTCATTCGTAGCTTTTTTATTTAAAAAAGGTTAATTAAACAAAAAATCCTCACTTGTGCACTAGATTCCATCCTTTCTCAGGTCCTGGGAAACCCACCCCCACACCTAGCTCCTCCCTCTATAGTAATTTTCCCAGCTTGCTCCGCACCAGCTTCTTGCAGTGTGCCCTTGGAAGAGCACTGACCAACCCCCCCACCTCCCCCCCCTCCCCCCCCACCTCCCCCCCTCCCCCCCACCCCCCCACCCCCCCACCCCCCCACCTCCCCCCCCTCCCCCCCCACCTCCCCCCCTCCCCCCCACCCCGCTCCACAGCTTCTGCTCAGATCGGCTGCCTTCTCTAGAAAAGCTTTTCTCTTCTTCCTCTTACGGATACACCTGCAGGAATTTTGACTGTTGAATCGCACTCACTCCTCTCTCCAGTCAGTGAGTCTGACCGGCTCTGCCTCTACAAGTTGCTGGCTCTTCTTCGCCCGCCTTGCCCCACTCCTGCTTTCCTGCGACCAGCCTCAGCTGCTCAGATCCGGTGCCCTGCCCACACCTCCAACTGGCATCCTCCTCTCCCATCTCTTGCCGCCACCAGGACATCCTGCACACCGCCATGAGATTTGTATTTTTAAAAAACTTTCTCAACCACAGCTAGAAATTAAGCTACTCACTTTAATGGTTAAGTTTATGTGATGTGAATTTCACTTCAATTAAAAAAATTCCCATTACCAAACTGCTTGTGATATCTTACTGGTTCCCTCAATTGAGTTAAATAAGATCTTCAACACACATTTATTTTAAAAAATTAAGCTATTTTACCCTCATGTAACCTGCTTAAAAACCGTAAATGGTTCCCCAGTGCCCTCATGAAAAATGTCCATATGAGGTTGCGCTCAACATCGTGGGATGTCCATTAGAACTTTCTGCAGTGATGGAGATGTTCTGTAACATCACTGTCCAATACAGCAGCTGCTAAACATATGTGACTGTTGAGCATTAGCAATGTGACTAGTGCCAGCAAGGAACTAACATTTTCATTTACTTAAGTTAATTTGGACTTAAATGTAAATAGCCTCGTATGGCTACTACCACAGTGGACAGCACAGTCCTAGAATGTGGTGGGCACTGCTCTTTCTTTCCATTTCTTACTTGTCCCTAGTGTGAAGCCCTTTTTCTAGCCAGGCTGGTGGTCTCTTTCGAGTGGGTCATATCACTGAAGATTTCCACTCTCTGCTTATCCCTTTCCTCGGACTGCCCTTCCCACTCCCCTCTGTGTATCAAAGCCTACCCTCCACTCCAAGTCGAGTCCTTACGCCCCCTCCTCCCCGTTTTACTGTCCAGTCAACAGTGCTTTCCCCCTTGCTCAGGTGTTGGAAAATGTCACCCGCAGTGCTTACTCTGGTGCTCAGGAAAACTCGGCTCTCGAAGAAATGGTGTCTTCTGTGTTTGTCCAGATTCATTTCTCTTGGTTGTGAGCTCTTGGTCAAGCACGCTTTGTACCAATTCCTTTCCTCCCGCTCCAGCTCTTTCCATGCCTTACCCATGATCAGAGCATGGTTCAGCACAGCTGCAAAGCAAACAGGTGGCCACAGGAGACCAGGTGCTCACTCCACCAGTCACACTGGCCACTGTGATATGCAAACAAGCATGAAGTGTTAAGAGGAGAAGGCTTCCCTGGGCTTCGATACCAAGGAGGAAAAATGTGGAATAGTGCCACACACAGTCTTCATGTTTTTGTCCAATGAGAGATTTTTTTTTTTTCAAGTTTAAACCCTAAAAGCTGTTCCACATGCCCCACCAATCACGACATCGGGCAGGATATAAAGTCTACAAACCCAACCCAAGGTCAATTCGTGCATCAAGCCTAGAGAGGGAGAAGCCATGCCTGGGGTAATGAGACATGCAGGCATTTTGGAGGAAAACACTGTCTTTTGTGCAATGGAATTGGTGAAGTCTGTGCTTAAATTTAAGCAAGTCCCAAAGCACCGACTGAAAGATCTTAGGACAATGAGGTAAACTCTGAGTACCAGGTGGGAGAACGTAAGGACAGAGTGGCACGCACATCGAGTCTGAGAATGGGGACAGTGCCTTGGCAAGCACTCAGTCTCCGTGACGTCTCTTCTCTTTTTAACCATTTCTGTTGGGAAGTTGCTAGCTCTTGAGTGAGAAAGAACTGGAAATTAACCAGAAGCTCACAAAGTATTACTACCACGACTGTTCCCACTACCGTTAGCACTACTTGTACTTACTAATCATGAGGAGCACAAGGAGCACGATGAGGAGACACACGGAGACCAGTAGTTGTAGTAAATATCCTAGTTGACTATGGGGCATGTAGCGTTTTTCCTCCACACTATGGTTTCACTTGTTCCCAGCTAATTTGTTGGCTGTCTTTACAGAGTCCCCAGTGAAAGAGCATTTCGACGTGCTGTTACAGATAAGTATCTGAACTGAGCAGTCCCTGCCTGACTTTGCAGTCAAAGTTATAGTGCCTGGATCAGATAAAAGCATGAAAGCAGTCAATTCCCCTACAGAACTGGGTCTTAACAAAGCTTATTTCTCTCAGGAGAAGTGTAACTCCCAGGCATAGAAGCAAGCAGCCCTGGAGGGTAACGGTGGTCATTCTCACAGTCAGATGGAGGAAAAGGGAATAACCATCCCCACCCTGTACAACTATTAGGGCGGTTAGAGAAAATGCGTGTGGCTGCTTGGCACATAGTCAAAGCTTAATAAATGGTGGAGACAATGAAGATGATAGGGACTCGGCGATAGAGTGATAAAGGGCCTCGGCGGCCTCTGTCCCTGCAGACGTGGGCTCTGGCTTTGAGGGGTTTCACCAAGCCTGCCTTGTGGACACGGGGCCGCAGTCCTGGGAGCAGAGACCAAGCTATGGAAAGGAGCATTCAGAGAGAAAGGGGATCTGTCCCAATCCTCCTCTTGCCCACAGGCTGCAGGCAGGTGCTGTTGCAGATGGAGACACAGAGGCCAGATCAAGCTTGCGATGCAATTATAGGCCACACAGATGAATGGAAAATTCATTCAAAGAAACACAGACGAAGTGTAAGTACTGTGAAAAATATGACCCCTTGGGGTAGGCTCCTGTTTGAGGGACACACACACACACACACACACACACAGTCACATACACACACGCACACATACACACACACCTGTATGTTGATTATAACATAATGAACCCCAATGTTCCTGTCCCCTTCCCCCCAAAAAGGAAATTCATTTCCTCCAGCTTGGTTATCGATTTTTGAAGAGGGCAGGGTGACAAGGAGACTGCCTGATCAGAACTGAAGCCATCAGAAACGTGGTATTGGCAGAAAAATGTGTGAGCCTGAAAGGAAGAAAGCCATGCTTCAGCCGCATGTGCCAGTTGGAATTTTCCGTGCAAACAACCAACAGGAAGCAAGAGAGCTGCCGGTACCCTCTTCCGCCTCTCCTTCATTCAGGTCTTGCGAATCATGACCTGTGACCAGACGCACATTGTACCTGCTAGCACTGCTTGTCAAAGCAACCCGTGCCAGACCCCTTTCACACTTCTGCACAACACAGAAGAGCTAGGGTGCCTGCCAGGCGTGGGCCGAGGCAGCCACTTAATGCTGTCAACTGCCCTATGAGGTAGGTCCTACTGTTGTTTTCGTCTTCCAGAGGAGGTGCACTGACTCAGAGTCTCAACCATTTGCCCGAAGCCCCCAGCCGCTAAGTGACAAGCCAGGACAGCTGACGTGGAGGTCCCCATGTGTCCTGCTTTGCTGTGCGGCCTGAGGCCGGCATCCCCGAGGGCTGCTGCTGTATGGACCAGGCCCTCTGCATCACCCTAAGTGGATAGGCCACCCTCTCACCCTGTATTGCTGGTCTGCTGGGAAGTTGACTTAAGGAAGGAGGTATGGGGAAGAGAAAGGGAGTGTCCTGCCTCAGTTTCTCTGCCTCGGGAGATGCCGATGCTCCCCAACCAGTTTACGGGTTCCTCTGTCCTTGGTGACATGTGTGTAACACTTGCGGTGTCCTGCCACCTCCGGGAACCTTCCCTGGCAATTCCAGTCCCCAGCCACTGGCACCCTATTAATTTTTTTCCTAGTAATTCTGTACAGGGACATGGTGTCTACCTCCCACGAGGACTCGGGACAGTCCTCCTTCAACCGTCACATGGCTCTTCCCAGCCAGTAGTACTGAGAGAGTGAAGGCTGCTAGCTTAGACCTGCGTCGCCCAAAACGATAGCCACCAGAGAGAGATACAGGGCTGTTGAGCGCTTGAAGTGTGCCATGTGCTGTAAGTATGGAATCCACTGGAGAGCACAGCCTTAGTCCTAAAAAAAGACCGTAAAGTAGCTCATTAGTAATTAGTTTATATTTATTTCATGTTGAAATAATATTTTTAACATCTTGAGCCAAATAAAATACTTTATTAAACATAATTTCACCTATTTCTTTTTCACCTTTTTTCATGTAACTACTAAAACTTTTATACAGTTAATCTTTGGACAACAAGTTTTGAATTTCACCCGTCCAGTACTGTCCGTGTATTTTCTCTTCCTTATGATTCTTTTTCTTTTTTATTGTTATGTTAATCACCAGGTATTACATCTTTAGTTTTTGATGTAGTGTTCCATGATTCATTGTTTGTGCATAACACCCAGTGTTCCACACAGAATGTGCCCTCTTTAATACCCATCACCAGGCTAAACTATCCCCCCACCCCCCCTGCCCTCTAGAACCCTCCGTTTGTTTTTCAGAGTCTATCGTCTCTCATGGTTCGTCTCCCCCTCCGACTTACTCCCCTTCATTCTTCCTCTCCTGCTATCTTCTTCTTCTTTTTTGTTCTTAACATATATCGCATTATTTGCTTCAGAAGTACAGATCTGTGATTCAACAGTCTTGCACAATTCACAGCGCTCACCATAGCACATACCCTACCCAATGTCTATCACCCAGCCACCCCATCCCTCCCATCCCCCAACACTTCAGCAACCCTCAGTTTGTTTCCCGAGATTAAGAATTCCTCATATCAGTGAGGTCATATGATACATGTCTTTCTCTGATTGACTTATTTCACTCAGCATAACACCCTCCAGTTCCATCCACGTCATTGCAAATGGCAAGATCTCATTCCTTTTGATGGCTGCATAATATTCCACTGTGTATATATACCACATCTTCTTTACCCATTCATCTGTCGATGGACATCTTGGCTCTTTCCACAGTTTGGCTATTGTGGACATTGTTGCTATAAACATCGGGGTGCACATACCCCTTCGGATCCCTACATTTGTATCTTTCGGGTAAATACCCAGTAGTGCAATTGCTGGATCGTATGGTAGCTCTATTTTCAACTTTTTGAGGAACCTCCATACTGTTTTCCAGAGTGGCTGCACCAGCTTGCATTCCCACCAACAGTGTAGGAGGGTACCCCTTTCTCCACATCCCCACCAACATCTGTCGTTTCCTGACTAGTTAATTTTAGCCATTCTGACTGGTGTGAGGTGGTATCTCATTGAGGTTTTGATTTGGATTTCCCTGATGCCGAGTGATGTTGAACACTTTTTCATGTGTCTGTTGGCCATTTGGACGTCTTCTTTGGAAAAATGTCTGTTCATGTCTTCTGCCCATTTCTTGATTGGATTTATTTGTTCTTTGGGTGTTGAGTTTGATAAGTTCTTTATAGATTTTGGATACTAGCCCTTTATCTGATATGTCATTTACAAATATTTTCTCCCATTCTGTCGGTTGTCTTTTGGTTTTGTGGACTGTTTCTTTTGCTATGCAAAAGCTTTTTATCTTGATAAAATCCCAATACTTCATTTTTGCCCTGGCTTCCCTTGCCTTTGGCGATGTGTCTAGGAAGAAGTTGCTGCGGCTGAGGTCGAAGAGGTTGCTACCTGTGTTCTCCTTTAGGATTTTGATGGACTCCTGTCTCACGTTTAGGTCTTTCCACCATTTGGAGTCTATTTTTGTGTGTGGTGTAAGGAAATGGTCCAGTTTCATTCTTCTGCATGTGGCTGTCCAATTTTCCCAACACCATTTGTTGAAGAGACTGTCTTTTTTCCATTGGACATACTTTCCTGCTTTGTCAAAGATGAGTTGACCATAGAGTTGAGGGTCCATTTCTGGACTCTCTATTCTCTTCCATTGATCTATGTGTCTGTTTTTGTGCCAGTACCATACTGTCTTGATGATGACAGCTTTGTAATAGAGCTGGAAGTCCAGAATTGTGATGCCACCAGCTTTGCTTTTCTTTTTCAACATTCCTCCGGCTATTCGGGGTCTTTTCCGGTTCCATACAAATTTTAGGATCATTTGTTCCATTTCTTTGAAAAAGGTGGATGGTATTTTGAAGGGGATTGCATTGAATGTGTAGATTGCTCTAGGTAGCATTGACATCTTCACAATGTTCTCCCAATCCATGAGCATGGAACGTTTTTCCATTTCTTTGTGTCTTCTTCAATTTCTTTCATGAGTATTTTATACGTTTTCTGAGTACAGATCCTTTGCCTCTTTGGTTAAATTTATTCCTAGGTATCTTATGGTTTTGGGTGCAATTGTAAATGGGCTCGACTCTTGATTTGTCTCTCTTCTGTCTTGTTGTTGGTGTATAGGAATGCCACTGATTTCTGGGCATCGATTTTCTATCCTGCTACTTTACTGAATTCCTGTATGAGTTCTAGCAGTTTTGGGGTGGAGTCTTTTGGGTTTTCCATATACAGTATCATATCATCTGCAAAGAGTGAGAGTTTGACTTCCTCCTTGCAGATTTGGATGCCTTTGATTACTCTTTGTTGTCTGACTGCTGTGGCTAGGACTTCTAATACTATATTGAATAGCGGAGGTGATAGTGGACATCCCTGCCACGTTTCTGACCTTAGGGGAAAAGCTCTCAGCTTTTCCCCATTGAGAATGATATTTGCTGTAGGTTTTTCATAGATGGCTTTGATGATATTGAGGTATTACCCTCTATCCCTACACTCTGAAGAGTTTGGATCACGAAAGGATGCTGTACTTTGTCAAATGCTTTTTCTGCATCTATTGAGAGGATCATATGATTCTTGTTCTTTCTTTTGTGAATGTAT
Source organism: Eumetopias jubatus (assembly GCF_037043125.1). Taxonomy (NCBI): domain Eukaryota; kingdom Metazoa; phylum Chordata; class Mammalia; order Carnivora; family Otariidae; genus Eumetopias; species Eumetopias jubatus. Next base: position 15,375,600 of record NW_028274823.1, read on the forward strand.
TGTATCACATTGATTGATTTGCGGATGTTGAACCAACCTTGCACCCAGGGATAAATCCCACTTGGTCGTGGTGAATAATCCTTTTAATGTACTGTTGGATCCTATTGGCTAGTATTTTGGTGAGAATTTTTGCATCCATGTTCATCAAGAATATTGGTCTGTAATTCTCCTTTTTGATGGGGTCTTTTCTGGGTTTAGGATCAAGGTAATGGTGGCCTCATAAAATGAGTTTGGAAGTTTTCCTTCCATTTCTATTTTTTGGAACAGTTTCAGGGGAAGAGGTATTAATTCTTCTTTAAATGTTTGGTAGAATTCCCCTGGGAAGCCATCTGGCCCTGGGCTTTTGTTTTTTGGGAGATTTTTGATGACTGCTTCAATTTCCTTAGTGGTTATAGGTCTGTACAGGTTCTCTATTTCTTCCTGGTTCAATTTTGGTAGTTTATATATCTCTAGGAATGCACTCATTTCTTCCAGGTTATCTAATTTGCTGGCATAGAGTTGCTCATAATATGTTCTTAAAATTGTTTGTATTTCTTTGGCGTTGGTTGTGATCTCTCCTCTTTCATTCATGATTTTGTTGATTTGGGTCATTTCTCTTTTCTTTTTGATAAGTCTGGCCAGGGTTTTATCAACTTGTCAATTCTTTCAAAGAACCAGCTCCTAGTTTTATTGATCTGTTCTACTGTTCTTTTGGTTTCTATTTCATTGATTTCTGCTCTGATCCTTATTATTTCTCTTCTCCTGCTGGGTTTAGGCTTTATTTGCTGTTTTTTCTCTAGCTCCTTTAGGTGTAGGGTTAGGTTGTGTATTTGAGAACTTTTTTGTTTCTTGAGAAAGGCTTGTATTGCTATATACTTTCCTCTTAGGACTGCCGTTGCTGCATCCCAAAGATTTTGAACAGTTGTGTTTTCATTTTCATTGGTTTCCATGATTTTTTTTAATTCTTCTTTAATTTGCTGGTTGACCCATTCATTCTTTAGTAGGATGTTCTTTAGCCTCCATGTTTCTGAGTTCTTTTCGACTTTCCTCTTGTGATTGAGTTCTAGTTTCAAAGCATTGTGGTCTGAGAATATGCAGGGAATAATCCCAATCTTTTGGTACCAGTTGAGACCTGATTTGTGACCTAGGATGTGATCTATTCTGGAGAATGTTCCATGGGCACTAGAGAAGAATGTGTATTTTGTTGCTTTGGGATGGAATGTTCTGAATATGTCTGTAAAGTCCATTTAGTCCAGTGTTTCAGTTAAAGTCTTTATTTCCTTGTTGATCTTTTGCTTAGATGATCTGTCCATTTCAGTCAGGGGAGTGTTAAAGTCCCTCACTATTGTTGTATTGTTGTCAATTTGTTTCTTTGCCTTTTTTATTAATTGCTTTATATAATTGGCTGCTCCCATATTAGGGGCATAGATATTTACAATTGTTAGATCTTCTTGTTGGATAGACCCTTTAAGTAGGATATAGTGTCCTTCTTCCTCTCTTATTACAGTCTTTGTTTTAAAATCTAATTTGTCTGAAATAAGGATTGCCACCCCAGCTTTCTTTTGGTGTCCATTAGCATGGTAAATGGTTTTCCACCCGCTCACTTTCAATGTGGGGGTGTCCTTGAGTCTAAAATGAGTCTCTTGCAGACAGCATATTGATGGGTCTTGTTTTTTTTAATCCAATCTGATAGCCTGTGTCTTTTGATTGGGGCATTTAGCCCATTTACATCCAGGGTAACTATTGAAAGGTATGAATTCAGTGCCATTGTATTGACTGTAAGGTGATTGTTACTGTATATTGTCTGTGTTCCTTTCTGATCTATGCTTCTTTTAGGCTCTCTCTTTGCTTAAAAGACCCCTTTCAATATTTCTTGGAGGTCTGGTTTCGTGTTTGCAAATTCCTTTAGTTTTTGTTTGTCCTGGAAGCTTTTTATCTCTCCTTCAATTTTCAATGAGAGCCTAGCTGGATAGAGTATTCTTGTCTGCATATTTTTCTCATTTAGTGCTCTGAAGATATCATGCCAGTCCTTTCTGGCCTGCCAGGTCTCTGTGGATAGGTCTGTTGCCAATCTAATGTTTCTACCACTGTAGGTTACATATCTCTTCTCCCGAGCTGCTTTCAGGATTTTCTCTTTGTCTCTGAGACTCGTAAGTTTTACTATTAGATGTCAGGTTGTTGACCTATTTTTATTGATTTTGAGAGGGGTTCTCTGTGCCTCCTGGATTTTGATGCCTGTTTCCTTCCCCACATTAGGGAAGTTCTCTGCTATAATTTGCTCCACTATACCTTCTGCCCTTCTCGCTCTTTCTTCTTCTTCTGGGATCCCAATTATTCTAATGTTGTTTCGTCTTACCGTATCGCTTATCTCTCGAATTCTGCCTTCATGATTCTGTAGTTGTTTATCTCTCTTTTTCTCAGCCTCTTTATTTTCCATCATTTGGTCTTCTATATCGCTGATTCTCTCTTCTGCCTCATTTATCCTAGCAGTTACTGCCCCTATTTTTGATTGCACCTCATTAATAGCCTTTTTGATTTCGACTTGGTTAGATTTTAGTTCTTTTATTTCTCCAGAAAGGGTTTCTCTAATAACTTCCATGCTTTTTTCAAGCCCGGCTAGTATCTTTAAAGTCATGATTCTGAACTCTAGGTCCAACATCGTACTAATGTCCGTATTGAGTAGGTCCCTGGCAGACGGTACTACCTCTTGTTCTTTTTGCTGAGGTGACTTTTTTCGTCTTGTCATTTTGTCCAGAGGAGAATAGATGAATGAGAAAACAAAATGTTAACAGGTTAACAACCTCCCCAGCAAATATACTCTATACAAATCAGAAAAGACCTGAAACCAGGGGAAAATAAAGGGAAAGAAAGAAAAAAGAAAGAAAAAAAAAGATAAAGATAAAAACAAATGAAAAAAAAACAGAATATGATCAAATATGATCAGACTAGTGTATAGACCAGTGCCACACACTAGATTTTGGGCATATTTTTGTCTGTTAGAAGAAAGGGCCTCCTAATATTTTAAAGGAAGACTTATATATGTACAAAATAAGGGTTGATACAATGAAGGGATGGAAGATGACTGTAAAGATGAAAAGTATAAAAGATTCTATAAAAGGAATTGATAAGAGGTTGTTTGAAAAAAGAAAGAAGAAGATTAAAAAACAAAGAAGAAAAGAAAAAAGAAAAGGGAGAGAATGTGATCAGGCAGGAGACTAGAGCAAAGCCATACACTAGTGATTTAGGGTATATTTTGAACTGTTAGAAGAAACTGTATCTCAAAATTTTAAAGAGAGAACAACTTATATATATATATATGCCCAAAATAAGGGTAACTACTATGAAGGGATAAAATATGACTCTAAAAAATGAAAAATAGTTTTTTTTTATAAAAGGGATTGATAAGATGTTGGTTGAAAAAGGGAAAAAGAAAAATTAAAAAAAAGAAAAAAACAGTTAAAAAATCATCTTTGAAAAACTAATGAATCATGGTAAAAAAGCCATGAATTCTATGTGCAGTATTCCCCTAGCGCTGGAGTTCTCCCGTTCTCCTTGATCGGTAAACTTGGTCTTGGCTTGCTGGCTGTTCGTGCTGATCTTCTGGGGGAGGGGCCTGTTGCCATGGTTCCCAAACGTCTTTGCCGGAGGCGGAATTGCCCCGCCCTTGTCGGTCTGGGCTAAGCAATCTGCTCAGGTTTGCTCTCGGGAGCTTTTGTTCCCTGCAAGCTCTCGGTACAGCTTTGGAGGACCAGGGTGAAAATGGTGGCCTCCCAATCTCCGCCTGGAGGAGCTGAGAACTCGGGGCCCTGCTCCTTAGTGCTCCCCCAGAGAAAAGCAGTCACTCCCATGTCCCCGGTCTCCGGCCGCACTCCGTGCTCACCCGGCCTGTGACCGAGCGTTTCTATCTCTGGCACCCGACCCCGTGTGGAGTCTCCAAACCCAGGAGATCCCTGCGCTGCACTCCCGCGCCGCTCCTCCCGGGGGAGGAGGGGGAGTCTCCCCGGCTCTGCCGCTTGTTGGGTCCCTGCTGGAGGAGCAGTGGCCCGACTGGGCCGCGGATCACAGTTTATGACAACCCCGAGCTGCAAGCCCGCGCCTCGGCTCCGTCTCTGCAGCCGGCTTCCCCGCTCTGATAACTGGGAGCTCTGCCGCACTCAGGCTCCCCTGGTCTTTCTGTGACCCCGAGGGTCCTGAGACCACACTGTCCCGCGAGGGTTCCACCTCCCGCTTAGCCACTGGAGTGACATCCCTCCGCGGAGCCGACCTCTAAAAGTTTGGATTTTGTGCTCCGTGGCTCTATCACTTGCGGGAAGCGGCGGACGGAGGCCCCCTCCCCCGCCATCTATCCTCCCGAATATCGCCTCGGATTCACTTCTCCGCACGTTCTACCTTCCAGTAAGTGGTCGCTTCTCTGTTCAGAGAGTTTTTGCTATTCTTCTCTTCGATCTCCCGTTGAGTTCGTAGGTGTTGAGAATGGTTTGATCCCTATTCAGCTGAATTCCCGAGACCAGACGAAACCCAGGGCTCCTACTCCTCTGATTTCTTTCTTTTTTTTTTTTTTTAAGGTTTTATTTATTTATCTGACAGAGAGAGACACAGCGAGAGAGGGAACACAAGCAGGGGGAGTGGCAGAGGGAGAAGCAGGCTTCCCACTGAGCAGGGAGCCCGATGCGAGGCTCGATCCCAGGACCCCGGGATCATGACCTGAGCTGAAGGCAGACGCTTAACGACTGAGCCACACAGGTGCCCCTTTTCCTTATGATTTCTTAATAACATTTTCTTCCCTCTAGCTTGCTTTAATGTAAGAATACAGTACAGAATACATGAAACACAAAATATGTGTTCATCAACTGTTTATGTTTTCAGTAAGGTTTCCCTAGCAGTAGAGGGCTATTAGTAGTTAACTTTGGGGGGAGTGAAAAATTACACATAGGGACGCCTGGGTGGCTCTGTTGGTTAAGCGACTGCCTTCGGCTCAGGTCATGATCTCAGGGTCCTGGGATCGAGCCCCTCATCGAGCTCCCTGCTCAGCGGGAAGCCTGCTTCTCCCTTTCCCACTCTCCCTGCTTGTGTTCCCTCTCTCGCTGTCTCTCTCTCTCTCTCTGTCAAATAAATAAATAAAATCTTTTTAAAAAATTATACAAAAATTTTCGACTGTGCCGGGGGTCAGTGCCCCTGACTCCTGCATCATTCAAGGCTCAACTGCAATTTCTTATGTGGTTTACATTACTTTTCAACTGGACAGCTCCAACTTAGGCCACGGCGTCTCCCCCAGCTCCCTACACCATCCTAGCTCCCAGTCCACGCCAGGCAAGCATCTGAAGATCTGATTTCGTTGTCACTGCTGCCACCTCTCCCCTGCGAACTCAAGGGCAGACTGCCCAGGTGACAGGTCCCTGGGGTCAGGAAGTTAACCCAAAGCACCCTCCAGAGGCAGCTCCAGGTACACCTGCCTTAGCTGTTTCCCTCTCAGCATACAAGATCAGAAGTGAGTCAGGGACAGGGCAGCATTGGGTTAAAAAACCCAGAAAAATCCACAGAAGGCCCTTATGAACTTTGCCTCCAAAGGAGTTTTGAATAATGAACAGGGGAAATAAAAACTCAATTTGTAAAAATAAAAAAACTAGAGAGAAAGAGGAATTAACTAAATTGAAAAAAATAACTTCTTGGGGCCGACAAACACCAGAGGAGAATTTTCGAAAACATATTATTTTAGTTTCAGGGGTTTACCAGGTAGATTGATTTGGTGATAAGGGGCTCTGAAAGCTATTTTCTCGGCCTCAGCAGAAGTTAACCACCTCAGAATGCCTCAGTATTTAGCTCTGCAGCCGACAGCAAACATGTCCGGGAAAAGCAAGATAAATGAACAAACATACTGGATCAGAGCCCCTAGCAATCTGTACAGCTCCATCCCGCGGAGCCCTGATTAACACGGAGGCTCATTTAGAAATCTCACGTCATTTGTCGGGGACCAGGACAGCAGCCAAAGTTCAAGGACATGGAACCCGATGTCAGTGGTCCCACAAACAGGGAGGAAAGTTTTAACTGGGTTTTTAGCCAGGCAGACACAAGGGGAAGCGAGGGCTTTTTTTTTTTTTTTTCTCGTCTTCTCCTATAAGTTACTTCCAGCCCCCAGGCCCCAACCCCCAAAACCCACATGCTCACGTTGTCACTCATTTTTGCCCTCAGTGGAAAGCAAAGCAAAATCGTTTATTTGTGTTCCTTACCATGAGACCTAGCAAAATGACACACTTAAAAACATTTGCTCTTGCAGGGAGAAAGAGAAACCTAATTTCTTTTGTGACACTTGTACAATCCCACTGCGTTTGGATAGTTTTCTGAGATGAGCAATAAAAGCTCTGTCTTCAAAGGCTGCTTTGTTCTTGCCTTTTCTCGAAATGAAGGTACTCTCGAAAACATGTCTAGAAAATGCTCATGAATTCCACGTGGCACTTAGGTTCTCGCTCCCCTCCCCCTGCCCAGCCTCCCAGGGTAAATTGCTAATTTCCTGTCAGACCCCCAACCCCCCATCCCCCGGTCTGTAATATTGCTCTTCTAGCCATCAGGGAGAGGAAAATGCCTTTTATTAAAGACTGAAAGATCCAAGTGACAGTTTGGAAGATGTTGATGGGATTCACAAGTCTGAGTGTGTCCCTGGCCCCGGTCGTTTGGTCTGCATAGGACAGTTGTCATTCTGACCTCTGCCGTACTTCCGAGAATATATCAAAGCAAAATTCCCTTGGCTTACTCCTTTATGAATCAACAAACCTGTGTAGAGGGAGACTGTACGCCCTGCTTCTAGACGAAGACATTGAATAAGCCAGCCCATTCCTGAGTTGGGCAGGGCTATGGAAACCTCCGAGGCTGGGGCTCAATGGTTGCACCTGAAAGCAAGAGTTCCCAGCCTCAGCGGGTCCAAGGAATGATGACACTTATGATATGCCATGCTGCTGTGTGAAATACTTAAACACCCCCTCCTCTTCCGTTAGCCCAGGGGTGGGCTTTAATCTCTTGTGAGAATCAAAATACACTCAGTGAGCCATAAATAAAACATAAACAAAAAAAGCCAAAACGAAATAGTCACGTGTACAGTGTGTAGAGCCAGAAAGACCTGGGGTCAAATCCTAGCTCCTTCAATTACTGCCCACATGACCTTGAGTCATTTATTTACCTCTCAGAGCCCGACTGTCCTCACCTATAAAATGAAAGTATTGGCACCTATGATTATGGCGCTGAGGCAGTGATATCCAACAGAAATACACTGAAAGCCGTGCTGGAAGCCGGTATGTAATTCTAAATTTTCCAGCAGCAACTTACAAAGAGTAAAAAGGAAACAGGTAAAATTAATTCCTAATTTTAATTACATCGTTTGTTTGGCCACCCTGAAGCTCAAAATTTTCCTATGGTCTACCGCAAGAATTCTATATAATATCAGAATTCCTTTTCCGAAGAGCTTCATGTAGAATCCCAGTCTGTGACAGAATTGGGTCCTGAAGCGTGAGCCTTGGGCTAAGTTAGTCAGAACTCTCCCTCGGGTCTGACCCTCCCCATGTTTTTAGCCACCGGGGCTCAACTGTTACCGGGAGGGGGGTGCGTACAGGATTAGGTGAACAACAAACGCCATGACACCTCCAACATTTTCGCTGAAAGCAGCCCTAGTCTACTATATTAGTATCCCAGGGCCATGGCGGTAAGTCCACAAGCCAAACATAAATTTACTCTCTCATTTCTGAGGCTAGAAGTCTCAGGTCAAGGTGTCACAGAGTCATGCTTCCTCAGAAGGCTCTAAAGAAGGATCTGCTCCAGGCCTCCCTCCTAGCTTCTGGGAGTCCCTTGGCTTTTGGTGACATAATATCTTCACGTGTCCTTATGTGCATGTAGGTCTCTGGGTCCATATTGCCCTTTATTGTAAGGACACGAGTCATACTGGATTAGGGCCCACCCTAATAACTTCATCTTACCTTAATTACCTTCTATCTCCAAATTAGGTTAGTTCTGAATTACTGTAGCTTATGAATCCCACATATCGTTTTGGGGAGACACAATTCAATCAGAAGTGTCTTTGCCTGTGTCCCCCAACCCCAGCTAAACTCCCCTCCCCACTCCCTCTGTAGTTTGGAGCTTCTTACACCTCAGCTGGAAGCTCAAATGTCTCTATTTCAGAAAAGGGCCTTGTCTTTATATTTCCATAATTAAAGGCTTCAGTTGGGTGTCTTTCCCAAAGCAAAGAAATCATTTACCCCAAAGGAATTTTGACATCACCACTTCTTTCCAGATAATCAGTTTGGGTTTTGGAAGGCAGGTTGGGTGTTCCCCATTGCTTCTTAGCTTCAACCCAATAAGATTTCAAAAATGTGAGGGTCTCCTTTTCTGCTTAGGTACACTGTGACGTTAATATAAATTTATTTCATAAGTCCCAATGATTAAACATTTGTGAATACAATGAAGTCAGTCAATGAGAATAATGAGGCTGTTTTGACGAACATAAAAATTTGAAATCTGGGTTTATGGAAGAAAACGGCAATCTTCTATCAGCCCCAGCGTGTAATTTACTACTGTATTTGATTTAAGTTGCATAAAATGGAGACAATCTTGATTCATATCAGTAAAACTGACACCATTTGCAGCTTCATAGCACATGCTGCAATCTCAGAATAGTCTTCAATTAAACAGCTATGGTCAGAGTTTTATTCAGAGAATGGATCAGGTTAGCACAAGTTAACCCACTGAAGGTCGACAATGTGTTAAAATTTAGCGTAAACCAAATTTGTGTGTGCCGATGTAATTGTATTACTGCTTAAAATATGTAATTTGGAAAATTAAATTTAAATTATTTACAGAGCTCCTGGAACCCTTCTGTAGTGCTGAGGGGCTCTTTGGAAGAACATCATTACAAAATCTCTGACCTACTCAGCCAGGTCCAAGCTCACCTGCATTTCCCTTTCCCCTTCCACCTCATTCTCCTTTGCTCCCTCTCCGGGCACGTCCAGCTTCAGGAGGCTGACTTCTCAGGGCCCTTAGTTAAGTGTTTTTCAGGTGTTCTGTGTATGCTGCACCCCTGATGGAATCTCAGCTCTCCCCTGACTAGAGTCCTGCCCGTTCTTCAAGTTCAAGTCCATCTGCTCACCTTCCATCCACCATCGCTTGTTGTGGTCATGCATCTGCTGCAAACTGCTGAGCACAGTAAAGATGAGCAGCCCACAGTGGTGTCCTCCCTATGGCGTCCCCAGAAGCATGAGCGGGGGAGAAGGGCAAGATCAGACATTGCAATCCAGGGAAGCTGCAGTGTTGGGAGGAAGGTCCAGCTACCTGGAGGGTCACAGAGCAGCAAGGACCTAATTCAGAGGACTCCAGCGCCCCTTGATCCTGCAGAATGTAAACTTTCAGTTGCTGCCAATTTTTCACTTCCCTGTCCATGAATTTATTCACAAGTTTTTTCTTTGTTTTAGCCTCCTCCCCTTCCCCTGCTAATTTCTCTGGGGACAGACCTTCAAATACCTTTGCAGGCCTCTCAGTAACAGGCACAAGAGTAGGCCCATAAATGTTCAGGAAATACTTGTTGGCTGATGTTGCTGATCAACAGGATAAACAAAAAGATAAGTGTGGGTAGGAGCAGAGGAGGAGACCATTGTAGGCAGAATGCATGGGGAGGGGGTGCCCAGAGGACTCTATGGTGTAGAACAGAAGGTCACATTGGCCCTCCCCATGTGGCATCTTGTAGGGACACACCTGGTTGAGCTTTGAGCCCTGGCTCCAGTGATGGTGTAGCCTTGTTCTGGTACCTTGCATGTTAGGGCTTCCATTCAAGAAGGCTTCTATAATCAGACAGGACATTCTGTCTTTGATTAATTTCAAGTGTAGTCAAAAATAGAGTATGCAAGCGCTAATTCACAGTACAAGACAGAGAGATTGTCTAATGCCTCCCTTCCTCCTGTCTGTTTTGATGAGTAAATAATGACAGACTAGTTTATGAATGAGACAGATCAAAACCAAGAACAAGATGCTGTGCTTTGCAGGACTCTGTGAAAGTCTTGGCTTCCAGGTGTCTCATTATATTTGGATTCCAGAAGCAATGGCCCTTTTAAGATCCTATACAATGCAGACCAGCTTGTAGAGCATGGAGCTTATAGAAGTTCAGGTTTTAGCCCCATCCCAACCCCACTCACAGATTCCAATCCAATAGATCAGCAATGAGGCCTATGAATGAGCACTAAAGTTTAACAACAACTACTCTACAGAAAGACTTCGGGGGTGCCTGGGGGGGCATAGTCGGTTGAGTGTCCAACTCTTTGTTTTGGCTCAGGTCTTGATCTCAGGGTTGTGGGATTGAGCCTCGAGTTGGGCTCTGCACTCAGCATGGAGCCTGCTTGAAATTCTCTCTCTCCCTCTCCACTTGCCCCTCCCACTCATGCTCTCTTTCTCAAATAAATAAATCTTGAAAGAAAGAAAAAGAAGGAGAAAGAAAGAAGAAAGAAAGAAAGAAAGAAAGAAAGAGAAAGAAAAAAGAAAGAAAGAAAGAAAGAAAAAGAAAGAAAGAAAGAAAGAAAAAGAAAGAAAGAAAGAAAGAAAGAAAGAAAGAAAGAAAGAAAGAAAGAAAGAAAGAAAGAAAGAAAAAGAAAGAAAGAAAGAAAGAAAGAAAGAAAGAAAGAAAGAAAGAAAGAAAGAAAGAAAGAAAGAAAGAAAGAAAGAAAGAAAGAAAGAAAGAAAGAAAGAAAGAAAGAAAGAAAAAGGAAAGAAAGAGACTCTGGGGAGAGATGCAAGAATGTTCATGCAATAAGCTATTATTCTGAGTCTGAGGAAACAGTGACAAACAAACCAGATGCAAAATTTAAGATTTAATAGGGAGAAGGTATATTAAAACCTATGTGGGTTCCACTTTCCCACCCACTCCACACCCACTCTTATTCTATCCCTGACCCCACCTACTCTTACTACAGGAGTCTATCTCCCCAGATGACTGCTGGATCTGCCTTTCCAAGGACCAGAGGCCTGGACTTGGCCTGTGTGGCTCATTGGAGCTCCGCCCCAGGCCAGGGGTGGGAGCAGGAGATGCGCTCAGCCCTTTGGCCCTGCCATCATCTTGCTGCAGGAGTCAGAGAGAACAGGAACTGCACATGCCAGATTCCCAGCAATTTTCAGAGACACAGGCCTTGGAAAGGAGGAGGTTCTGTCGATACACACCCACAGTCGGAGACGAAGCTCTCTCGGAAAGACGGTTTCGCATCAATGTCCCAGCATCCCACCTTTGACAAGGTCAGCGCAGGTTTTTATTATCCACATCGTTTTCCCTTTTCAAGGTCACCAGTTCCCACTCACCGGGAGTAGCTTAATGGGCTGTAGAGAATTCAAAGGAGTTGAGGTCTCTTGACTTTACTTCACTACCAAGTGTATAAAAGCTGCACGTCAGTAAGAGTTGTTGCTTTGACTGATGAGCCCACCTCCAAACCTGAGATAATTATTCAAACTTCTCTTTCAATCCCTGAGCCACTGTCCACATTGATTTTGAAATGCAGAAGGTGGACATTTTTTTCTGTACCCAGATATCCTCCTTAGAAATCTTTTCCTGCCATGGAGGAAGAAACAATTCTCTGAAGTACATGCATTTAAAGCCCATCTGCTGGAATCCTCCTCTGACAGGCACCACGGGGGTAGGCACTCCTAATTTGTCTCTGTCTTCACCACTGCATGGACCCAAACTCATGAATGAGATTCTTTGCTTACCTCCTGTAATTAATCTCCGTCTCACTGGGAGAAAACTCTAGCTAGCAACAATGCAGTGTGTGTATCTGTAGGCAGCAGACACCACACCTCTTAGAAGCGCATGCACCAATCTATTGTCCCCACGTGAACCCCCTCCGGGTTTCTCAAACAAGGCACCTTGGTGAGCAAACAAATGAGCCCGCGCACTGCGACTGGGCCACCGGGGTCCGTGAACAATGGACCAGGCGCGACTTGACAATGCGTGGAGTAGAAGCTCATGGTGTGTGGGATCTGTGGAAGTGGAACAGATGGGGCATAGGCAGGGCATGGCTGTGGGAAAGAGAAGAGGACTTTTCAAAAGGTGGGTGTTTGGGCGGAGCAAGTGGTGGAGGAGTAGGAGACCTGAATTTCGTCTGGTCTCAGGAATTCAGCTGGATAGGGATCAGACCATTCTGAACACCTACGAACTCAACAGGAGATCGAAGAAAAGAATAGCAACAACTCTCTGAACAGAGAAGCGACCACTTACTGGAAGGTAGGACGTGAGGAGAAGTGAATCCGAGGCGATATTCAGGAGGATAGACGGCGGGGGAGGGGACCTCTGTCGGCCACTTCTGACAAGTGCTAGAGCCGCGGAGCACAAAATCGGAACTTTTAGAAGTCGGCTCCGCTGAGGGACGTCGCTCCAGTGGCTAAGCGGGGGGTGGAACCCTCGTGGGACAGTGTGGTCTCAGGACCCTCAGGGTCACAGAAAGACCGGGGGTGCCTGAATGCGGCAGAGGTCCCAGGTATTGGAGCAGGGAAGCCGGCTGCAGAGACAGAGCTGAGGCGCGGGCTCTCAGCTCGGGGTGGCCATAAACTGTGATCAGCAACACAGTTGGGCCACTGCTCCTCCAGCAGGGACCCAACAAGTGGCAGATCTGGGGAGACTCCCCTTCCTCCCCCGGGAGGAGCGGTGCAGGAGCGCACCACAGGGATCTGCTGGGTTTGAAGACTCCACACGGGGTCGGGTGCCAGAGATAGAAACGCTTGGTCACAGGCCGGGTGAGCACGAAGTGTGGCTGGAGACCCAGGAGATGGGAGTGACTGACTGCTTTTCTCTGGAGGCGCACTGAAGAGCGGGTCCCCGAGTTCTTGGCTCCTCTGTGGCGGAGATTGGGAGGCCACCATTTTCACTCTCATCCTCCAAAGCTGTGCGGAAAGCTTGCAGGGAACAAATTGCAAGAGAGCAAACTGGAGCAGATTACTTAGCCTGGACAGGCAAGGGCGGGGCAATTCCGCCTCCGGCAAAGACATTTGGGAACCACGGCAACAGGCCCCTCCCCCAGAAGATCAGCAAGAACAGCCAGCCAAGACCAAGTTTACCAATCAATGAGAATGGGAGAACTCCAGCGTTAGGGGAATACTGCACATAGAATTCATGGCTTTTTTACCATGATTCTTTAGTCCTTCAAAGTTAATTTTTTTTAACTCTTTTTTTTTGAATTTTTCTTTTTCCTTTTTTCAACCAACATCTTATCAATCCCTTTTTTAAAAAAACGTTTTTATTTTTCATTTTTAGAATCATATTCTATCCCTTCATAGTAGTTACCCTTATTTTTGGCATATATATATATATATATATATATATATATATATATATATACATATATATATATGCTGTTCTCTCTTTAAAATTTTGAGATACACCATCCTAATCATATTTGATCATATTCTGTTTTTTTTGTTTTGTTCTGTTTTTGTTTGTTTTTACATTTTCTTTTTCTTTTTTTTTTCTTTCTTTTTTCTTCTTTCCCTTTCTTTTCCCCTGGTTTCAGGTCTTTTCTGATTTCTGAGTATATTTTCTGGGGCCATTTTTACCCTGTTAGCATTTTGTTCTCTCATTCATCTATTCTCCTCTGGACAAAATGATGAGACAGAAAAAATCACTTCAACAAAAAGAACAAGAGGTAGTCCCGTCTGCCAGGGACCTACTCAATACAGTTATTAGTACAATGTCGGACCTAGAGTTCAGAATCATGATTTTAAAGATACTAGCTGGGCTTGAAAAAAGCATGGAAGTTATTAGAGAAATTTCTCTTTTTTTTATTTCTCCCCTTTCTGGAGAAATAAAAAAACTAAAATCTAACCAAGTCAAAATCAAAAAGCCTATTAATGAGGTGCAATAAAAAATGGGGCACTAACCACTAGGATAAATGAGGCAGAAGAGAGAATCAGCAATATAGAAGACCAAATGATGGAAAATAAAGAGGCTGAGAAAAAGAGAGAGAAACAACTACAGGATCATGAAGGCAGAATTCGAGAGATAAGCGATATGGTAACATTAGAATAATTGGGATCCCAGAAGAAGAAGAGCGACAGGAGCAGAAGGTATATTGGAGCAAATTATAGCAGAGAACTTCCCTAATGTGAGGAAGGAAACAGGCATCAAAATCCAGGAGGCACAGAGAACTCCTCTCAAAATCAATAAATATAGGTCAACTCCCCGACATCTAATAGTAAAACTTATGAGTCTCAGAGACAAAGACAAAATCCTGAAAGCAGCTCGGGAGAAGAGATATGTAACCTATAATGATAGAAACATTAGACTGGCAACAGACCTATCCACAGAGACCTGGCAGGCCAGAAAGGACTGGCATGATATCTTCAGAGCACTAAATGAGAAAAATATGCAGCCAAGAATACTATGTCTAGCTAGGCTGTCACTGAAAATAGAAGGAGAGATAAAAAGCTTCCAGGACAAACAAAACTAAAGGAATTTGCAAACATGAAACCAGACCTCCAGGAAATATTGAAAGGGGTCCTCTAAGCAAAGAGAGAGCCTAAAAGCAGCAAAGATCAGAAAGGAACACAGACAATACACACTAACATTCACCTTACAGGCAATACAATGGCACTAAATTCATATCTTTCAACAGTTATCCTGAATGTAAATGGGCTAAATGCCCCAATCAAAAGGCACAGGCTATCAGATTGGATTAAAAAACAAGACCCATCGATATGCTCTCTGCAAGAGACTCATTTTAGACCCAAAGACACCCCCACATTGAAAGTGAGGGGGTGGAAAACCATTTTCCATGCTAATGGACACCAAAAGAAAGCTGGGGTGGCAATCCTTATATCAGACAAATTAGATTTTAAAACAAAGACTATAATAAGAGATGAGGAAGGACACTATATCCTACTTAAAGGGTCTATCCAACAAGAAGAACTAACGATTGTAAATCTGTATGCCCGTAACATGGGAGCAGCCAATTACAGAAGGCAATTAATAACAAAAGCAAAGAAACACATTGACAACAATACAATAATACTGGGGGACTTTAATACCCCCCTGACTGAAATGGACAGATCATCTAAGCAAAAGATCAACAGGGAAATAAAGACTTTAAATAACACACTGGACCAAATGGACTTCACAGACACATTGAGAACATTCCATCCCAAAGCAACGGAATAAACATTCTTCTCTGGTGCCCATGGAACATTCTCCAGAAGAGATCACATCCTGGTTCAAAACTCAGGTCTCAACCACTACCAAAAGATTGGGATTATTCCTTGCATATTTTCAGGCCACAGTGCTTTCAAACTAGAACTCAATCACAAGAGGAAAGTCGGAAAGAACTCAGATACATGGAAGCTAAAGAGCATCTACTAAAGAATGAATGGGTCAACCAGGAAATTAAAGAAGAATTAAAAAAAATCATGGAAACCAATGAAAATGAAAACACAACTGTTCAAAATCTTTAGGACGCAGCAAAGGCAGTCCTAAGAGGAAATTATATAGCAATAAAAGCCTTTCTCAAGAAACAAGAAAGTTCTCAAATACACAACCTAACCCTATACCTAAAGGAGCTAGAGAAAAAACAACAAATAAAGCCTAAACCCAGCAGGAGAAGAGAAATAATAAGGATCAGAGCAGAAATCAATGAAATGGAAACCAAAAGAACAGTAGAACAGATCAATAAAACTAGGAGCTGGTTCTTTGAAAGAATTGACAAGATTGATAAACCTCTGGCCAGACTTATCAAAAAGAAAAGAGAAATGACCCAAATCAACAAAAACATGAATGAAAGAGGAGAGATCACAACCAACACGAAAGAAATACAAACAATTATAAGAACATATTATGAGCAACTCTATGCCAGCAGATTAGATCACCTGGAAGAAATGGATGCATACCTGGAGATGTATCAACTACCAAAACTGAACCAAGAAGAAACGGAAAACCTGAATGGACCTATAATCACTAAGGAAATTGAAGCTGTCATCAAAAATCTCCCAACAAACAAAAGCCCAGGGCCAGATGGCTTCCCAGGGGAATTCTACCAAACATTTCAACAAGAATTAATACTTCTTCTTCTGAAACTGTGCCAAAAAATAGAAATGGAAGGAAAACTTCCAAACTGGTTTTATGAGGCCACCATTACTTTGATCCCCAAACTAGACAAAGACCCCATCAAAAAGGAGAATTACAGACCACTATCCTTGATGAACATGGATGCAAAAATTCTCACCAAAATACTAGCCAGTAGGATCCAATAGTACATTAAAAGGTTTATTCACCACAACCAAGTGGGATTTATCCCTGGGCTGCAAGGTTGGTTCAACATCCACAAATCAATCAACGTGATACAATGCATTCACAAAAGAAAGAACAAGAATCATATGATCCTCTCAATAGATGCAGAAAAAGCATTTGACAAAGTACAGCATCCTTTCTTGATCCAAACTCTCCAGAGTATAGGGATAGAGGGTACATACCTCAATATCATAAAAACCATCTATGAAAAACCCACAGCGAATATCATTCTCAATGGGGAAAAACTGAGAGCTTTTCCCCTAAGGTCAGGAATGTGGCAGGGATGTCCACTCTCACCACTGCTATTCAACATAGTATTAGAAGTCCTAGCCACAGCAATCACACAACAAAAAGAAATCAAAGGCATCCAAATCGGCAAAGAAGAAGTCAAACTCTCGCTCTTTGCAGATGATATGATACTTTATGTGGAAAACCCAAAAGACTCCACCCCAAAACTGCTAGAACTCATACAGGAATTCAGTAAAGTAGCAGGATAGAAAATCAATGCCCAGAAATCAGTGGCATTCCTATACACCAACAACAAGACAGGAGAGAGACAAATCAAGGAGTCGATCCCATTTACAATTGCACCCAAAACCATAAGATACCTAGGAATAAATTTAACCAAAGAGGCAAAGGATCTGTACTCAGAAAATGTATAAAATACTCATGAAAGAAATTGAGGAAGACACAAAGAAATGTAAAAACGTTCCATGCTCATGGATTGGAAGAACAAACATTGTGAAGATGTCAATGCTACCTAGAGCAATCTACACATTCAATGTAATCCCCTTCAATATACCATCCACTTTTTTCAAAGAAATGGAACAAATGATCCTAAAATTTGTATGGAACCAGAAAAGACCCCGAATAGCCAGAGGAATGTTGAAAAAGAAAAGCAAATTTGGCGGCATCACAATTCCGGACTTCCAGCTCTATTACAAAGCTGTCATCGTCAAGACAGTATGGTACTGGCACAAAAACAGATACATCGATCAATGGAACAGAGTAGAGAGCCCAGAAATGGACCCTCAACTCTATGGTCAACTAATCTTTGACACAGCAGGAAAGTATGTCCAATGGAAAAAAGACAGTCTCTTCAACAAATGGTGTTGGGAAAATTGAACATCCCCATGCAGAAGAATGAAACTGGACCATTCCTTACACCACACACAAAAATAGACTCCAAATGTTTGAAAGACCTAAATGTGAGACAGGAGTCCATCAAAATCTTAAAGGAGAACACAGGCAGCAACCTCCTCACCCTCAGCCGCAGCAACTTCTTCCTTGAAACATCGCCAAAGACAAGGCAAGCAAGGGCAAAAATGAACTATTGGGACTTCAGGGAAAAAGCTTTTGCTCAGCAAAATGAACAGTCCACAAACCGAAAAGACAACAGACAGAATGGAGGAAGATATTTGCAAATGACATATCAGACAAAGGGCTAGTATCCAAAATCTATAAAGAGCTTATCAAACTCAACACCCAAAGAACAAATAGTCCAATCAAGAAATGGGCAGAAGACATGAACAGACATTTTTCCAAAGAAGACATTCAAATGGCCAACAGACACATGAAAAAGTGGTCAACATCACTCGACATTAGGGAAATTCAAATCAAAACCTCAATGAGATACCACCTCACACCAGTCAGAATGGCTAAAATTAACAAGTTAGGAAATGACAGATGTTGACGGGGTTGTGGAGAAAGGGGTACCCTCCTACACTGTTGGTGGGAATGCAAGCTGGTGCAGCCACTCTGGAAAACAGTACGGAGTTTCCTCAAAAAGTTGAAAATAGAGCTACCGTACGATCCAGCAATTGCACTACTGGGTATTTACCACAAAGATACAAATGTAGGGATCCGAAGGAGTACATGCACCCTGATGTTTATAGCAGCAATGTCCACAATAGCCTAACTGTGGAAAGAGCCAAGATGTCCATCGACAGATGAATGGATAAAGAAGTGGTATATATACACAACGGAATATTATGCAGCCATCAAAAGGAATGAGATCTTGCCATTTGCCACGACGTGGATGGAACTGGAGGGTGTTATGCTGAGTGAAATAAGTCAATCAGAAAAAGACATATATCATATGACCTCACTGATATGAGGAATTCTTAATCTCAGGAAACAAACTGAGGGTTGCTGGAGTGGTGGGGGTGTAGGAGGGATGGGGTGGCTGGGTGATAGACATTGGGGAGGGTATGTGCTATGGTGAGCGCTGTGAATTTTGTAGGACTGTTGTATCACAGATCTGTACCTCTGAAACAAATAATGCAATATATGTTAAGAAAAAAAAAAGAAGATAGCAGGAGGGGAAGAATGAAGGAGGGGAAATTGGAGGGGAAGACAAACCATGAGAGAGAATGGAATCTGAAAAACAAACTGAGGGTTCTAGATGGGAGGGGTTGGGAGGATGGGTTAGCCTGGTGATGGGTATGAAGGAGGGCACGTTCTGCATGGAGCACTGGGTGTTATGCACAAACAAGGAATCATGGAACACGACATCAAAAACTAATGATGTAATGTATGGTGATTAACATAACCATAGAAAATTAAATACATCAGAAAAAAATAAAAGTTACTGGTGAGCTGAGATGGCAACCGAGAGACCCGACTCCAGGCTGAGCTGGCTGTGTATCCTTAGACAAATTACTGATCTCTCTAGGCCTCTGTTGGCTCTTCTAAAATGGGGGTGCCCATAATGCTTATATCACCAGACTGCAGCAAAGATAATATCACGGGATGCTGTGAGTGTTCCTTAACTGTTGGCTCGCAGGGTGGCTCTTTAATGACCATGATGAGGTGTGAGTCCCCATGCAGGCTCGGAATTTAAAGGCAAGTGGACGCGAAGCCTGATGTTTCCCTTCACACATACAGTGGGCAAAGAGAGGGCCCTCTTTCCTTGAGCTGGGGAGGGTGAAGACTTTCAAATGGAACCAAAACGACTACCCCAACCTCTGCCCCCAAGGTTTCGAAAGTCAATTTTATGCAGTGACTGGGCCCAGAGTTGGGGCTGGTATGGAAATCACAGGGCACAGGTGTATATTTGGACTGAATGTGAGAAAGAACTTTCTAAAATGAAATTTCATCTTTTAGAGAAGGTAATATATTCACATCATTCAAAAATCAAAAGGAAACCTGAAGTCCACACAGAAACCTGCACACTAACATTTATAGCAGCTTTATTCATAATTGCCAAACCTTAGAAAACTTAGAAGCAGTAAAGATGTCCGTTAGTAGGTGAATGGACAAATACACTGTGGTCCATCCAGACGATGGATTATTTATCAGCACTAAAAAGAAATGAAAAGACACGAAGGAAACTTAAATGCATATTACTAGGTGAAAGAAGCCAATCTGAAAAGGCTAAATAGTATGTGATTGCAACTCTAAGACATTCTGGAAAAGGCTAAATTATAAAGACGGTAAAAAGATCAATGGTTGCTAGGGGGTGGGGTGGAGAGGGATGAATGGGCAGAGCACAGAACTTTTTTTGGGCAGTGAAACTGTATGTTACTTTAATGGTGGACACATGTCATTATAATGTTTGTCCAAACCCAAAGAACGCACAAAACCTCTAGAATGAACCCTAAGCTAAACTACGGACTCTGAGTGATGATGATGTGTCCATGTAGGTTCATGAATTGTAACACATGTTCCACTCTGGTGGGGGACATTGGTGGTGGGGAGGCCAAGTGTGTGTGGGGCCAAAGGATATATGGAAAATCTCAGTATCTTCCTCTCAGTTCCCTGTGAACCTAAAACAACTCTAACAAAGTCTGTTTTTTAATCAAAAACATTCAAGGAGGGATATACAGAAAAATTCCACTCACACCCATTCTTGTCTATCACATCCCATCTGCCACATTCACTGTTATTAATTTTAATTTATTTTATTAATTTATTGAGAATTCATGCATTCTTTCTTCATATCCGATCAAATACAAATACGTTCTTTTCCTCCTTTTTTACATAAAATGTAGCATGCCTTATACACTGTTGCATGCAATGTATGGTTTCCTTTTTCTTCTTAAAATATGTCCTGGAGATGTCTCCATGTCAGGGCAGGTTCTTGATTTTATGTGAGTGTGTGGTAGATCCACTGTGCAAATGGACCATTGCTTATTTATTCTCTACTGATGTACTCTTTAGCCATTTCCAGCCTTTTATGACCACAAACAATGCTTCCTTGACCAAACTTGATTGTATTTATGTGAGTTTGGATATGTGTGGGAGTAAAGGAAGGATAAAGACCCAGAAGTGGGATTGTTGAATCATACATTAAATTTGCAATTTTGGTAGATGTTGCCAGATCGTCCTGCACAGGGATGTTACCATTTTGCACTCCCAACGAGAATGCTCATTTTGCTACAGGTTTCCCAACTGTTATCAAGGTTTTGGGGTTTTGCTGATCTCTCAGGGAATCCATGGTATCTCTAGCATGATTTTAATTTCTTTCTTTTATGCATGAGGTTGAGCATCTTCTCATTTGTATAAAGGTCATTTATATTTCTTTTTCTGTGAACAGTCTGGTTATGCATTTTGCCCATTTCCCAGTTGAGCAGTTCTTTTTCTTCTAGAAGTTGCTGTTATATTAAAAAGATATGCCCTCTCTCACCAGAGCAGGAGGGAGGAAAGCTGCCCATCAGCGGAGGTGTTGGCAGGGATGCAGTAGGGTCAAGGGCTGGATGGGCGGGTGTTGCTAGTAATAACAGCCTTGTTAATACCACCGCCCATGTGTCAAGGTTAAGCTCAGATCTGACCTCCGCCAAGAAGCTTTCCCGGGTCTGCCCAGTTAGAATTCTCCCCGCCTATCACCAGGGCCCAGCTCCGTGGGCATCAGTCTGCCTTATGTTGCTGAGTGGTCATAAGGTGGAAGAGAAAGAGTGTTGGTGGGGGGAGGGGAGCTATGTAATCTACACCCCACCTTAGTCATGTCCCTCCCCAGTCTGGGCTTCAGTGTGCACATCTGGATGATGGAAGAATTAGACCAGATTATTGGCTGGCAGAACACCTGGGAGCCTTTTAACACCACACCTGCCTGGTCCTCACCTCAGACTCGACAGGCTCAGAAGGAGGAGCAGCCTGTGTATTTTGAAGATTTTATTTACTTATTCGACAGAGAGAGAGCGCGCGAACACAGCAGGAGGAGCGGCAGACAGAGACAGAGGGAGAAGCAGACTCCTCGCTGACCAGGGAGCCCACCACAGGGCTCAATCCCAGGACCCTGTGATCCATGACCTGAGCCGAAGGCAAACCCTTAACTGACTGAGTCACCCAGGAGCCCCAGCCTGTGTATTTTGATGAGTGTCCTTTGGTTGAGACCAATTGGCGAAAATGATGACTGTCAGGGTCTCTCTGCGTCCAGATGCTTGGTCAGGGCATGTCTCCGGTTTGAGCCCGAAACTCCTCAGAGCTTGCTTCTTCTTCCCAGAGGTGGGCATATTCCTCAACAACACATAGTAGGCACTCAGGAAATGTCGGTGGAATGCAACAAATGAAGTTATCTTCTTAAGTCTCATTTTCTTATTCCTGCTGCCTATGAAAATACATTGGTGGGAGAGAACAATATTGTAACCTCTAAACTGTGTGGATTTGATCCATTTATAACACAAAGTTAATCTAACCTGAGTTAATCACCCTGAAGCCATTAGCCATTTGGAATCTCTCTCCAATGGGATGTGAGGTCATGTATTCACAACCTGTGGGTTTTATGAATAATTGTTTCCTCTCCCATGCTGAGCTTGTGTTTTCTTGATTAAAAATCCATGAAATTTTTCTCCCCCACCTGATCTGAGGCTACTCTTCACATCTGGGGGCATCTCAGGGCCGGTTTAATAACTCTGGCTTCTCTGACCTTTACATCTCTGCTTTCATACTTGTGCCCCTAGTAGAAAAATCCAGAGTGTGTGTCCAGCCAATGGCCTCCAGGGGAGCCTGGCCCGTGGGCTCACTGCATTTTCTCGTGCTTTCACATTTTAAATGCTCCTAAACAAACAGCCGGTACCACTGGTCATTAGAGAGCCGAGGACACAGAGCAAGTGCGCCAGCCCAATTACTGGGGCACGTCCAGCAGGCTTTCTTCTGCAGGTCGGGGCCCATGGCACTTCAAGTGTAATTGGTGCTCTGGCAGCCTGAGAGTTTGTTTTAGGCTTAATTGGCCTGAGGCTGGTACACGGACCCCAGCTTTGTCCCCTAAAGCGATGCGCATGGCACTGTATTCAGGGAAGGGGTGAAGAGCTTCAGCAAGGCCCTTCGCGTACAGAATAAAGCCTCCGTGCTTGCCACACCGGCGGCAGGTGGCAGAGACTGCCTGCTCCCCACGCAGCTCACCCCAGGCTTGCTGGGGACCGTGGCGGGTGGTATACCTGAGATGACAAAGAGCGCATTTCTTTTTAATTCTCAGCTCCAGCCAAATGCTTTCCCATGTGATGTTTTCCTCCCATAAATCAGCCTGGAGAATAAAGAATGTGTACAAACCTCTCTTACCAGTCAGCCTTTATTTGTGCTGCTTTATTGTAAAATAAAGAGCTGCGTTTTCCCCACCTCACGGCCCCATGAGTGGGCGTAAGGAGCGCTGGATGGGAAAACAGATGACAGGCTGGAACCCTGGCTCTGCCCTGGTGTACCATGTGACTTCTAGCCTTAGTTTACCCACGGGAAAAATGGGAATAATACTACCTATCCTGTCTATGTCACTGGTAATTATATAAATGGAGTGGGAGCAATCTTTGCAAAGTACAAAGTCATCCAAATGCATAGTGTTATTAATTTTGCTATTTGAACTGGGTGTTTTCTTTCCTTTAGATCTCCTGTGGTGGGCTATTTTTCATCTGTCACAGAAAGTTTCATCAGAGCCGATGTCTCTGGAAGCAGAAGTGAAGCCCACCTTGCTCATCTGTCACCATTTGTCTCATCTCCTAAAGAAGATCTCTCTGCAGATCATATGCCAATTTGTTGGGGGCAACTATCCATCAAGGTGGAACCTCAATTATCCATCTTTAGACTGGCAGGTGCTGCCGACACAAAGCAGACACTTCCCTGAGGGGTAAGAAATGACAAAAACAGCCCCTCTGAGAGGTAGCCACAGCACACTATGATTCATGATGCATGCATTCGGGGAAGAAATTCCAAAAAGCCAAGGTGTGTCTCAGACTATTGTCCCCCAACACCCCAACTTTGTTCCGTGTATCTCTTGCCCAAATCTTAACACCCAAGAAGGAAGGCATGACCTCAGGAGACTCTGGTCTTCCCTCCAGATATCTTAACTGTCGACATTATAATTGCTATTCAGTTCACAGAATGGATGCAGAGCTCAGGTGAGGCTTTTGTGACCACTCAGACTTCAAGGAATAAGATGTTATTTGTGTAGTGAATATTTGAGTGTGCACTCTGCTCTGGAAGGACAATGGTGAACAAGCCAGACAGAGCCTTTCTTCCAGGGATCCAATAGTCCAGAGGGAGGACAAGATGACAGGCAATAGGCAATCGCTGCATAATATGACATGGAGATGAACAGGGGGGTCTTAGGAACATCTGGATGAAGCAACTAATCCAGATGGGGACATTCAGGGAAGCTGATGAAATGTTAACCAGGGCTGAGTGGCAAGGCTGTGGGGGTAGGTGAGGATTCAAAGCAAAGGACAAGCAGGTGTCAGGCCCTAAGTGAAGGCAAAGTGTGCTGCATCAGAGCAGTGCTTCCCAAACTGTGGTCTGGACCAGCACCATGAGCATCACCTAGGAACTTGTTAGAAATACAAATTTGAGGGGTCTTGTGGCAAGCCTACAGAATCAGAAACCCTGTGGTCAGGGCCCAGGAGTCTGTGTAAATTAAGCCTTTGGATGGTTCTGATGCACATCGTACTCTGAGAACCAATGTGTTAGAGGAATAGGAAAACATTTACCCGGAGGTCAGCCCAGCTGAGCATCTTTCTTTCTAGAAGAAACATTACCACTATCTTTGCCACTGTGATGGGGCCCCTCCTTGCACCCCACACTCCCATAAAGTCTCAAGCTGCTGCCCTTCCCTGCCATGGCTAACCATGGCCTTTTATTCTCCACTCTTGATGGGGGTACTCAACCTTATGACCTCCACATTCCTCATACCCCAAAGAACTGCAGAGGGAAATGGACACATCCACAATTATATTCAGAGATTTCATCAGCCCTCTCTCAATAACTGAAAGAAAAAGAGAAAAAGAAAGTCAATACAGATATAAAAGACTAGATCTAACTGGCATTTGTAGAACATTCTACCTCAAAATAGAAAAATACACACTCTTTTCAAGTATGCATGGAACATTTACCAAGATAGATTATATTTTGGTTATGAAATAGTCTCAATAAATGCAAAAGGATTCAAGACACACAAAGTATTTCTATGACCACAGTGGAATTAAGTTAGAAATCAATTACAGAAAGATATCTGGAAAATGCCCCAAATATTTGAAAACTAAATAATACACATCTACATATCATATGGTCAAAGAAAAGATCAAAAGGGTAATTAGAAAATACTTTGAACTGAATGAGAAAGAAAACACAATGTATCAAAATTCGTGGAATGCCACTAACACAGTATAAATAGGGTTATTTTTAGCACTAAGCACCATATAAGAAAATAAGAAAGCCTAAATTAAATGAGCCCTGTTTCCAACTTAAGAAAAGGAAAGCAACCAACCAAAAATAAGCAAAAGGAATAAAATAATAAAGATCAGAATGGGAATAAATGAAGTAGGAAACAAATAATAAAGACAATGAAACCAAAATCTAGTTCTTTGAGAACATCAGTAAAATCAATAAACCTTTAGTTAGACTGATCAGGAAGAGAGAGAAAGACACACACACACACACACACACACACACACACACACACACACCCAATATCAGGAACGAGAGAGAGGACTTTTTCACATACCTGTGATTCTATAGATATCACAACAAAAATTATGGTACACCATGAAAAATTTATGCCAGTAAATGTAACATCTTGGATGAACAAACAAATCCCATGCAAGATGAAAGCTATTAAAGCTCACTCAAGAAGAAATAGGTGAATGGATAAAGAAGATGTGGTGTATATATACAATGGAATATTACTCAGCCATCAAAAAAATGAAATCTTACCATTTGCAACAACATGGATGGAACTAAAGGGTAGTATGCTAAGCAAAATAAATCAATCAGAGAAATACAATTATCATATAATTTCACTCATATGTGGAATTTAAGAAATAAAACAGAGGATCAAAGGGGAAGGGAGGGAAAAATAAAAAAAGATGAAATCAGAGAGGGAGAAAAACCATAAGAGACTCCTAACTATTGGAAACAAACAGGGTTGCTGGAGGGGAGGTGGGTGGGGGGATGGAGTAACTGGTTGATGGGCATTAAGGAGGACACATGATGTAATGAGTACTGGGTGTTACATGCAACTGGTGAATCCCTAAATCCTACCTCTGGAATTAAAAATACACTATATATATTAATTGAATAATTAATAAAATAAAACTGATAATACACTATATATATTAATTAATACACTATTAATTAATTAAATTTCAATAAAATTAAAAATAAAATAAAATTTCTTAAAAAAGGAGAAATAAGTAGCCTGAATAACCCTATAGCTTTAAATCGAGTTTATTTAAATTTTAAATTAACCCAAGACCTTCCCTTAAAAAACAAACAAACAAACTAATAAAACTCCAGACCCAGATGGCTTCATAGGTGAATTGTACCCAAACATTTAAGGAACAAATGATATCAATTCTACCCAAACTCTTTCAGACAATAGAAGAGGAAGGAATATTTCCCAAATCATTCTAGACTGGGATTACTTTGATACTGAATCTAGACAAAGACATTGCAGTGAAACTACAGACCAATACCCCTCATGAACACATATGTAAAAGTTCTTAACAAAATTTTAGCATCTAGAATTAAACAATGTATCAAAAGAACCATGCATCATAACAAGTGGGGCTTATACTAGGAATACAAGATTGGTTTAACATTTGAAATCAATCAGTTTAGTTCATATAAACAAACTAAAAAAAACGCAGCTATATAATCTTCTCAATAGATGAAAAAAAAACATTTGACAAAATCCAGTATTTATTCTTCATAAAAGATATCAGCAAAGTCGGAAGAGAAAGGCATCTATGGAAAACATAAAGTTAAAATCATACTAAATGGTGGCAGACTGATTGGTTTGTGCCTAACATCTGGACAAGGCAAAGAAGTCTCCTTTCATTGCATCTATTCAATACTGGGAGGTCCTAGCCAGTGCAATAATGCAAGAAAAAGCTATCCAGATTAGACATAAAGGAGTTGAACTCTATTTACAGTCACCATGCTTGTCTGCAAAAGACACCTACCCTAACAAAACCCTACAAGAATACAGTACAGTAAGTTGCAGGAGGCAATATCAATATAAAAAAGTCAATTATGGGGGGGCGGAGCAAGATGGCGGAGGAGTAGGAGACCTGGATTTCGTCTGGCCTCAGGAATTCAGCTGAATAGGGATCAAACCGTTCTGAACACCTACGAACTCAACAGGAGATCAAAGATAAGAGTAACAACACTCTGAACAGAAAAGCGACCACTTTCTGGAAGGTAGGATGTGTGAAGTGAATCCGAGGCGATATTCGGGAGGATAGATGGCGGGGGAGGGGGCCTCCATCGGCCGCTTCTGGCAAGTAATAGAGCCGCGGAGCACAAAATCGGAACTTTTAGAAGTCGGCTCTGTGGAGGGACGTCGCTCCAGTGGCTATGCGGGGGTTGGAACCCTCGCGGGACAGTGTGGTCTTAGGACCCTCAGGGTCACAGAAAGACCGGGGGTGCCTGAGTGCTGCAGAGCTCCCAGGTATCGGAGCGGGGAAGCCGGCTGCAGAGACGGAGCAGAGTCGCGGGCTCTCAGCTCGGGGTTGCCATAAACTGTGATCCGCGGCCCAGTCGGGCCACTGCTCCTCCAGCAGGGACCCAACAAGTGGCAGATCTGGGGAGACTCCCCTTCCTCCCCCGGGAGGAGCGGCGCGGAAGCACACCGCAGGGATCTGCTGGGTTTGGAGACTCCACACGGGGTCGCGTGCCAGACATAGAAACGCTCGGTCACAGGCCGGGTGAGCACGCAGTGCGGCCAGAGACCAGGGAGACGGGAGTGACTGCTTTTCTCTGGGGGCGCACTGAGGAGCGGGGCCCCGAGTTCTCAGCTCCTCTAGGTGGAGATTGGGAGGCCCCCATTTTCACCCTGGTCCTCCAAAGCTGTACCGAGAGCTTGCAGGGAACAAAAGCTCCTGAGAGCAAACCCGAGCAGCTTGCTTACCCCGGACTCACAAGGGCGGGGCAATTCAGCCTCCGGCAAAGACATTTGGAAACCACGGCAACAGGCCCCTCCCACAGAAGATCAGCACGAACAGCCAGCAAGCCAAGACCGAGTTTACCAATCAAGGAGAACGGGAGAACTCCAGCGCTAGGGGAATACTGCACATAGAATTCATGGCTTTTTTACCATAATTCATTAGTTTTTCAAAGTTAATTTTTTTAACTATTTTTTTAATTGTTCTTTTTCCCTTTTTCAAACACCATCTTATCAATCACTTTTTAAAAAAAAACATTTTTTATTTTTGATTTTTAGAGTCATATTTTTATCCCTTCATAGTAGTTACCCTTATTTTTGGCATATATATATAAGTTGTTCTCTCTTTAAAATTTTGAGATACAATTTCTTCTAACAGATCAAAATATACCCTAAATCACTAGTGTATGGCTTTGTTCTAGTCTCCTGCCTGATCACATTCTCTCCCTTTTTTTTCTCTTTTTTTTCTTTTTTCTTTTACTTTTTATATCTTCTTCTTTCTTTTTAAAAACAACTTCTTATCTTATCAATTCCTTTTATAAAATCTTTTATAATTTTCATCTTTACAGTCATCTGCCATCCCTTCATTCTATCAACCCTTATTTTGTATATATATAAGTCTTTCTTCCTTTAAAATTTTAGCAGGCACTTTCTTCTAACAGACCAAAATATGCCCAAAAGCTAGTGTGTGGCACTGATCTGTGCACTAGCCTAATCATATTTGATCATATTCTGTTTTTTTTTGTTTTTTGTTTGTTTTTATCTTTTTCTTTTTCCTTTTTTTTTTCTCTTCTTTCTTTCCCTTTCTTGTCCCCTGGTTTCAGGTCTTTTCTGATTTGTATAGAGTATATTTGCTGGAGACGATGTGAACCTGTTAGCATTCTGTTCTCTCAATCATCTGTTCTCCTCTGGACAAAATGACAAGATGAAAAAAATCACCTCAGCAAAAAGAACAAGAGGTAGTACCGTCTGCCAGGGACCTACTCAATACTGACATTAGTACAATGTCGGACCTAGAGTTCAGAATCAGGACTTTAAAGATACTAGCTGGGCTTGAAAAAAGTGTGGAAGTTATAAGAGAAACCCATTCTGGAGAAATAAAAGAACTAAAATCTAACCAAGTCAAAATCAAAAAGGCTATTAATGAGGTGCAATAAAAAATGGGGGCACTAACTGCTAGGATAAATGAGGCAGAAGAGAGAATCAGCGATATAGAAGACCAAATGATGGAAAATAAAGAGGCTGAGAAAAAGAGAGATAAACAACTACAGTATAACAAGGGCAGAATTGGAGAGATAAGGAATACGATAAGACGAAACAACATTAGAATAATTGGGATCCCAGAAGAAGAAGAGAGAGAGGTGCAGAAGGTATATTGGAGCAAATTATAGCAGAGAACTTCCCTAATGTGGGGAAGGAAACAGGCATCAAAATCCAGGAGGCACAGAGAACCCCTCTCAAAATCAATAAAAAGAGGTCAACAGCCCGACATGTAAGAGTAAAACTTACGAGTATCAGAGACAAAGAGAAAATCCTGAAAGCAGCTCTGGAGAAGAGATATGTAACCTACAATGGTAGAAATATTAGATTGGCAACAGACCTATCCAAAGAGACCTGGCAGGCCAGAAAGGACTGGCATGATATCTTCAGAGCACTAAATGAGAAAAATATGCAGACAAGAATACTCTATCCAGCTAGGCTCTCATTGAAAATTGAAGGAGAGATAAAAAGCTTCCAGGACAAACAAAAACTAAAGGAATTTGCAAACACAAAACCAGCCCTACAAGAAATATTGAAAGAGGTCCGCTAAGCAAAAAGAGAGCCTAAAAGCAGCATAGATCAGAAAGGAACATAGAAAAATATAGTAACAGTCACCTTACAGGCAATACAATGGCACTAAATTCATACCTTTCAATAGTTACCCTGAATTTAAATGTGTTCAATGCCCAAAGCAAAAGACACAGGCTATCAGATTGGATTAAAAAAACAAGACCCATCAATATGCTGTCTGCAAGAGACCCATTTTAGACCCAAAGACACCCCCAGATTGAAAGTGATGGGGTGGAAAACAATTTACCATGCTAATGGGTACCAAAAGAAAGCTGGGGTGGCAATCCTTATATCAGACAAATTAGATTTTAAACCAAAGACTGTAATAAGAGATGAAGAAGGACACTATATCCTACTTAAAGGATCTATCCAACAAGAAGATCTAACAATTGTAAATGTCTATGCCCCTAACGTGGGAGCAGCCAATTATATAAGGCAATTAATAACAAAAGCAAAGAAACACATTAACAACAATACAATAATAGTGGGGGACTTTAACATACGCCTAACTGAAATGGACAGATCATCTAAGCAAAAGATCAACAAGGAAATAGAGACTTTAAATGACACACTGGACCAAATGGACTTTACAGACATATTCAGAACATTCCATTCCAAAGCAACAGAATACACATTCTTCTCTAGTGCCCATGGAACATTCTCCAGAATTGATCACATCCTAGGTCACAAATCAGGTCTCAACCAGTACCAAAATATTGGAATTATTCCCTGCATATTCTCAGACCACAATGCTTTGAAACTAGAACTCAATCACAAGAGGAAAGTCAGAAAGAACTCAAATACATGCAGGCTAAAGAGCATCCTACTAAAGAATGAATGGGTCAACCAGGAAATCAAAGAAGAATTTTAAAAATTCATGGAAACCAATGAAAATGAAAACATAACTGTCAAAATCTTTGGGATACAGCAAAGGCAGTCCTGAGAGGAAAGTATATAGCAATACAAGCCTTTCTCAAGAAACAAGAAAGGTCTCAAATACACAACCTAACCCTACCCCTAAAGGAGCTGGAGAAAGAACAGCAAATAAAGCCTAAACCCAGCAGGAGAAGAGAAATAATAAAGATCAGAGCAGAAATCAATGAAATAGAAACCAAAAGAACAATAGAACAGATCAAAAAAACTAGGAGCTGGTTCTTTGAAAGAATTAACAAGATGTTTAAACCCCTGGCCAGACTTATCAAAAAGAAAAGAGAAATGACCCAAATCAACAAAATCATGAATGAAAGAGGAGAGATCACAACCAACGCCAAAGAAATACAAACAATTATAAGAACATATTATGAACAAATCTGTGCCAGCAAATTAGATCACCTGGAAGAAATGGGTGCATTCCTAGAGATGTATCAACTGCCAAAATTGAACCAGGAAGAAATAGAAAACCTGAACAGACCTATAACCACTAAGGAAATTGAAGCAGTCATCAAAAATCTCCCAACAAACAAAAGCCCAGGGCCAGATGGCTTCCCAGGGGAATTCTATCAGACATCTAAAGAAGAATTAATACCTATTCTCCTGAAACTGTTCCAAAAAATAGAAATGGAAGGAAAACTTCCAAACTCATTTTATGAGGCCATCATTACCTTGATCCCAAAACCAAAGACCCCATCAAAAAGGAGAATTACCGACCACTATCCTTGATGAACATGGATGCAAAAATTCTCACCAAAATACTAGCCAATAGAATCCAACAGTACATTAAGAGGATTATTCACCACGACCAAGTGGGATTTATCCCTGGGCTGCAAGGTTGGTTCAACATCTGCAAACCAATCAACGTGATACAATACATTCACAAAAAAAAAACAAGAATCATATGATCCTCTCAATAGATGCAGAAAAAGCATTTGACAAAGTACAGCATCGTTTCTTGACCAAAACTCTCCAGAGTAGAGGGATAGAGGGTACATACCTCAATATCATAAAAGCCATCTATGGAAAACCTACAGTGAATATCATTCTCAATGGGGAAAAGCTGAGAGCTTCTCCCCTAAGGTCAGGAATGTGGCAGGGATGTCCACTCTCACCACTGCTATTCAACATAGTTTTAGAGGTCCTAGCCACAGCAATCAGACAACAAAAAGAAATCAAAGGCATCCAAATCGGCAAAGAGGAAGTCAAACTCTCACTCTTTGCAGATGATATGATACTGTATATGGAAAACCCAAAAGACTCCAACCCAAAACTGCTAGAACTCATACAGGAATTCAGTAAAGTAGCAGGATAGAAAATCAATGCCCAGAAATCAGTGGCATTCCTATACACCGACAACAAGACAGAAGAGAGACAAATCAAGGAGTCGATCCCATTTACAATTGCACCCAAAACCATAAGATACCAAGGAATAAATTTAACCAAAGAGGCAAAGGATCTGTACTCAGAAAACTAGAAAATACTCATGAAAGAAATTGAAGACACAAAGAAATGGAAAAACGTTCCATGCTCATGGATTGGAAGAACAAACATTGTGAAGGTGTCAGTGCTACCTAGAGCAATCTATACATTCAGTGCAATCCCCTTCAAAATATCATCCACCTTTTTCAAAGAAATGGAACAAATAATCCTAAAATTTGTATGGAACCAGGAGAGACCCCGAATAGCCAGAGGAATCTTGAAAAAGATAAGCAAAGCTGGCGGCATCACAATTCCGGACTTCCAGCTCTATTACAAAGCTGTCATCGTCAAGACAGTATGGTACTGGCACAAAAACAGACACATAGATCAATGGAACAGAATAGAGAGCCCAGAAATGGACCCTCAACTCTATGGTCAACTCATCTTTGACAAAGCAGGAAAGTATGTCCAATGGAAAAAAGACAGTCTCTTCAACAAATGGTGTTGGGAAAATAGGACAGCCACATGCAGAAGAATGAAACTGGACCATTTCCTTACACCACACACAAATATAGACTCCAAATGGTTGGAAGACCTAAACGTGAGACAGGAGTCCATCAAAATCCTAAAGGAGAACACAGGTAGCAACCTCTTCCACCTCAGCCACAGCAACTTCTTCCTAGAAACATCGCCAAAGGCAAGGGAAGCAAGGGCAAAAATGAACTATTGGGACTTCATCAAGATAAAAAGCTTTTGCACAGCAAAAGAAATAGTCCACAAAACCAAAAGACAACCGACAGAATGGGAGAAAATATTTGCAAATGACATATCAGATAAAGGCTATTATCCAAAATCTATAAAGAACTTATCAAACTCAACACCCAAAGAACAAATAATCCAATCAAGAAATGGGCAGAAGACATGAACAGACATTTTTCCAAAGAAGACAACGAAATGGCCAACAGACACATGAAAAAGTGCTCAACATCGCTTGGCATCAGGGAAATCCAAATCAAAACTTCAATGAGATACCACCTCACACCCGTCAGAATGGCTAAAATTAACAAGTCAGGAAACAACAGATGTTGGCGGGGATGTGGAGAAAGGGGAACCCTCCTACACTGTTGGTGGGAATGCAAGCTGGTGCGACCACTCTGGAAAAGAGTATGGAGGTTCCTCAAACAGTTGAAAATAGAGCTACCATACGATCTAGCAATTGCACTACTGGGTATTTACCACAAAGATACAAATGTAGGGATCCGAAGGGGTACGTGCACCCCAATGTTTATAGCAGCAATGTCCACAATAGCCAAACTGTGGAAAGAGCCAAGATGTCCATCGACAGATGAATGGATAAAGAAGAAGTGGTATATATACACAATGGAATTTTATGCAGCCATCAAAAGGAATGAGATCTTGCCACCTGCAACGACGTGGATGGAACTGGAGGGTGTTATGCTGAGTGAAATAAGTCAATCAGAGAAAGACATATATCATATGACCTCACTGATATGAGGAATTCTTAATCTCAGGAAACAAACTGAGGGTCGCTGGAGTGGTGGGGTGGTGGGAGGGATGGGGTGGCTGGGTGATAGACATTGGGTGGGTATGTGCTATGATGAGCGCTGTGAATTGTGCAAGACTGATGAATCACGGATCTGTACTTCTGAAACAAATAATGCAATATATGTTAAAAAAAAGAAGAAGAAGATAGCAGGAGAGGAAGAATGAAGGGGAGTAAGTCGGAGGGGAGACGAACCATTAGAGACGATGGACTCTGAAAAACAAACTGAGGGTTCTAGAGGGGAGGGGGGGTTGGCGGATGGCTTAGCCTGGTGATGGGTATTAAAGAGGGCACATTCTGCGTGGAGCACTGGGTGTTATGCACAAACAATGAATTATGGAACAGTACATCAAAAACTAATGATGTAATGTATGGTGATTACCCTAACAATAAAAAATTATTAAAAAAATAAAATAAAATAAAATAAAAGTGGGTTTCTTTTATAGAACATAAAAAAGTCAATTATATTTTTAATTACTAGAAGCAAACAATTGAGTAAAACAAAAATACCATTTATGATGGCATCAAAAATATGAAACTTAGGGATTAATCTAACAAAATGTGCAAGACATGTGAAATCCCCAAGAAATCCTAAATAAATGGAAAGTGATATTTTGTTAAAAGATAAGAAAATTCAATATTGTTAAAATGTCAATTATCCCCAAATTAAATATGGATTCAATATGATGTAGAATACACATACAATAGATTATTATGCAGCCTTAGAAAGGAGGGGAATTCTGACACCTCTTACAATGTGGATGAACCTCAAGGACATTATGCCAAATGGAATAAGCCAGTCATTAAAGGACAAATGCTGTGTGATTCCATTTACATGAGGTCCCTAGAATGGGAACAGATTAAAGTGGAACGGTGGTTGCCAGGGTCTGGGGGAGGTGGAAAATGGGAAGTTACTATTGAATAGATACAGTCAGTTTTACAAGATGAAAAAGTTCTGGATATGCATCGAGATGATATTTGCACAACACTGTGAATGTATATAATCCCACTAAACAGTAAACAAAAAATGCTTAAAATGGTAAACTTAATGTGAGATCACAATTTTTAAAAATGGTACAAGAAAACTTTTGGAGGTGATACATATGTTCATTATCTTGATTATGGTGATAGTTTCATGGGTGTATACAAATGTCATAACATCAGATTTTACACTTCAAACATGGACAATTTGTTTTATGTCAATTATACCTTGATAAAGCTGTTTAGAACATTTAACCAAGGGAATTGAATGGTATAAAGACTGGGATTCTTGTGAAGTCTGCCTGGATGCTTTTAAGTGTTTGAAATTTTATCTTTTTAAAAAAAATAATTAATTAACTTTTTTTGGGAGAGAGAGAGTGTATTGGGGGGTAGAGGCAGAGAGAGAGAATCTCAAGCAGACTCCCCTCTGAGCACAGAGCCTGATGCAAGGCTTGATCTTAAGACCCTGAGATCATGACCTGAGCTGAAATCAAGAATTGGATGCTTAATCTACTGAGCCACCCAGGAGCCCCTGTAAACATTATCTTAAAGTTCACCTGGAAGAGTAAAGAGGTAGGCATAGTCCTTCCTACCTTGTTTCTACTGCCTTGTATTTCTGTCTTCCCCTTTCCTACAAAAAGAAACCCAGCACCTTTATCAAGGAGCATATTAGACATTCATTTGTTTGTCTTTCTCCTACATTTGAGATCCTGTCACAGGCCATGCACCAATCATGTCAGGCGGTGGAGGAGCACCCAGTCTGGGGCATCTGGCTCCCAGTCTGTGGGAGGACAATTGGAAAGCCGTCATGCAAGGGATATACAAGGAAACGGGGAGAACTTTCAGGCCACGTATGACTGTTTGTGGTGATATTTTAGTTGAACCTTGAGACATGTATACATGTCAAAGGGTAAGAGGTGAGGGAAGGGCTTTCCAGAGACATGAACCAAAGCATGCAGGTGGGACAACACAAAGGGGTTTGTGGAGAGGCTCTCTGCTGCTTTTCTCAGGCTGCATGACAAAGTGCCACACATGGATTGGCTTAAACCAGAAATTTAACCTAGAACACGAGCCTCACAGTTCTGGAAGCTAGAAGGCTGAAATCAAGGAATCAGCAAGGTTGTACTCCCTTTGAAGTCTCCAGGAAAGGCTCCTTCTTTGAGCAATCGAGCTTCTGGTGGTTGCCAGAAATCCTTGGTGTTCCTTGGCTTGGGACAGCACAGCTCTGGTTTCTGGCCCCATCTTCACATGACTGTCTTCCCTTGGTATGTATCCTGTGTCTCACCATGGCCTTCTTAGAGGACACCAGTCAGATTTTGCCTTCTGCTATACTGTGGAGCAAAGCTTGTTCCTCTCCCACTCAGCCATGCAGGTTGAATTGACCAAAGCAATGGTTATGAAGAAGCCTAGTCCCCTGCTGGTCAGGCGGGAATTTGTGAGACAGTATTACACACTGCTGAACCCGGCCCCAGACATGCTACACAGATTTTATGGAAAGAACTCTTCTTATGTCCATGGCGGATTGGATTCAAATGGAAAGCCAGCAGATGTGGTCTATGGACAGAAAGAGATCCATAGGAAAGTGATGTCACAAAACTTTACCAATTGCCACACTAAGATTCACCATGTTGATGCTCATGTCACTCTGAATGATGGTGTAGTGGTCCAGGTGATGGGGTTGCTCTCTAATAACAACCAGGCTTTGAGGAGATTCATGCAGACATTTGTCCTTGCTCCTGAGGGCTCTGTTGCAAATAAGTTCTACGTTCACAATATCTTCAGATACCAAGATGAGGTCTTTGGTGGCTTTGTCACTGAGCCTCAGGAGGAATCTGAGGAAGAGGTAGAGGAACCTGAAGAAAGACAGCAGACACCTGAGGTGGTACCTGATGATTCAGGAACTTTCTATGATCAGACTGTCAACAATGACTTAGAAGAACATTTAG
Source organism: Eumetopias jubatus (assembly GCF_037043125.1). NCBI lineage: Eukaryota > Metazoa > Chordata > Mammalia > Carnivora > Otariidae > Eumetopias > Eumetopias jubatus. The sequence goes on from NW_028274823.1 coordinate 15,411,899, forward strand.
AGGAACCTGTTGCTGAACCAGAGCCAGATCCTGAACCAAAACCAGAGCAAGAACCTGTATCTGAAATCCAAGAGGAAAAGTCTGAGCCAGTATTGGAAGAAACTGCCCCTGAGGATGCTCAGAAGAGTTCTTCCCCAGCACCTACTGACATAGCTCAGACAGTACAGGAAGACTTGAGGACATTTTCTTGGGCATCTGTGACCAGTAAGAACCTTCCACTCAGTGGAGCTGTTCCAGTTACTGGGATACCACCTCATGTTGTTAAAGTACCAGCTTCACAGCCTCATCCGGAGTCTAAGCTTGAGTCTCAGATTCCACCGCAGAGGCCTCAGAGGGATCAAAGAGTGCGAGAACAACGAATAAATAGTCCTCCCCAGAGGGGACCTAGACCAATCCGTGAGGTTGGTGAGCAAGGTGATGTTGAACCCCGAAGAATTGTGAGACACCCTGATAGTCACCAACTTTTCATTGGCAATCTGCCACATGAAGTGGACAAATCGGAGCTTAAAGATTTTTTTCAAAGTTATGGGAATGTGGCGGAGCTACGCATTAACAGCCGTGGGAAATTACCCAGTTTTGGTTTTGTTGTGTTTGATGATTCTGAGCCTGTTCAGAAGGTCCTTAGCAACCGGCCCATCATGTTCAGAGGTGAGGTCCGTCTGAATGTGGAAGAGAAGAAGTCTCGAGCTGCCCGGGAAGGGGACCGTCGAGATAACCACCTGAGGGACCTGGAGGCCCTCAAGGTGGGCTGGGTGGTGGAATGAGAGGCCCTCCCCGTGGAGGCATGGTGCAGAAACCAGGATTTGGAGTGGGAAGGGGAATTGCTCCAAGGCAGTGAATTGCTCTTCAGTTGATCTTCACGCAGCAGTACAAATCTTCTAGCTCCTGCAGAATGGTGAATTTCTTACACCAGCGTTTGGTATCCTGGAGTTTGACCCTAGTCTATGATAAACTGCTTAAGTTTGTACAATTTTACTTTTTGTGCTAATTATGTGTGCTCCCTTTCCCGCCCTTCCCTCTCCTCACCTTTTAGTCCTTCACTTCCAATTTTGTGGAATGATATTTTAGGAAAAACAGATTTTTAAAGAGAAAAAGACTGAATTTCCTTGCTTTCCTTTTGCATATACAGACTGGATTTTTTTTAACAGCCATTTCCCCAAAGGAATGTGTCTTGCTTATTACTGACATTTGGTATGTTTCATTCATTGGAATATTATTTTCTATGTGTTTCAAAAGCCTGTGAGAAACACAGGATTTGATAAACATTTTGAAGGCAGGAAAAATCCAAATTGTTTCTTCTTTGAGAGTCATGACTACCTTCTGGTGTGTAGAAATTGCCATTGGAAAAATGGACAGTTTTGATTCTTGCTGGTATGGTTAAAAAAAATAAAAGGTGTTAGTAGGAAAAAAAAAGGGACACCAGTCATTGGATTGGGACCCACTCTAATCCAGTATGACTTCATCTTAACTAATTATATGTACAAAGACCCTATTTCCAAATAAGGTCACATTCTGGGGTTCTGGTAGAAACAGACTTTGGATGAACATTATTCCACTGAGTCCAGGCTCTGTGGAGGATGCATCAGAAAAATGGGAGTATAGTAAACATAGCTGGAATTTTAATTTAGTGTTAGATCACACAGATCCATGAACAAAGTTTGGAATATTCTAAAGGCAATGGGTTACATTTTCATGTTTCTGAACAGGGGACAGAAGGGGTCAGATCAGTGCCTTTAGAAACTACGTGGTATCCACATAGTAGATAATTTCAGAGGAAAGAGACTGCACAAAGCACCCCTAATCTGGGGCTTTATAATTGTCCTCCTTACATGCAAGGAGGCAGAGCCCACAGGTAGGGGCAGGAGCATGATGGGATTATGACGAAGGGTGCTGGTGGGATACCTGGCCAAATGTGGGAGAATAAAGGAAAAAATAATTGAAGGTGAACGCCAGGTTTCCAGCCTGAAAGAAGGCAACTTTTACTGAAGGAATTACAGAACCCTACGAAGAAGTAGTGATGACAATCAACAGAGATGGCAGACAGAAGGAGTAGCTAGCTATTTTAGGGCTGTAGCCTCAGGGGTGGCAGTCCAATTTGGTTGCAAAAATTGAATCCAACCATGAGTCTTGTGGAACAATATTAGATAAACAGTTTCGGAAAGGTTGGGGACAATGGTAGTCCTGAATGCCAGTCATGGCTTTTCTGTGGCACCAAGCCGGGATTCCCTCAAGCAGCAGGAAAGAGGGGGCTGGAGCTCAGGAGAGACACTGAAACTGAAAATGAGTATTTGGGAATCGGTTCTGTAACAGGTATAAACTTGGTTAACCTGGGTGGGGACTTGGATGCTTCTGCTCAATGGAGGAAAGAAGCTGCCTCTTCCTATGGTTTCTCTTTCCCTCAAATTTTGTTGGCTGGGGTTAGGCTGCAAACCTATTCCAGAAGCAGTCAGTAGCAAGGGGGGATGGGATTATCATGACTGTCTTGGACCAGTCATCTGGGGCTGGGGGGATGGGGGCACAGAATAAATATCTGGAAGTCACCCAATCCTCTCAGAGTGTGTAAGTGTTAATGGGGCTTATGGGTCTCCAGGACAAGCAAGAGCCTTATCTACACTGATCTCAATACAGAACCATTTTTAGTATATCTGGTTTGAGGAAGGCTGTCCTACAGATGCCCTAAAAGAAGTCTTCAGATAAAGGCTAAGCAGGAACCACCAGAGAGATAGGAGGAGAGCAGGTGCCCAGGGCGGCAGGCCCAGAGGGGTTTTAAGGAGGTGAACACGTTCTCTAAAGACTCTGTTTTAACCTTCCTCCAAAAGGTAGTTTGCATGGGTTGGCCTCAGGGAATAAACACCCACCTTTTTTTTTTTAATTTTTTAATTTTTATTTTGTTATGCTAATCACCATACATTACATCATTAGTTCTTGATGTAGTGTTCCATGATTCATTGTTTGTGCATAACACCCAGTGCTCCATGCAGAACATGCCCTCTTTAATACCCAACACCAGGCTAACCCATCCCCCCACCCCCCTCCCCTCTAGAACCCTCAGTTTGTTTTTCAGAGTCCATCGTCTCTCATGGTTCGTCTCCCCCTCTGACTTACTCCGCTTCATTCTTCCCCTCCTGCTATCTTCTTCTTCTTTTTTTTCCTTAACATATATTGCATTATTTGTTTCAGAAGTACAGTTCTGTAATTCAACAGTCTTGCACAATTCACAGCGTTCACCATAGCACATACCCTAACCAATGTCTATCACCCAGCCACCCCATCCCTCCCACACCCCACCACTCCAGCAACCCTCAGTTTGTTTCCTGAGATTAAGAATTCCTCATATCAGTGAGGTCATATGATACATGTCTTTCTCTGATTGACTTATTTCACTCAGCATAACAGCCTCCAGTTCTACCCATGTCATTGCAAATGGCAAGATCTCATTCATTGTGATGGCTGCATAATATTCCATTGTATATATATACCACTCCTTCTTTATCCATTCATCTGTCGCTGGACATCTTGGCTCTTTCCACAGTTTGGCTATTGTGGACATTGCTGCTATAAACATCGGGATGCACCTACCCCTTCAGATCCTTACCTTTGTATCTTTGGGGTAAATACCCAGTAGTGCAATTGCTGGATCATACGGTAGCTCTATTTTCAACTTTTTGAGGAACTTCCATACTGTTTTCCAGAGTGGCTGCACCAGCTTGCATTCCCACCAACAGTGTAGGGGGTTCCCCTTTCTCCGCATCCCCGCCAACATCTGTCGTGTCCTGACTTGTTAATTTTAGCCATTCTGACGGGTGTGAGGTGGTATCTCATTGAGGTTTTGATTTGGATTTCCCTGATGCCGAGCGATGCTGAACACTTTTTCATGTGTCTGTTGGCCATTTGGATATCTTCTTTGGAAAAATGTCTGTTCATGTCTTCTGCCCATTTCTTGACTGGATTATTTGTTCTTTGGGTGTTGAGTTTGATAAGTTCTTTATAGATTTTGGATACTAGCCCTTTATCTGATATGTCATTTGCAAATATTTTATCCCATTCTGTCGGTTGGCCTTTGGTTTTGTGGACTGTTTCTTTTGCTGTGCAAAAGCTTTTTATCTTGATGAAGTCCGAATAGTTCATTTTTGCTCTTGCTTGCCTTGCCTTTGGCGATGTTTCTAGGAAGAAGTTGCTGCGGCTGAGGTCGAAGAAGTTGCTGCCTGTGTTCTCCTTTAGGATTTTGATGGACTCCTGTCTCACATTTAGGTCTTTCAACCATTTAGAGTCTATTTTTGTGTGTGGTGTAAGGAAATGGTCCAGTTTCATTCTTCTGCATGGGGCTGTTCAATTTTCCCAAACCATTTGTTGAAGAGACTTTTTTCCATTGGACATTCTTTCCTGCTTTGTCAAAGATGAGTTGACCATAGAGTTGAGGGTCCATTTCTGGGCTCTCTATTCTGTTCCATTGATCAATGTATCTGTTTTTCTGCCAGTACCATACTGTCTTGACGATGACAGCTTTGTAATAGAGCTGGAAGTCCGGAATTGTGATGCCGCCAAATTTGCTTTTCTTTTTCAACATTCCTCTGGCTATTCAGGGTCTTTTCTGGTTCCATACAAATTTTAGGATCATTTGTTCCATTTCTTTGAAAAAAGTGGATGGTATTATGATGGGGATTGCATTGACTGTGTAGATTGCTCTAGGTAGCATTGACATCTTCACAGTATTTGTTCTTCCAATCCATGAGCATGGAACGTTTTTCCATTTCTTTGTGTCTTCCTCAATTTCTTTCAGGAGTATTTTATATTTTCTGAGTACAGATCCTTTGCCCCTTTGGTTAAATTTATTCCTTGGTATCTTATGGTTTTGGGTGCAATTGTAAATGGGATCAACTCCTTGATTTGTCTCTCTTCTGTCTTGTTGTTGGTGTATAGGAATGTCACTGATTTCTGGGCATTGATTTTCTATCCTGCCACTTTACTGAATACCTGTATGAGTTCTAGCAGTTTTGGGCTGGAGTCTTTTGGGTTTTCCACATAAAGTATCATATCATCTGCAAAGAGTGAAAGTTTGACTTCCTCCCTGCAGATTTGGATGCCTTTGATTTCTTTTTGTTGTGTGATTGCTGTGGCTAGGACTTCTAATACTATGTTGAATAGCAGTGGTGATAGTGGACATCCCTGCCGCATTCCTGACCTTACGGGGAAAGCTCTCAGTTTTTCCCCTTTGAGAATGATATTCGCTGTAGGTTTTTCATAGATTGCTTTTATTATATTGAGGTATGTACCCTCTATCCCTATACTCTGGAGAGTTTGGATCAAGAAAGGATGCTGAACTTTGTCACATGCTTTTTCTGCATCTATTGAGAGGATCATATGATTCTTGTTCTTTCTTTTGTGAATGTATTGTATCACGTTGATTGATTTGTGGATGTTGAACCAACCTTGCAGCCCAGGGATAAATCCCACTTGGTCATGGTGAATAATTCTTTTAATGTACTGTTGGATCCTATTGGCTAGTATTTTGGTGAGAATTTTTGCATCCATGTTCATCAAGGATAGTGGTCGGTAATTCTTTTTGATGGGGTCTTTGTCTGGTTTGGGCATCAAAGTAATGGTGGCCTCATAAAACCAGTTTGGAAGTTTCCCTTCCATTTTTTTTTTTGGTACAGTTTCAGAAGAAGTATTAATTCTTGTTGAAATGTTTGGTAGAATTCCCCTGGGAAGCCATCTGGCCCTGGACTTTTGTTTGTTGGGAGATTTTTGATGACAGCTTCAATTTCCTTAGTGGTTATAGTTCTGTTCAGGTTTTCTATTTCTTCCTGGTTCAGTTTTGGTAGTTGATACACCTCTAGGAATGCATCCATTTCTTCCAGGTGATCTAATTTGCTGGCATAGAGTTGCTCAGAATATGTTCTTATAGTTGTTTGTATTTCTTTGGTGTTGGTTTGATCTCTCCTCTTTCATTCATGATTTTGTTGATTTGGGTCTTTTCTCTTTTCTTTTTGATCAGTCTGGCCAGGGGTTTATCAATCTTCTTAATTCTTTCAAAGAACAAACTCCTATTTTCGTTGATCTGTTCTGTTCTTTTGGTTTCTATTTCATTGATTTCTGCTCTGATCTTTATTATTTCTCTTCTCTTGCTGGGTTTAGGCTTTATTTGCTTTTTTTCCTCTAGCTCCTTTAGGTGTAGGGTTAGGTTGTGTATTTGAGAACTTTCTTGTTTCTTGAGAAAGGCTTGTATTGCTATATACTTTCCTCTCAGGACTGCCTTTGCTGCATCCCAAAGATTTTGAACAGTTGTGTTTTCATTTATATTGGTTTCCATGAATTTTTTTAATTCTTCTTTGATTTCCTGGTTGACCTATTCATTCTTTAGTAGGATGCTCTTTAGCCTGCATGTATTTGAGTTCTTTCCGACTTTCCTCTTGTGATTGAGTTCTAGTTTCAAAGCACTGTGGTCTGAAAATATGCAGGGAGTAATCCCAATCTTTTGGTAGTGGTTGAGACCTGATTTGTCACCCAGGATGTGATCCACTCTGGAGAATGTTCCACGGGTACCAGAGAAGAATGTGTATTCCGTTGCTTTGGGATGGAGTGTTCTCAATATGTCTGTGAAATCCATTTGGTCCAGTGTGTCATTTAAAGTTTTTATTTCCCTGTTGATCTTTTGCTTAGATGATCTGTCCATCTCAGTCAGGGGTGTATTAAAGTCCCCCACTATTATTGTATTGTTGTCAATGTGTTTCTTCGCTTTGGTTATTAATTGCCTGATGTAATTGGGTGCTCCCATGTTATGGGCATACATATTTACAATCGTTAGATCTTCTTGTTGGATAGACCCTTTAAGTAGGATATAGTGTACTTTCTCATCTCTTATTACAGTCTTTGGTTTAAAATATAATTTGTCTGACATAAGGATTGCCACCCCAGCTTTCTTTTGGTGTCCATTAGCATGGGAAATGGTTTTCTACCCCATCACTTTCAATCTGGGGGTGTTTTTGGGTCTAAAATGAGTCTCTTGCAGACAGCATATTGATGGGTCTTTATTTTTAATCCAATCTGATAAGCCTGTGCCTTTTGATTGGGGCATTTAGCCCTTTTACATTCAGCATAACTGTTGAAAGATATGAATTTAGTGCCATTGTATTGCCTGTAAGGTGACTGTTACTGTATATTGTCTGTGTTCCGTTCTGGTCTATGATGCTTTTAAGCTCTCTCTTTGCTTAGAGGACCCCTTTCAATATTTCTTGGAGGTCTGGTTTCGTGTTTGCAAATTCGTTTAGTTTTTTTTTGTCCTGGAAGCTTTTTATCTCTCCTCTATTTTCAATGACAGCCTAGCTGGATATAGTATTCTTGGCTGCATAGTTTTCTCTTTTCGTGCTCTGAAGATATCATGCCTGTCCTTTCTGGCCTGCCAAGTCTCTGTGGGTAGGTCTGTCGCCAATCTAATGTTTCTACCATTGTAGGTTACATATCTCTTCTCCTGAGCTGCTTTCAGGATTTTCTCTTTGTCTCTGAGACTCGTAATTTTACTATTAGATGTCAGGGTGTAGACCCAATTTTATTGATTTTGAGAGGGGTTCTCTGTGCCTCCTGGATTTTGATGCCTGTTTCCTTCCCCACATTAGGGAAGTTCTCTGCTATAATTTGCTCCAATATACCTTCTGCCCCTCTCTCTCTTTCTTCTTCTTCTGGGATCCCGATTATTCTAATGTTGTTTTGCCTTATGGTATAGCTTATCTCTCGAATTCTGCCCTCGTGATCCAGTAGTTGTTTATCTCTCTTTTTCTCGGCTTCTTTATTTTCCATCATTTGGTCTTCTATATTGCTGATTCTCTCTTCTGCCTCATTTATCCTACCAGTTAGTGCCCCCATTTTTTATTGCATCTCATTAATAGCCTTTTTGATTTCGACTTGGTTAGATTTTAGTTCTTTTATTTCTCCAGAAAGGGCTTCTCTAATAACTTCTATGCTTTTTTCAAGCCCAGCTAGTATACTTAAAATCATGATTCTGAACTCTAGGTCTGACATCGTACTAATGTCCGTATTGAGTAGGTCCCTGGCAGTCGGTACTACCTCTTGTTCTTTTTGTTGAGGTGATTTTTTCTGTCTTGTCATTTTGTCCAGAGGAGAATAGATGAATGAGTGAACAAAATGCTAACAGGGTAACCATGTATCCAGAAAATATACTCTAAACAAATCAGAAAAGACCTTCCAGAAAGTGGTCGCTTTTCTGTTCAGAGAGTTTTTGCTATTCTCCTCTTAAATCTTCTGTTGAGTTCATAGGTGTTCAGAATGGTTTGATCCCTCTCGAGCTGAATTCCTGAGACCAGACGAAATCCAGGTCTGCTACTCCTCTGCCATCTTGCTCTGCCCCTTCGATGTCTCAACCAGTAACTTTTGACCAGCCTGCCTGGAAATAAGTAATAGTGATAAAAAGTAATAGGCAGCACATGCAGGGAGCTGCCATTTACCAGTCTCCACGCTAACCAGCAACACGCGTTATTTCATATGTTCCTTGGGACAGACCCAAACATTAGGCACTGTCTCCTTTGTACAAAGGGGGAAACTGAGGCTCAGAGAGGTTAAGAAACATCCCTATGGTCACAGGTTAGTGCAAGTGGAACTGGAATTTCAGCTGGGGGATGACTTCAGCGATGCCTGGGCTCCTAACCCAGTCTGACCCAGTACCTCCTGTTCCAGGGTTTCTGATGCCTATTTCTTACTCCAGCTCAGTATTATGACAACAGGATTATGGGCCATTCTGGAAGTGGCCTCCACAGCTCCAGCCTGTGTCACAATCCCCACACCTAGTGAATCCTCAGCCACCGGTGGGCATTCCAGGGTTCTTGACCCTGCTTGCTGCCTCTTAATTGTCACTTTTCCCCCCTACTTCCCTGACGGCAAGGGAGAGAAGGAAGACACCACTTCCAGCTATTCACCGTGGCGTTGGCAGGGGAAGGGCTGGTGGCACGGGCTATGGCTTCTCTGTGAACTTCATCTTCCCTGCATGTGGTAGCAGCCGTGGGGGTGGCCCCTTGCCAAGGGAGCCCTGGGACAGAACTGGGGCCTCTAGACACTGAAGCTGGCCTGGGTGTCCACAGCTGCTGAATGCAACACAGGGTGTCCTGGCTTTGTCATATAAACCATGCCTGAGGTTTAAATGCCTTGTAATGAGAATGCCTGGGCCCCGGGCAGCGATTATGCAGGCAGGGGGGACATTTCTTCTTTCTCTTCCCATTTACCGCAGATGTTCTAAATCCCTCTGGACACACGAAGACTGAAAACCAGAAGGGGGATAATGCAAGTCTTCCGCCAGCTCAGGGACTGTCAAAACCGGAGCCACAGAGCAGCCTCCAGGCTCACGAGAGCCAAAAGAACCTGGGGACAGAGTCAGCTTTAAGAAACCCAACTCAAGAAAAAGCCCAAGTCAAGTAAAAACTGCATTTGTTAGGAGAATTTGTGGGGAAAGAAAAAAAAGTCTTTACAGAAATAAACATGATTTTTTATTAAAACTTGAAAAACTTGCCAAGTGTGGGGAGCTCAGTGATTGTCGTCTGCGGGGAATTTGAAAATCTAGGGGAAAATAATGCACTGAGGAAAAAGTGCTGGGTCAGGGAAATGCGGCGCAGAAGCAGTGGAGGCCCGGGAGGCCGGTCGTGACTGATAGAGGAGATGGAAGATGTCAGGGCTCAGAATATCATCCGTGAAGCTCCAGGGGAAAACCTCAGATGGAGGGAAAGATGGCACAGGATCCCTTCCTCGGCAAGCGCCTCTCCCCTCGGGTCTGCAGGGCTCTGTCTGTGGCTTGGCAGGTGGCCAGCTGAGCAAGCGCTCCTTCCCCCAAGGGCTGGAGGAGAGGAGAACAGCCCGCACTGCCTGTCGTGATGAGCTCTCTAGTCCTACCATGTCCAGGAGCTCACTGGCCCCAGGTGCCCTCTCAGCTGGGGTCGGACTCCGTCCTGGCCCCTCAGTGATCCTGAGTGAGCCCGTTTCCTGGTCTGTGAAGATGCTTCACAGGAAGGCAGATAAAAAGAGAAAATGCGGGCCCCTGGCTTAACACCGCGGATGTCAGGAACTCAGTGTCTGTCAATTCATTCATTCGTTCATTCATTCATTCATTCATTCATTCATTGTCAATAACTTAACTGTCTTTATTTCTCCTCCAGAAATAAATTTGGATGGAGTATATCCTACATATAGAGTTACCAGATAACAAAGTTAATGAAATAACAAATTAACCAAGTAGGAAGGAAACAAGCCATATACAAAACTCTTTCCACCAAAACACAACCAGAAGTCTTGGGCAACAGGTACAGTTGCTTCAGACATTGTGATTCTGTCCAATTCTTTTGCAATTTCAACCTGTTTTTGTGTGTCTGGAATAACTGTCCTGTGCTGCCCAATGGAGCCCAAACTCTGTGAGTCGTTCTATGGTTGTGATGGGGGAAATGTGAAGATTTGCTGCATCACTCACCACTGGGCAGGGGAGAGTCCAAATCCAAAGCCTATTCTGTAGACATCCTGTGTCTGCTTGCCACTCAGACCTCTTCAAGCTGAGTTATCTCATGGGACAAACCTCAGGGTAGGGGTGGACTCTCCCTCTCTCTCCCTGTGGCACCTGCTTAACTCATTCGCTGGGTTTTGAACAGAGAGGGTTAAATGGATCATATTACAAAAGAATCAGAGCCCTGTTAAGTTGCATCTTCAAATCTTTGTTTGCAGATCATTAAATATTCAGTCTGGGTGAAAAGAAGGTGTTCTTAACAACTGCTGATGAAGCCACAATCAGACATTTTTTTAAGAAAATAAATCTGACACCACAGTGACAAAGTAAAAACCCCTCACAAAGGGAGACACAGACGTTGAAAGTTGTATTCTGTTGTTTGTTTTTATTGTTTGATTTAGAGTGCGCACCTCTAGGGCCCGGGGGTCCCCCATCAGGATTCCTGGGGCTCGGGCTCTGGGGAGACCACAGCTGAACCCTTACATCATCCAGGTCTAGGACATCGGCTTTTTTGCTACTACAGGTCCAATTTCTGAAGCTTGACTTCCAGAAGTGCCTTTTGAAAGCCCTTGAGCTGACTGCACTCAGAGCCACCTCAGACCAAGGGTTTCTAAATCCCTTTTCCCTGGGAGAAGGCATAGCCTGAGGAGCTTCCAAAATTGGCACCATTTGGGACAGCATGATATTTAGTCTAACAGGCCTCCCTACTTATGAGGCAGTTTCTAAAAGTAGAGAAGATTCTGGCTGCCTCTGAAAGAGTCTACTCCTGTAGGCTTTTTTTTCCCCTGTGCTCCATGTTCTTCCACAACAAACAAGATCTTGAGAAGAACCGCAAAGCTTTCACCCTGCAGCCCCCTGAGCTGGCCCCAATCCCCTGACCTTCTCCCGGTAGGAGAGGGAAGTTGCTGAGATGGGGCAGGGGAGCAGGGAACCCTGCAGGAGGTGGGTAGGTCTGGAGAGGAAGACAGGTCGGTCCTCCACCCCCCAGCAGAGGCCAGGGGACATGCAAGATCCGCGGGCCCCACCGCCTGGCAAATGCCTGGGCTGTAGATCTGCCTGAATAGAAGGAAATGGGCCAAGGGCTCACATTGAGGGCTGCAGTTTCCTGTAGTTGGCCAATAAACATTTTTGGAGCATCTATTAGCATCACCACAGGTATGGGGTCTCCCGAGGGGTGTAGAGATCCTGTCCTGTTGGAAGAACACAGTGAATACACAAACCTGGAAATGAACATGAAGACCACCAATGGAGGCTGTTGATTCAGAGCTTGCTGCAGCAAGGAGTCAGCCATGTCACTGGTTTGGCAGAGACTCAAAGGCAGGAAGAGTGGGACAGCTTTATAGTGGATGAGGCGGAAGGCTTCCCATGGGCCCTGCCTGGAGGCTACTGGCCCGGAGAAGCTGGGGGCAGCTAACCGGAAGTGGGGCATCCCCTAGGATTGGTAGCAGAGCATATTTGGCTTTCTTAGGGGGTCCTGAGTTAGAAGGGGAGCAGAAATTAGAAGGAACTGCAATCACTGACCAGGTCCGGACCATGTGGGGCAGAGGTGGTGGGTGGGAGCTCTTTGTCATCTCCGCCTGGCCGCTGTTTGCATATTCCGTCTCACAGACCACCACGTCCCTTGTGCGTTGTTGGTGGGAATGTAAAATGGAACGACCTCTCTGGAAAAGGGCTTGCCAGATTCTTACAAAGTTAAACATACACATATCATATGACTCAGCCACCCCGCTCCTAGTTTTACCCCCTAAATGAGAACTTACATGTACACAAAAACTTGATCACAAGTGATTATAGCAGCTGTAATCAGTCACATTCACCCCAAACTAAAAACAATCCAAATGGTCTCAAGCAGGAATGGATAAATGAACCGTGGTCTGTCCACACAGTAGAATGTTAGGCAGCGGTCAAAAGGATTGAACTATGATATCCAACACCATGAATGGATCCCACACACATTATGCTAAGTGAAAGAAGCCACATGCTAGATGATTCCATTTATGTGACAGTCTGGAAAAGGCAAATCTATGAGGACAGAAAACAGATCGGTGGGTGCTAGGAAAGAGGTGGGGAGGGTTCGACTCCAACGGGGCATGAGCAAATTTTGGGGTGTGATGGAACTCTTCTGTATCTTGATTGTGACTATAGGACTGCCTGTTTTTGTCAACACTCAGAGAACTGTACGTTAAAAGGGGTGGGTCTCACTGTGTATAAATTACATCAGAAAAATAGAAAAAAAAATACAATGGGAAGTTATCACTGCTATGGAGAGAAAGCAGTATAAGGGCAGAGAAAGAGGGAGATGTGGGGGGTTCACTTTAGGTGGGTGGTCAGGGAAGGCAGGGGAGGTGACATGTGAGCAGAGACCGAATGGGGCAAGTGGGGCAGGCGCATCTCTGGGGCAGATGGCTCCAGGTGGAGCAACACAGAGAGAGAGGCCTGAGGTCCCTCAGGGAGGGTTTCAGGGAACAGTTGGCTAGAGAGTGGGGGGGGGGGCAGGGAGGACATCAGAGCTGCGGCCTTAAAGCTCAGCAGGCACGTTAGATGTTAAGGTGTCTGGGGAGCATCAGATGGCTTTGGGCTGGAGTGACATGATGTCACTTACACGTGCAAAGGTCCAGCCCGGCCATGGAGTGGAGACCGGAGGGCCGCCCCAGGAGAGCAGCAGGGCCAGTGAGGTGGTGGCAGGTGACAATGGAGGGCCTGAGGATGGCTGGATTGGGGGCATCTGGGGTGGCAGAGAGAGGATTTGCTGTTTGGTTCTCTGTGGGTTGTGAGAAATTGTGAGAGAAGGAGTTGGGGTGAGGTCATCAGTACCCTGGGGCACAGGGGGGTGGAGAGGCTTGGTGAGCCCTCAGGTTTCAGGGACCCAGCCTGTGGATCCTCCCAGGCTCCAGCTTCTCTAGCCTCAGTCCTTTTAGAGCCACAAAGGAAGCTTCCAACCACTGTTTCCAGGTCCCTCCCTGCACCTGCCGCCCACCACTCTCTTCCAGGGGCGCCCAGCCCTTGGACCACAGACCTCTCTCTGCTAGCTCAGCGTCTCCCGGTGCTCATTGCTGCTCCTGTCCCCTCGGGCCCTGCCCTGGCCTCCGTTCCTGCCCCCTCCCCCAGTCCCACGTCCTTGGTGCAAGCGTTCCTTCCATTTTGAATGTCAGTCTCTCCTTAGCCCACTCCCGAATCTACTTTTCCAAGTCTTGCACCATTCCCCTTGACTGTCCCACATTTCCTTCCCCCTGTAGGAAGCCCCTCAGCAGCACCCAAGTTCAAGAGTTTGGAAATCCAGCCTTCCCCATCCTCATGCTCTCTCTGTGCCTTAGGGGCAGCCCACCCACCTTCCTCTTCCACTGAAAAGCTGCAGAGTTGCGAGAGTTTAAGCTCCTGGGCACCGCTGGTGGACAGTCTGCCCCTTCTTGTCATTGTTGCACCATTGCCTGGTGCAACTGCTGATGAAGCCACAATCAGACATTTTTTTAAGAAAATTAGTCTGACACCGCAGATATGGTATGAGCTCAGGCTCATATCCCCGACCCCGGGACCGGGCTCCTGATCTGATGGGTCCTCCATTCTTTCCTTCTCCGACCCCTCCCCCATGCCATCAGGATAACCTTGGCCACACTTTCAGCTAGAGTCAGAGCCTTCCTTATAAACCCTGCAGGCCCCAGCACTTGCAGGAGGAAGGGCTTGTTCTTTTTTTTTAATTTTTTTTCCCCTAGAACCCTCCAACATATTTCCAAACTTAATGTACGTTAAGTTTTTTTTTCTTTTCTTTTTTTCTTTTCTATGTATCTTCTATTTTATTTTATTTTATTTTATTTATTTATTTTATTAACATATAATGTATTATTTGTTTCAGGGGCACGGGCCTGTGATTCATCAATCTTACACAATTCACAGCGCTCACCATAGCACATACCCTCCCCAGGGTCCATCACCCAGCCACCCCATCCCTCCCACCCCCCTCCACTCCAGCAACCCTCAGTTTGTTTCCTGAGATTAAGAGTTTCTTATGGTTTGTCTCCCTCTCTGGTTTCATCTTGTTTCATTTTTCCCTCCTTTGCCCTATGATCCTCTGTCTTCCAAATCGGGCCAACAGACACATGAAAAAGTACTCAATATCACTTAGCATCAGGGAAATACAAATCAAAACCTCAATGAGATACCACCTCACACTAGTCAGAATGGCTAAAATTAACAAGTCAGGAAAAGACAAATGTTGGCGGGGATGCAGAGAAAGGGGAACCCTCCTACACTGTTGGTGGGAATGCAAGCTGGTGCAGCCACTCTGGAAAACAGTATGGAGGTTCCTCAAAAAGTTGAAAATAGAGCTACCCTATGACCCAGCAATTGCACTACTGGGTATTTACCCCAAAGATACAAATGTGATCCGGAGGGGCACATGCACCCCAATGTTTATAGCAGCAATGTCCACAATAGCCAAACTATGGAAAGAGCCTAGATGTCTATCAACAGATGAATGGATAAAGAAGATGTGGTCTATATATACAATGGAATATTATGCAGCCTTCAAAAGAAATGAAATCTTGCCATTTGTAATGACGTGGATGGAACTAGAGGGTATTATGCTAAGCGAAATAAATCAATCAGAGAAAGACAAGTATCATATGATCTCACTGATATGAGGAATTTGAGAAGGAAGGGCTTGTTCTTTAGTAAGATGCTCCTCACAGTCTTTCTTTCTGTCCCCGGGCTCACCATGAGATTTATCATCCAAACTGGGACATTTCTGAGCAGAGGGGGTGCTGTTAGAAGCCAGGCTTGGACAACAGCAAACACTGGGATTCACAGGCATCTGATTCTGGCCCCCTCTACCCTGCACCTCAGTCATGACCCTGGGGGTGGGAGGCACTGCATCAGACCAGCCAAACCCCAGACCAGTCTTGTGCCCATGGGCCATGCTGTTCCTTTGGTTTGAAAGGACTTTTCTCCTCCCCAGATAAACCCCTGCTTCTCCTTCAGACCTGGCTCTTCACTCACATATCTGGGAAAGTCAGCTGGAAAGCTACTGGGGTGCCCTCCAAAACCCATCCTGTTCCCTCTGGCTCTGCTTTGATGAGAGCTTTGGCTCTGGACTCCTGCAGACAAGGCTGCAACCTTGAGCAGTTCCTTAAGATTCGACACCTCAGTTTTCACATCTATGATATGGGTGTAACACTGCCTTCCGCATCGAGGCTGTCAAAGGCACCAGATGACGTAATACACATAAACCTGTGTCTGGTGAGCAGAAGAACTCACGTGTTGGCCCTGATTACCTCCTCACAGTGCTTTATCACACTGCGCTGCAGACATTACATCATAAAAAACTTAAAGCCTTGGTTTCCTCCTCTCTACAACTCTTGGTACCAGCCTGACTCCTTAGTGAGTGCCCAGCAGTCATCCGAACAATGGATGACGCTGGCGGAAGGGAACGGTGACAGCAGGCTTCCTGGCTGGCTGGTTTGGAGGCACTCGAGGGTCCAGTAGAATAATTAGCTCCTCTTTCTCAAGGGGGTCAGTGGGGAGCCAGAAGCCCAGGAAGGTCCAGGAGAAGGGGTGGCTTATCAGAAGCAGACATTTGCAGGGTAACCCCTCAGGCTCTTCTTCCAACAGTTACATTGGGTGTGCTGTGAGCTCCTGTCATTGGTCTTTAATAATTGAATATTTCCCCCATCTTTTGGTGCATCTTTTATACGTGTTTAAATCTCACCAAATGCCACTCTTCATTGCTTTTCAGCAGCCTTTCCCAGTAAGCTTGTTCTTGGCAGAAACCATGTGCTTTCTCACTCACCTGCTGCCTAGCCCCCATCCCCGCCAACTGTGTCCTAACGGGTGACAAGGAGCTCGGTGGATAAGGGCCATCCAGAGGCCTTTCCTTACCCATTCAGTGTCACCACGGACTGTAGGACCCACTAATCCAAGGGAGGTGAGAAAGGGAGAGAAGACAGGACTCTAAAAAGAAGCAAAAGCTGTTTGCTATTTTGCTAAAGCTGGAATAAGGGAGCTTCTTTTGTAGAGGATAAAAGACTAAAAATCAATGACAGGGTTGTCTGAAGACTCAAGTTTCATCTTATCTCAAGAAACAACAACAACAACAACAACAAAACCCACATAAGAATCAGTTATTCCAGTCTTTATCAGATTTAGCTCAAAGATGTCACTCACTTTGGCAGTCAAGCGGTATAGGCTATTTATTTGAAGGATACTTGATAATCCATTTGCTTATTGATTGAGTTAAGCAGGTGTGTGTAAACCCGTTTCCTTGGAAGAAAAAGAGGTCTTCTACTATGTGAAAGAGAAGCTCTGTATGGGTTAAAAAAAGTTCTGTCAATATAAAAAAAGAGAGAAAGTTGAACAAAATCAAGCACTGTCTAAGCTCTCAAACAATTCAGGAGAACCCAGAAAGTTATGTGAAAATAATGATCTGCAAAGAGGGGGGGAATCTTTCTCATAAAACTCAGAAGGGGTGAGAAATAAACCAAAGGGCCTGGAAGAAGGGTGCAGATGGGGGAGCTCAAGAGAGATTGTTCCGCATGTTTCATCCTGGATGCCTACAGACTTGAATTCCTATGAGGAGCGCAAATAGCATTGGAGGCTCAACGGTAGAGATAGCAAAGTGAAATTGTTAGTCTGTGTGAAGGAGGAAGTGTGCTGCAGGATACTCACTGGAGTCTTGTAAAGGGCCAGGCATTTTAGACAACAGTGAATTTCTGGTTGCTTAAAAAGCTTTTGGAAAACAAGCTATCCATGGACCAAGTTGTAAGTTGGTCCCTTTGAGACATGAGGGAAGAATCTTATAAGCAAATCTGGGTAACGTTTAATGGCAGTCACGTGACCAAGGGCAGCAAGCTCTCTCAGAAGAAAACCACTTAAAAAGCTACCCTCTACTATTGCTTTATCTTCTATCACTGGCCATCTTGAGCTTGCTGAGATTTCCTGTTTGGCCCCAATGATGGTAGTAGTAGTTACTGTGGCTACCATGTCAAGGAGCAGGGTTTGCACAAGGCATTAAATCCCAGAGGGCCACCAAGGCGATACCACAAAATGCTTTTGTGTGCCCTCCTGATATGGCACCTCTGCTGAGGTGACTAGACAATGTTGCGCTACCAACCATTAGCAAGATCACAGCTGTCTAAGGAGGGATCTTCAAAACACATGCAGACTTCAACCAGCTTTCACCACCCAGACTGCTTCTGTCCTGGTCCAAGCAACACTCATACCTCCCAGGCCATCCTCTAAGCCTTCTCACTGGTTTCTTTGTGTCCATTTTTGACATCTCTGAGTCTGTTCTTGACCCAACAAGGCAAAGTAATTCCCTTAAAACATACTTCACTACTGAAGCGGACAGTGTACCTTATGATGTCACTTCAAAATATGGACATATGTTCCCCAGAGAGCATCTGTGAGAATGGTCATAGCAGGGCTATTTGGAAGAGTCTGAATGAGCC
This sequence comes from Eumetopias jubatus, assembly GCF_037043125.1. NCBI lineage: Eukaryota > Metazoa > Chordata > Mammalia > Carnivora > Otariidae > Eumetopias > Eumetopias jubatus. The sequence continues at coordinate 15,429,833 of NW_028274823.1, forward strand.
ATGAGCAACAGAATAGAGAAATGCATCATGGTCCATCCACACAATGACACAGCAGGAAGAACTAAGCAACTACAACCACTCCTACACACGGATGAATCTCACCAACTCTGAGCAGAAGAAGCCAGACACAAGAGAGAACATACCTCGTCATCCACCTAGACAAAGTTTGAAGTGAGACCAAGCTAATCTATGGTGGTGGAAGTCAGGAAAGAAACTACCCTTGGGTAGGGGGCAGAGTAGCAATAGGAAGAAGCCACAAGGCAAGCTTGGGGGATGCTGGAATGCGGTTCTCCATCTAGTTCTGGTTAAAGAGGATACTTGCTCTGAGAAATTTCATCAAGTTGTACCCTTATGATTTCTGTGCTTTTATATATGTATGCTATACTTCAATAAAATATTGAACATTTAAGATAATAAGCAATCGTGATAGAATATTTGCTGCAAATTTTGAGTTCTCTGGATCTGTGTATATGAAAAAAATATTTCTAAATTAAAGGAGTGCAGGGTTGTAAAAGAAAATTGGTACTAATAGTGTTAGTTAGCTAGGATGCAATGGGAAAGTTACTCAAATAAGAGAACTGAAAGATACTCCCTCAAATAAGAGGGAAGAGATAGAAGCAGGGAAGAAATGTGTTTTGTTTTGCAGAACCAATTGTTCCAGCCAAGGAGATGCCCAATTAGGTGTTTCCCTCGTGGCCCCTTGCTAGGTATGTCTCACCTGATAACCCTTATGCGAGCCAGTCTGAGTTGGATTAAAGCTGAGGACCTGTGCAGAAGCCCCATGGGTTGTCCTGAAGTTACCTATAGCTCATTATTATACTAAGATTTCCTCCTATGGGAGGACTTTTCCAGCATTTTTTGAATGTGTATGTATGCACTAGCATGTTGACACACTGGGCATGCGCATTTGAAGCCAAAGTGCCTATGCCAGCTCCCTGCCCCCGCCCCCGCCCCCACCCCCTAGTACACTGAATAAGAGTTTCCTCTACTAACCCCATGGGAGAGAGCGCTTTGGGAGCTATCTCCCTGTCTCCTTACTTGTGACAAGCAATTAGAAGTTTTTTTGGGTCGTGTTCAATTTGATGCACCCCAAGCAGCAAACCCCTTGAGTTAGGTTACAATAATATAATTTCTACACAATTCTTTTCTGTATATGTTTGGTATTTTTACTCTACCTGGTACTTTTTTAAAAAACTTTTTAAAAAGATTTTATTTATTTATTTGTCAGAGAGAGAGTACAAGCAGGGGGAGTGACAGGCAGAGGGAGAAACAGGCTCCCCACTGAGCAGGGAGCCCGATGTGGGGCTTTATCCCAGGACCCTGAGATCATGACCTGAGCCGAAGGCAGAGACTCAACTGACTGAGCCACCCAGGTGTCCCTCTACTTGATAATTTTTGAAGCCAACTGTTTTACAAGAGTTGATAAATATCACAGATACAGTGGAAAGCAAGTCATATTAAATCACTGTTAGGTTCAAGACCTTCTAACAGTTGCATGTCACTCAGAGTCAGAGTTAAAGTACCACTGGGCCCCCTCAGCTTTGCCTTATATGGCCTCTCTTACTCTCTTGGCTTATTCACTGGATTCCATATGAACTGGCCTCCGCCCGCAAGCCAGGGCTTGCTTACTGTAGGGCCTTTGGGCTGGGTGCTCCTCTTCCTGGAACATTCTTCTTTCAGATTTAGGCAAGTCTTGCTTCCTTACTTTTTTTTTTTTTATTTTTGCTTAAATGCCACCTTCTCAGTCACCGGCCCTCTCCACACCTCCCTTTGTTTTTCTCTAGAGCCCCTAGCACCTACTATTACACTACATTATTTAGTTACTTATATTTATTGTCCGTCTCCTCCTACTAGAATGTAAGCTCTGTAAGTGAAGGGATTTTTGTCTCTTGTGCTCATTACTATATCTTCAGTGCCTAGAAAAGGACTTGGCACATAGTAGAAACTCAGTGAACATGCCACGCACGAATGGGTGAAGGGATTAGTAGATGTTCAGAATGCCTTTGAATCCAATATGGCATGGAGCAAAGTAGTAATTTACATGACATCCTGGTCGACAGAACTGCATTGTAGGAATTCCTCAAGCCAAGTTAGAATCAGATTGGAACTAAAGAAAAGGTAAAATGTGTATATCCTTGCACACATCCTCATCCCAGTCTCCTAGAGTTCTTATTTTGGGTACCTCAGGTCACTCCATCAGTCATGAAAAACGATATTGGTGTGCCCACTATGTGCCAGGCACTGTGCTGGACACCGGATCCCAGCTAACTGAGCAGCTGGATGAAAGCTGCTTGCTGACGGATGATGATGATTGTTACTGAAGCTTATGCATTACCGACATTATCTCATAACATCATCACACACACCATTGGAGAGACCATTACCTCCTGATTTTGTATCCTAATATGACAAAGAGTTACAGAAAGTTAAGGGGCCTGCCCCCTGTCCCATGACTAGGAAATGGCAGTGCTGGAGTTTGAATCAGCCAGCTTGGCTCTGACCTGTCCTTAACTGTGACTCCTGTTCTCTGTGGAGAAAGGTGGCTTCAGCTGAGTTCTGGGAACCCCTCCAAGAGCTTTGGGGGAGATGAATGTGGACACAGCTAGTTGTTGTAGTACAAGGTCAGATCCAATCATAGAGGCACACAGACCCAAAAACCAAAGCACTGGTCATGGGGAGATTCAAGAAATGCATTTGTGGAGGTTTTTCAGGGGACCTCAAAGACCAACAGCATTTCAGCAGACAGGGAAGGGAAGTGAGGAGGGGTGGGTATAGAATCAAAGAAGAAATAGCCTGAGCACATGGGACCCACACGGGGCAATCCCAGGTGAAAGCAACCCAAGGAGCTTCCCTGATACTCACCCCGCAGCGTGAGTACAATCATAAAGGCTTTCCAGAGACTGACATGGGCGTAAAAAGGGTGTAGAGCATAGAAGCTATTCAATAAATTTCAGCTCTCCTTCTTAGGATGCCCCAGGGAGGGGGGATCAGAGAAAGGACACAGAAATGGAGTGTGAGCTTTCTCCTAAGCAGACCTGCCCCTAATGAATACTTTGGACAGATTGCATTTACTTGGGGCTATAGCCACAATTTCTCCTTGTCAGGTGCTATGGTCTGAATGTTTGTGTCTCCCAAAAATTCTTATGTTGAAATCCTAACCCAAAAGGTGATGGTGTTAGGAGGTGGACCCTTTAGGAGACAGTTAGGTCATGAGGGTGAAGCCCATGTGATTGGGATTAGTATCCTTATCAAAGAGACTCCAGATAGCTAGCTAGTCCCTTTTGCCATGTGAAGACACAGTAAAAAATGACTATCTAGGAAGCAGACCCTCACCAAACACTGAATCCACTGGTGCCATGATCTCGGACTTACCAGCTTCCAGAACTATAAGAAATAAATTTCTATTGTTTCTAAGACACCCAGTTTATGGCATTCTGTTATAGCAACTGGAATGGAAGAAGACACTGGGGCTAAACCCACTTTACTGTAATTAGAGAACAACAGTGTGTAGGAACTGGGACCAGCCCCAGTGGCCCCAGTACTCTCATCTTGCAGAGGAGAACATAGGAGGAGAGGTAACTGATCCCTAATCACACAGCTACTCACTCAGCAAAAGTTACTGATCCACAGTCACAGAGCTAGCTGCTGGCACCCTGAGGAGAGCACCTGTGTGTGCAAATGATGTCCACCAGGGTGAGGGCAGAGTCGTTTGAAGAGATGATGAAAGGCAGTCCTGCACCAAAAGATTTCTCTAGAGCCAACACCTCCCCACCTCATTACTGATGTGGGTAGGGTAGAAGGCAGCCAGAGTCCCTTGGGACATGCCTGGCTCTTTGGCTTGCAAAGGACACCTCATGGATTTCTAGGTTCTGTTTTGGAAGCCACGGTTATACGAGATCTTACTATCGGCTCCTCGTGGGCTTAGGATTTTCCACGTGATCTCCATTTAATCAGACTGTTCAGTGGTCTAGAACCCAGTATTTACTGATGATGCCTCATTTTGAATTTATTTTTTCAACCATCATCTACCAGACTGAATCCCAGTCTCTGGAGAGGCAGTCCCCTGGGTTGAGGCATAGCTAATGTCTTCAGGGGGTCTAACATTTCACCCCTCACATTCACTGTTGGGAGTGACTTTCTTAGTTTTTGCTGAAACAGCTCACCGGGGAGGGAGCTGAGGAGAGAGCCTGGCTAACGGGAGGGGCTCGACTACCACCAAACAGAAGGAGTTGCTGTCCTGAGTAGAAGATGGTAGGAGCCAGCAGTGAAGTATATAGAGTGGCTGAGGACAGTATCTCCCTGAAAGGCAGGACCAAGAAAGACTTAAAAAAAAAAAATTTTTTTTTTTTTTAAAAACAAAGGATAAAGCCGGTGGGGTGGGGGGAAAGGGCCAAGGATTTGCCCTCAGGCCATCCTGAGTGTGAATCCTGCTCCACCCATTAGCCCTGGGCATTTGGGAGTAACTTAGCTCCTCTGGGGTTTCTTTTCTTGCTTATACAAAGAGGCCAGAAATCCCTCACACAGACGTGTCAGGAGAATGAGTGGGCAATCAGGACCTGGCCATAGTAGCATCTCCACCGACTTGGCTGCCTCCTTTCTTCCTTCAAGTAGATGGTATTATTTTCCATGCTTGATTCTATTAGGCTGGAAGTCAGATTGATTGCCCAGAAAATGCCTCAGTGCTCTGAAGCCTGTTGGGTAATTATCTTATGGGCTATGTCAGAGCAAACGAGTCTTGCCATTGCCAATTTCTAAAATGTAAAACAAGGAGGCATTAGAGGTCCCACTTAATGCAAGAAGCCTTCTTACACAACTAGACATTATAGAGGAACAAGGAGACCGGTTTGTGAGTTAGATTCTGAACCAGCTCCTTGGGGAGACTTTCCCAGCTGCTGACCTGGTGAATCCTGTCAGCTGATCCCCAGACCACTTAATAATAACCGCCAATGTCTTCAGAGCACTAACCACGTGCCAGGCGCTGTCCTATCTTAACGCAGGTTATGCACTCACTCATCTGCATGCTGCCTTGAAGTAGATGGTGCTGTTATCTCTGCTTTGCAGATGAAGAAGCTAGGCACAGAGAGGTCAAATCACTTGCCCAGGACCCATCCAGGATGTGGACCCAAGCTGCTGGGGCTCCAGAGCCTACGTGCTTGGTCTCTATGCTACACTACCTGTCCATGTGTCAAGCGCACAGGTCAGGTGAGCCAGGTCAGGCTCATCACCAGGATCTGCACAAGGATGCTGCCAATGCCAGGGAAAAAGTCACCTGGACCCTCTTCTCTGTCCCAGAGAGAATGGTGGTCTGCGACCGATTGTCGTGTCCCCTGCTCCCTCCAGGGTTGTGACCCCCACGCCTTTTCTTCCACTTTTGCCAAAGCACTTTTAGGGCTGTATTTTCAGAAGGAAACTGAGGCAGAGGGAAAATGATACTCAAGCCTTAAATTTGTTCTGAACTGGTGTTTCTTGCCTTCTAACGCTTTCACCTTCTGTGGATCTTAATTCAGTGTGCTTCCGAGTGTATTTGGCAAGGTGGTTCAGTACAAGTCATGCATCCTTGGGTAGGCCACCAAAGCTCTTCTTCTTCCTCTGTAACTGGAGAATAATGGCAGCCACATCACAGGTAATTGGTGGGACTGAATGGAATAAGGTACTATTCATCACGTTTCGGGAACAATGGCATCATAACAAGTACTTAATAAATGTTAGTCCCATTTGGGTGGCTATTTGCTTGTATCGTCAATATTTTTAGGAACGCATAAACTGCATTCAGTGAATTCACAGGGTGAATGAAACCACTCAGCGGAAGCTGTCACCTGTGCAGATCAGCTCTCTTGGGAAAGACAGAGAAGGAAGTAAAGGCAGATGAAATGCATCCAACCAAATTCTCTTCCAATAGGGAGTGGAAATCTGGAGCTTAAGGTAACTTTTAAATTCATTGTAAGTGTAATAAATTTAGCATATCGGGTATATTACTTCATAAGCCATATCCATACATGTGTAAAATGGGTAACTATTCCCTTCTCATTCAACCTATTTTTTTCTGCAAGCTTCCATTCCAACTATGGTCAAATTTTAGGCAAGTTAAGGAAATGCAGCTACTTGAATTTTCTCTTAGGGTTTCCAGTCATTTTAGTCCCTCATGCCATGGCTACACTTTTGTGGGGTAGAATGATGGATGGATGTACCTCCTTGTCAAGGGGTAAGATTTCCCCCACCACCTTCTGTTCATGTTGGCCTCTCTGGTGGTGGCCACCACCCTGTTTTGCTCTGACCATCAGCATCTATCCCCACTGGTATCTGCTGAGGCAGCAGCTGGTCTTCCACTGGCCTTGGACTTGCATAACCCACAGGCAGCTACCAGAAGCCAAGACCTTCCACATGTGTGAACATGAGCTCCTGCACACCATTAGCTTTAATCTAGAAGGGCAAAGCCTTCAACTCTGTATCTAACTCTCTTCTTCTATAGGTTCTCCCTGTCTTCCATGTAGGCATTGATCATGGCCCCTCTCTGTGGCTTGGGATGGCTGAGGGCAGGGGCCTATTGGCTAAATATTCTGTCAAACCTATTGAGTGCTAGGCCTTGGGCCATAGGAATCTCAAAATCCAGAACTGAATGCTAATGTATTTTATTTCTTTTTGTATTTCACTCCATTCTTCTTTCTTTGGAAGTCAAGAGCCAAGGTCTGCTTTTCTTAATGAACTGTTTTATTTAGGGAGATGCCCCAGTAAGATGATATCCACAGAGGAATTTCAAGGACAAAGCCCAAAAAACAACAAACACAGAAACCTACCCAATAAACTTCACATATGAACCCTTTCTACTGATGAAAATTTATACCATAAGGCTCAGCCATGGCTGCAAGGAAGCCAGCACTAAAAAGTAAGCTGTCTCTTTCCAAACAGAGGAGTCAGGACTAGGGACGGGTGGGGTGGGGGGTTGGTGAGGCTCTGTGCCTGGCAGAACCAGCGGTGGGCAAGATGGCTGCAGAGCCTCGTGACTCACAGGCGGTGGAACGGTGGGCCAGGGTGGGCCATGCATTATTAGCACCATTTAGCAGTACATGGAGTTTAGGAGCAGACGGACTTCGGGGCTGAGAGCTCATTTCTGAGAAAAAGCTGTGCTTGCAGGATTGTGACAGCCTCTTCCCCCTCCTTCCCGCAGTGAAAACAATGATTCTTCACATTAGTCTGCCTCACTTCAGACCCTCATCCATCTCCATCCCAATGGCTTGAGATGAACACTGGCCAAAGAGCATATTTAAAAGCCTCCCTCAGCACAGATGTGCCAACGCCAGGAACGGCTCTCTCCCTGTTGGAGGTCAGGCCCCATCGTCTGCAGGATTGCAGCCACCCCCACAGGCCTGAGCTGTGGCCTTTGCCCATCAGGTGCCTGCTTTGCATGAGACCTCCCTGTCCCCTTTAGGTCTTTCCCAGATCCATCTCATGCATCTTCACAGCTGTGAGTGACTACCCTTTAGTCATTTCAGTGGCATGTTTAGTCTCCTCACAGCCTTAGCTTTTGACCTTTCTCTGTCTTTATTGTTCTGTCAAATGGTTTTGATGGAGAGAAGGGCAATTGCCAGAGCTCACTGTAGAACGGAATCTGGAAAAGCTATGTGAAGTTAGTTTTCTAATGGTGCTTTTTTTTTTTCTGCTCTATGAGCTGCCAAGCTGTGTGTGTGTTGCAGGTGTGGGGAAGAGGGGCAGGGTAAATCTCAGGCTCTCCCTCCCTCCCTCCCTCCTGTCACCCTGTTGCTGGGGACAAGATGATGATGGTGACCAAGGACCTGAAACTATGATGGGCAGGAAATGGCCTCTCTAGGCTTCTAAGGGTCTAATTTATTATCCTAACCCAACTAGGGTCTTAGTTTAACAGTATTTGAGTGTGTTGTATAAATGAATCTGTAATTCCAACTGTAAGCTATATTAAAACAATGAAAAAGTAACATGTCTGGATTTAAAGTTACGATTCACGGAATGCCAGGGGCTTTGAGATGGGTGTATTCACTTCCTGTGGCTGCTAGAAAAAACTACCACAAACCTAGTGGCCTAAGATGGCAGACATGAATTTTTTTACAGCTCCAGAGGCCAAAAGTCCAAAATGAGTCTTCCGGGGCTAAAATGAAGTCATTGGCAATGCTGGTTCCTTCTGGAAGCTCCGGGGGAGGACCTGTTCCTTGCCTCTCTCAGCTCTGTGGCTGGTGCCATTCCATAGTGTGCAGATGCATCCCTCTTCTCCTTGCTTCTGCTGCCATGTCTCCTTTCTCTGACGTCAATGCTCGCCCTGCCTTACTCTTATCAGGACACTTACAATCACAGTTAGGGTCCAACAGGATAATCCATATCATCTTCCCATCTCAAGATCCTTACCTTAATCAAATCCACCGAATCTCTTTTATCATATAAGATAACACGTACAGGTTTCAGGCATTAGGACCCGGATACCTTTGGGAGCCATTCAGCCTACCATAACAGAGGACCACTTTGAGCTTGGACCCTACTCAGGAAGTGATCTTGCCGAAGGGAAGTGGGATGACACATATACCCTCTGCCTTAGCACTCAAGGAGAATATTGACATGATCCAAGGGCCAGAAGACAAAGTAGAGAGGTAGGGCCAACTCAAGTGGGCCAAAACCATTCCCTGGGGGTAGCATGTAATGTTAGCAGACAGAAATTTGCAGAGCTTTTTGGAGAGAACATAATAGTCACCAAAATAAGTGACAATCCCTGTCTAAGCAATGAGGGAATACAAGATTGTGGTAGACACTGATGGTTGCCTACCCAAAAGCCATTCCCACCTTTCTTGCTAGCATAATCCTAATTTTCCTAAATTGCAACATGCCCAGCCCCAGTGGATGAATTGTCATTAGTCTCACGTTTGGGGCTTCTCACAATTTCAGGTCCTCTGATCACTTGTGGGGCTCTTGTTCAATGAAGATTCAGACTCAGTAGATCTGGGTGGGTCTGAGACCCTGCAATCCTAACAACGTCCCAAAAGGTATGGATGTGCTTCCCCTTGGATAACACCTGGAGTGGAGAGGGTCTAAACCAATGACAGCAATTCCATTGCCCCTTGCCAGGATTTGGTTCAGAGTAATCATGTGACCCAGTCTTAGCCAGAGAAAGCTAAGAGGGAGGGTGGGCTTCTGAGGAGGATTTCCTTCCTGATGAAAGATAAGAGAATCATAAGGAATTGTTCCTGCTTTATGCAATGCCATGTGAGGAGGTGAGATCCTGAGCTGTGGCAGCTAGCTTATGACCAAGGGACGCACGTGAGGATAAAAGCTTATCCATTAAGGATGGGGAGGAGAGGACCATCTTTGAGCCATCAAAACCCTAAGACTTGGACTGCCAGATTTTCTTGTTAAATGAAACATGAACTCCTTATAGTTTAATCCAGTGGTTTCAGGTTGTCCATTATTTGTAGTTGAATACATCCAACAGATGGAAAACAAACATAGAAACCAACACAACAGGGACAAAGCCCAGAGAACTGGAGTCCAGATGCAACCACCAGAAGGAGACTCAGGCCCCCCAATTCTTCATAGTAAGGAGCAACTTTAAATGGTGGTCTGAAGCCACTGCATGGCACCTTAGCACAGCTGGGCATCTCTCTGCGGAGTTGACTATACGGTAAGGGCGCCCACCGTTCTCATTCCTGAGTTTGTAACAGAGTCGCAAGAACACTTAATCATCTTTATAAGCCACAAACTCAAAATTCTCTTGAAGCATAATGATACCTAAATGGGGTAAATCCTCCCTGTAATTATTGGGATTCTGATGCTGACCCCGAGCTGCTAATCATTTGAGTCTTACTTCCCCTTTTATCTGAAATATCTAAAAGAGCTGTTCTCGCTCCTCCACGCATGTCCTTCTCAGTATCCTTATTCCGTCTGGGCGCGAGCACGTCTCAGGCACACACTTTCCCAATCAGCCAGGGCTCCCTGGGCATCGTGCATCACAGCAATCAGCTACCAGATTAATTAACCCCGGGTGTGACTTAAGCTACTTCAAAGAAAATCCCAGGCAAAGAGACATAAATACCTGTTTTTCTTGCTGAATTGTTTCAACTCCCTCATTGATATCAGACTTAATTATGCAATATCTTGGAAGTAACACAAACATCTGCGATTTTATTTCTAAGCATATTTGAAAGACAAAGATTTCAATGTCCTGTGTGGTTTCAGGAACACGATGGATCTCCTTGAGTCTGGGGGTTGGGAAGGGAGAAAGGAAGAAGGAAAAAATAAACTTTATTCAGACAATAATGGAATTCAAAATACGTCCAACAACCAAAGGAGAATGACCCAGGACATTTCATAACGCAGTTTTTAAGTTCTATACTGATTTTCCTTTTAAGAAATAAATCCTGAGGAAATCACCCCCTCCTTTGGGATATGGATAAAGTATGCCTGCAGCACTGATTAGCTACATAACTTTTAATCTAGAAGGTTACTGACTTGTCTGACAACTCCCCTCCCATCCAGCCCTGTCCCTTTATTTTCTGAGTCAGCACACTCACTCTTAGAGGAGCCTGCATCTTGCTGAGCTGTCACTTCTATCAAACACAATGCCCTCAGGGTTTATGCTCATCATTAAAGAAAAGAAAAAAAAACTTGTTAGAGTATTAGCCAGGCCCAGTGCAGCGCCGTTAAATTAATTTTTAGAGATGTATCTAGGTCATACATCTGCATGTTGCATATAAACACTCCAGCTAGTTACCTAGTGTTGGCTTCTTTCTAAACTCTTAGGGCCACGCTGGATGGAGAATTTCCATTTGTTTTGGCCCTGAATGGAGAATGATCGTTCCCCTTTAATAGAACCATAAAATAATTGTGATGTTCTTTCTGAAACCTGGCTGCCACAAAAACATTTCCAAAGATCTTTTAAGGAGACTAAAAAACATGAACTTTCCTGTTTCTGTTAACTAGCAGTTCTTTATATAGAATCTTTCGATGCCCGAATAATTTATTAATTCCTCTACATCTTATTTTCTCTCCTGAGTAGAAAGAATGTATTTCATAAGGTCCCTTTAGAGGCAATGAAGTTTCTTACACACAGCTGGAACAATCGAGTCACAATACACTGTCCTTTGGGTAGAAATTAAGCTTCACCAAGGAATAAAACAAGAATTTAGTGTTTTGGTGGTGGGGAATAAAGAATATCTGAAGAATGTATAGTTCAAAGAATCTCTGTTAGAAAAGACTAAGGAAATGGGCAAGAAGGCTATATACCCATTTCTCTCAATATGCTGTCTTGCCAATCCAAAGTGTAATCCAAGCAATCCAAAATTACCGAATGAAAACTTTGACCTTGTAAATGCCTATGAAGATTTGTGTGCCATTTTAAGGACATGTTTCTTGTGAAGCTGAGGTCACCTGATGGGTTCTAACACAGCCTTCTTAGGGCTGATTTCATAAAAATCTAAGGCACGGCAATCCAGGTAAGCACAGTAGCATTGTTACTGGTAGGAATTCAGAGAGAACCAGCCAGCACGTCCCAAGATGGGCCTTCACCAGACGAGAAAACTTAGAAAAACAGAAGGAGCCTGACTAGTCCCACAGACATGCTTCAGTGTGTTGCTTTCTGTTACTGTGGGACCCGGGTAAAGAAAAGTCTTCCCAACTTAGAATGTACTTATGGAAGCAGCACTACAGGGCCAGGAAAAGATTTGAGGGCCCTTCATTGCAACCTGTAATGTGATTTGAGCTGATGCAAATCTGGAAGCACCCGTGATAACCTGTGCTTTATTCTTCGAGAACTTAGAATCCTGGACCGATCTTGGTAAGCAAGGGTGCAAGGCAGAATCCAGCACAGGAGGATGGCTCTGTGAAGGGCACAGAATGAGTAAGGGAGGGTGGTGTGCATAACACTCTCCAAACTAAGTAGTAATGTGAACAAGCCAGTCACCGCGAGGGCCCTGACCACCTCTTTCATGACTTTTAGCACTGGGCTTAGACAAGCATTCCAACTTCAGTCTGGAGATTTGTAAGTCCCAGCAAAGTGGAATACTGACAATATGATCACATCGAGATGTAACTTGTAATTGTAAAGTCACTTTCGATTAGATCACGAGCACTTCTGTGACCCAGTGATATGACATGATTAGGTCTGAAGCCAGCCCATGAATGTGCAGGACAATTGTGTGATTAACTGGGCTGACTCACGGGCACAGCAGGTCGTGGGCATCGGAAAGTCTGAGATCGCTCGGAGCAGGGGGGGAATAGAGCTCCTTTTCTTTACATGGGAGCACATGATAACTCCAAAAGATTCGATTGCTCATTAGAATAGGGACTATGTTCCTTCGGTTAGAAATGTTTCTGTCATTAGGTAGTATGGTAAGGGAAAGATCGTGGGAGTTTCCGACATCATTCTTCCTGCCATTGTCTGAAGGTTGTGCATTAGTCACCGGCAGGTTTGGGGGAGCAGCGTGCTGTGCCATGTTCTCTCCCACATCTGCCACTTGAGCTCAGTCAGGTTCATGCTCTAAGCCTGTTTACTCATCTGTGAAACAGGGATTCTAATATTCCTTTCTTATCGGTTGTAGAAGGATTAAATAACGGTGCATAGTGTCTGGTACATAGTAGGTGCTATTAACTATTTGAACTTGCAGAAGATAGATTTCAAAACAGGATCATCTTCAGGCATTTAATTCTGTGCCCATTACTTAATTATAAGAGCAAGTATAAATGAAATTAAATAACCATTCATACTTAAACATGAGAACCTAGTCCCCTTACCCCCAAACTGCCTTATGATATGGGAGTCAAAAAAAAAAAAAAAAGAAAGAAAGAAAGAAAAAGCATTGACAGAATAAAAAAAAACACAATTGAACTGATCATACTATGGGTGGTAATTATACAACTGAGAGACACGTGGGCTAATTCACTGCCTACCAACACAGTCATGCCCCGTGTCAGGGAAAGCTAAGCCAATGAGATCAGCCTGTGCATGGGGTGCCCTAGACAGAGGTTTTGTGAATGGGCTGCTCTCCAAAGCTCTAACTAGGCAATTCTAGTAGCACTACGAAGAATAGTTGTAAGGGAAAAGAATTGGATCTTTAAGTAGAGTTCCCCAAACTTGTCTGTTGGGTTAATTGGAGCCCTTATTAAAAACCCAGGTGCCCGACAGAGCCCCAAATCATTCTTATTATTGGCAGGGTTGGAACACATGGCCTCCTGGTCTATCTTTTCACAAGCTGGTTTGGCGTCTGGCATTGCCATTAGCACAGGTGTACTAGATAGTTATTTCCATTCAAAAGTTTGCTTTCAGATGTTTGTAACTCCAGCAAACCTCCAGGGGATCTCCGTGAATTAAAATGTAGGCATGAATGTCATCAAAGTGCAGCACTTAGCCCTTGCCCAACAGGTCCAAAAATTCACCCAGAGGCCACTTCAGAGACACACAAGACCTGCTTGCTTCCTGGCAGAGAACATGTGAAAAATACACCGGAATTTACGAAATACGCAGAGTCATTGCTCAGTGTTGCATTCAAACCATGGCCACCTCATTCTGATTTGTTTATAACCAGAGTTCTCCAAGTGGGGACAATAGCCCCAGCCTCAACATTACCTGAAAACTTGTTAGAAATGAAAATTCTCAAGCCCCATTCCAGACCTACTGAATCAGAAGTTCTAGGAGTGGGCCCCAGGAATCCAGCTTAACAAGCCCTCCAGGTGATTCTGATTTATTCTAAAGTTTGAGAACCACTAGTTTCAAAAAAATAAAAATAAAAATGAAGGTTCATTTTCCCACCTATTTCAATACAGTGAACCAATAAGTATTTAACTAGTTAGGCCTCTCGAGCATTTCTCGAGATTCTTTTTTTTTTTTCTATATTCAGTTAGAGGAAGGAGAAAAACCAAGCAAACCTCATTTTCACATGATTGACATTCCTGCAAAGTAGACTTGATTTAAAGTCATCAGAATGAGATGATCAGAAACTAATCATTGGGAAAAAAGCAGGATTCTGACTTCGCTACTTTGAGCATTTACTTTCATAGGAGATAGTCACCCAGTGAAGTCATCTTATCCACAAACTGAGGTCTAATCATACTGTCTTGCCTCTTTCAGGTGCAATGGCCACATAGATTTTAAATGTTCCATGTGCATGATGCAATTTGATTTAGCAACTCAGGTTATGAATGGCCACTCGGGACAGTTGTCCAAGAGGTGAAAGAATGTCTTAAACCTAATGCTCATTCATAACATATCTTCCATTATTCTTTGGGTACAGATATGTGAACATACCCTTATATATTCATATTCTACATTTACATGTATATATAATAAATAAGAGTGTAAGATAGATGTATAAATACATTCTAGATAGAGAGAGAAATGAAAGTTGTATATAAGTAGGCTTTCAATGGGAGACATCCATTATACATGCGCACAAATACATAAGGAAAATAGTGATATGTAATACAATAAACTCTATTTAATAATTCTCACATTGGTTTATAAAATGTAAAAGAACATAATTAAATGAAAAAAAGTTAAATGAACAAGAATTGAAAGCGCATGATGGATGTGTCCCACATAGCATTTAAATCTCTTCCACTTGATTAAAAATTCCTAGTTCCTCTTCACTGAATTGTTTAGAGTTTTTGAGCAGCCTCTGCCCTGATTAAAACAAATTAGCATCAAAGATCCCCTGTTGAATGAGAAATCATTAATTGAGAAACATGCAATGCTCCTTAATTACCTTTAGAACAGTGAGAGAACAAATAATCTCAGGTTCCAGAGGGGCCTGCCTGCTCTGCACTGTGGACTCATTTCGTGTAGCTGCTGGAATAAAACTCCAGTTGCAAACACTATTGGGGAATATCAATGCAAGCTTCAGTAAACACACTGTAGATTGTTTATCTAAAAGAAAAATATATAGATAATGACTAACAGGAAGAGAGGAGCATGTTTTATTTTATTATTTTGTTGAGAGCATTAAAAGTGTTTTACATATGCCAATATTGATTGAGGAATAATGTGAGCTGTTCTTTCTGATACAAGTTTTAATGCTTTGTGTAAAATATTTCATTTATGTAATTACCTGATAAAACTTCAGATACTTCTATATGGATGAGTAACTTTATCATTTAACGCTGGAACAGAAAGCACCAAAGTACTGAACTTCAGAAAATGCAGCTACAAATGGAAATTCAAACCATGATATGGCACCCTGTTCATTCATTCCTTTGTATACTGAGACAACAGTTACAATAGCTTCTGCAGGCCAGTGAAATACGATGTAACCCTCCACCTTTTAAAATCTAGAAAATACAGCATAATAGCCCATGGCAACAGGGTTGGGAAATCAAGTGCTATCACAGTGTAGAATATTACCCAAGGCTTATACAGAATGAGATGATCAGAAACTAATCATTGGGAAAAAAGCAGGATTCTGACTTCACTACTTTGAGCATTTACTTTCATAGGAGATAGTCACCCAGTGAAGTCATCTTAACCACAATGCCCTGTGCACAGCCTTCTGATAACAACAGTGGTATGTATGGGACTGGATCTGAGGTTCTGAAAACTCTCAGTGTATTTCT
Organism: Eumetopias jubatus; assembly: GCF_037043125.1. Taxonomy (NCBI): domain Eukaryota; kingdom Metazoa; phylum Chordata; class Mammalia; order Carnivora; family Otariidae; genus Eumetopias; species Eumetopias jubatus. The sequence goes on from NW_028274823.1 coordinate 15,445,388, forward strand.
CACAAGCACCCTGGAAGGAAGGAAGCAGAGTCTTCATTTTCCTACATGGGGTAAATAAAGCATGGTGAGCCTTGGTCATTCAGCTAAGGATAGGATCTTGGTTTTACTCTAGTTTTTCCAGGCCTCCGCTTTAACCCCAGATCACATGTCCTCAACAGACTTTGAAAAAAAGTTTGACAAAATTGACTCATTTACCTCCGTTTCCTTGGATATTTTTGGTTCATGTATAGTTTATACAGACTGGTTCATATAATGTAAAGCACAAAACACCCAAACGGGGCTGCTATTTGGGCTTGATATTAATGCAGTTAAGACCCAATTTTGGAAATTGGCACTTCACTTTTAGTGACATAAAGTGACTTGTTTTATGAGTGGAATAAAACTTTATACCAACAGTCACAATAAGGTCCACACTCTGTAGAAGTTATTAATCATTACTCTATCCTATACTCCATCAAGATCATAAACCTGATATTGCCATAATTTTTACAAATATTGTAAATAACCCCTACGACAGTAAATTATAAGGGCAATTATCAAGACTACATTAAGAATATCTATACAAAAAATCAGAACAAAAGAGAATATCTATACACATTAACTTGCACAAGAAGAAGAGGAGAAAGACCAGGGAAGGAAGATGCCTCAGCAGCAGGAGGAGGAGGGGCAGGGAGCAGAGCAAGGAGCATAGGGAGAGGGAGAAGGCTATCATTAATTGTATTCATGGAGTATGGAAGGATAGAAACATGGTTATAACATTTTGATAGAGGAGGAAAATTGTTGTTGTTGTTGTTTACCCAACGGGTTTTGATGAAAGTATATTCTTTCTTTGGACATTCCACTTCAGGACAAAATAATTCACCATTCACTGATGTGCAAAATGTAAGTGGTTTATATATACTGCCAAAATAAGAGTTACTCATAAAAGGTCTACTGCACAACCATCCTCTGGATATGGTTTAGAAAAGGAAAATCTTGTCACTAAAACATTGCACGTTATGGGTAAAAGCACGAACAATACATCCTTATATGTCTTTCCAAATTTCTAGTTCATAGAGCTCATCATAGAAATAAGAAATGCCGACCAAACGTAAGGACTGAGAAATAAGTCTATTTCTAAGAAATAATGCTATTGAGTAGTTTTCCCTCACTGAAAGGCCGTTTCCCTTAACAGCCAACAGTGATTGCATTTTTGCATTCGAAGGTCAAATTGGAGCTGTCACTTGGGAAATCAGCAAGGAGTGGACACTACATACCTAGATTTGGTTCCTTCTTCCAATGGGTCCATCTGCACATAAATGTCTGGGAGACCATATTCTTCCACCCCCACTAGGCAACAAGCTTCTGATAAACCCGGAGTTCTGACTGGATCAGGGAAGAGTCTTGATAAGTAGAATACCCTGCTTGCCATTATCTATTTGTGTTGCAAGGTAATCCATTTCGGGTTGAAATCGAATTGTTTTAAGCTGAGCTGGTATTTTTACTGGTGTCCTGCCAGCCGGCCTTCCTTTTAAGTGCCATCGTATTTCAAACAAGCTGCTCTGAAGGAAAAGACCAGGGCTGCCTGTGTGGATCGTCACAAGGGAACAAAGATGTGCAAGACCTGTTTTAGGTTATTTCTTTATTTTTTAAGCATTGAGAGAGGTCTGAGATGTTTGTTTACTGCTGGGAGGAAAGGAGCTGACTAGTCAATGAAGGGTTAGGAAGGATGTGTGACGATGAGAAAGAAAATCTAACACAATCTGTTAGTATTTGCTGCAAAATTACCACTTAAAGTTGAGGAAGGTAATATTTGAAATATATGATAGACCTTATTAAAAAAACCCTGAAAAGCACAAATCTGAATCACCGGGTAACATATATCATTGGTTTCCACTGCTATTTGATTATTTGGGAACTTTGGCACATATGTGTTCTTTAGTGTTACCAGAAAAACCTCAAGGAAAATCGTTGCTTGTGATGTACTGAATTTAACCTGAGCCTTTTCATGGGAAAAGTTGAACACATTTAACTCTGATCCACTTTAACAACAAAAACCCATCATAAAACCTAGGTGAGGTAGGCAAGCATTTTTATCCCAGGTTACTTAGAAATGGTTAAGACAACTGGCCCAAGGCAGTAAAAAAATAAAATAATAATAACAAGTTGTGGTTTGAGTTTACATTAAAACTCGAGGGTGTCCCCACACAGGACTCTCTAAGATAGCTCAAAACTGGAAAGCACAACATTTGAGATATCTTTTGGCAACTGGGGCTATAGATGCACAAAGAACTGTTAACAAGAATTTGCTCACTAATGCTATCTTCCTAGGTGGATTTTCGGGAGCGGGATCTCCTATCTCACCATACACAGACCCGTTTAAAGAAGCTTATGCTTAAACAGCTATCTTGCCTGAGGGAAAATTTCACTTCTGCCAAAAATAAAAGTGGTGAAACCTTTTGATGGTTAGCAGAAGACAGCATTTCTACAGCACTCTTGGAGGGGTTTGGTTTTGTGCTCAATTAGGACTGCTCTGCAACTAATCCTTGAATGGGGCAGAATTATTTCCTGGAGTAAGGGTGAGAAGCAGGCAGGTCAGACTCGGGGGGCAGGTGGGTGGGGGGTGGTGCAGTTTACAAAAGCTCATCCTATTTGGAAAGAAAAATAATAATAGTGCTGTTTTCATTTGTAGGGCTGGAGAAAGTAAAGCTCAACAAAATTTTGGCTGCTCTAGCTATGGTAGCCACCATATTGCTAAACAAGCAGAGAAACCTGTTCAATTTTGGAGAGGGAGAAAGGGCTATGGGTTAGCACTGAAGGAGTGTCCGCCCCTCTCTTCAGCCACTCACAGGTGACTCCTGCAAGGAAACTTCATCAGGACAGAGAAGGATCAGTTTCGAGCTGAAATCTTCAAATCTCCTGATAGCCACTGACTCACCATCAAAAAGCTGAAGAAGAGCATGTGCGAGGCTCAGATGTTCAGAGAACCTCCTGCTTTTTGTTGTAAAAGAAAGGGGCTCCCGGATCCACTTGGTGCTCTACCCACTTTGGGGACATCTTCAGCAGGGTCCATATCAAATGTCCTCCCTCTCTTCTAAAGCTTCTGGGAGACTCCAGCCAGGCTGGGCCTGTTTATCAGGGTGGAGTGGGCCTCCTAATCTCAGCTTCTTCCCTGGCCTGAGCCCTGGGAGGTGTGGTGGAAGCCCTGGGAGGTGTGGAAGGAGACCACCATTCCATCCTGTAGGGCACAGGCGGGGGCCTAAATCAGGGCTAGGCCCAAGGCCCCGAGACCAAGAGCGGACATGGGTGCTTGGTCCTCGTGTGGGGGCTGCAGAGAGGAGAGATGTTTGGATCCTCCTTGGTAGCTCCTTTTCAGTAATTCCGTTCTGAGGCCCAGCAGAGCAGTGGCACTAAGGTAAAGCGAGGACCCAGATGGCCACAGGGGGACGAAACTCAAAGCCTGCCAAAGAACAAGCAGACTTCTTAGAAAACGGCTCAGCTAGGCCCTGGCTGTACCAGTCTCAGAAGGACGACTGTTACTGTAAGAACAATGTTTGTAAACACAGCGCACAGGGCTGGGGCTGAGACCCTCAGTTCGAGCTGGAATCCTGGCCACTCAGGCTCTTGTGGGTTTTGCTTCCATCCTCAGGAACACTCCAAGTGTTCAGCATGACATTCAGAGAAAACGTGTAGAAAAGGCCAGTGAAAATCAGGTGAAGAGAGAAAAAGAGAAAAATGTGTTTTGCATGTGGAATTCAATAACACAAATGTTACAACCAAGTCTTCGATGATAGAGGGGCTTTTTCAGTTGTTGAGTACTTTTCCTGTGTGATTTTGGAAGGGTAGAAACAAAACAAAACAAAACTATATTGAGCAGTGGGGGCTGGAAGATAAAGGGTTTTTATTTCAGTAATTAAACTCCTGATTCATAGCACACTGTAGCAGAAAATGTGGACTTCTTAAAGCAGGTTGGAACCTTTACACAATCTGTCCTAACATTGGCGTTCACACCTGTGTACGTATATACTGATATGGTTATAAGTGTTAATTTTAGAAATTTGAAAGAACTACTCTGTTAAAGGTATACTATGGTGAAAACACTGCTATAACACTGACCTGATGGCTTATATTCACTGGAAAATCATTTAAAGCATTTTGAATTAGAGCAATAACTTTCTTATTTAAAGAAATTCTTCTAACTGTAGACAAAGGCAGCTCTTTGGCCCAGTATAGTGTCTCCCTCATTTGCCTAATGGTAAGAATCACTGAGGTGCTTATTTGAGCATATTCATCTTCAGGGTCTAATCCAGTCCTTCTGAATCTTAATTTCTAGAGGCAAGAGTAGGAATCTGTACAAACCCAGGGAGTTCTTATGATCAAGTATGTTCCAAACTCACTCTAGTAAAATGGCAAATGGGTTTTGGAATTTGATTTGTTCTTAAGTGTACGTGGGAGAATTCATTCATTTGATCAATTTTAATTTTTTAAAACCTTTTATATAAAACACTCCTCAAGTCATAGTTTTATGTTTAATGACAAAAAGATGTACCATGAATGCTGACCAAATGTAAGGACTGGTTTCTTCTGGACTAATTTGAATGTGAAAGTGACAATTAATGTTCCCGTCTAAAGGTCATCAAGCAGTCATTTGAAAAATAGTCTACTAAAGCTGTATACATTTTGAAAGAGTTTCTAATGACTTGACCATCGAAGTAGATTTTTAGAAATCTCTATATCCTAGAAATATAGGAACTAAAGATTGTCAGGAAACTTTTACCTGCAAAAACCTACTTGACCTTCAGCTATGGATGAAAAATTAATAGATGGATTCATAAAACTGTTGGTAGAAAAAGAGTGGCCTGGTAGCCCCAGGATAGTCAAGACCAGCTACACTGCATGGAGGACCTGCTGTGGGAGCTTTATGTTTATTACCTTCTGGGCTCACAGAAGCTCCGCAAGGTGGGCGCCACCTCCTCCCCTTACAGATGCAAAGTCTGGATGCTTCTAGAGGTCAAAACTTGCCCAGCACCACGAAGCTCGAAGCTGGTTCCAGCATCTGTTCTCAGGCCTGTCCGCCAGTCTACACTCGAAATGACTCTGCAGCAGGACAATAGCCATACAGTGACTTCTGTCTGACAGAACCCCCCCAAAATGAGATCTTGGGGAGTACAACAAGAATTGATTCCACATTGAAATATGTCCTAGTTGAAGTTTTCCTGCTGAGCATAAACAATAGTAGGTGGCATACTCTCTCCTTCTATGTATATCACTAAAATAAATTGCCACTTAAAAGCAATTATGAAAATCCCAATCCTCTTAAAATTTATTAAATTGATCTGTAAGTATGTGCATCCCTTTCAACAAGAATTCTCTAGTTGCCCAAATATTGTCCATAGGTAAATTTTTAAATTTTTTATTTATTTCAGAGCGAGCACGAACGAGAGGGGCGGAGGGAGAGAGAACCTCAAGCAGAATCCGCACTGAGCATGGAGCTGGACAAGGGCTCAATCTCACGACCCTGAGATCATGACCTGAGCTGAAACCAAGAGTCGGATGCCTAACCAACTGAGCCCCCCAGGAGCCCCCCTCAGGTACATTTTTAAAACTCCATTCTACTTAACAAAAACTTTTCGTTCTTGGAAGAATAAGAAATCCTAAAATCTAAGGGACTTTCCAAAGTTATCCTAAACTGAAAGGTACAGAATTCTATTAAGATAAAGTTTTCAAGAGAATCAGTCATTGAACTGTATACTTCTGGAAGAGTATCTGCATATATCTGTGGATTGATTTTAAAAAGTTAAAAAAAAAAGGAGCATCTAAATTTAAAGTGTTTGGGATATGGGGACAAAAAGAATGTGACACAGATTCAAAGTGATAATCCCTAAGGTCTTCTCAATCCATTTCACCCGAGGGTGAAGAATTTTATTGCCAGTAAAAAGCTTTGCTAAGTTGAGAAGATGTTGCATAATTAGTCACCGAGTTAGCAGTATTTGGCCCGGAAAGATGTAGTATGACTTTAACTTCACATTGCATGATGTCCTGCAATTCTCTAAAATTCAAATTTTCAAGCGTTAGGAACCCAGCAGGATTCGAGGTGGATGAAGCTTGGCAATTTTTTCAGAGTAACACTGTTTGCTTGGCCTCTCCAAAAGGATGGCTGAAATGGATTTTACCTACAATTCTGTATGCTTTTGTGTTTTTGTTATATAAGCCTTCTCTCATGACAAACGTTAGACAATTAAAACAAATAGGGCAATCATTTTATTTTTAAATGATTATATTTTTGTAGTCACCAGTTTTGTCAATTTATTTCTCCAGGAGAAAAATCAACATTTAAAGGGTCCAAAAAGAAGCTAATAAAACTACTTGATTGTTTTTAGGAGACATTTACAAACTTTGCTCACTTTTTTTTTTTTTTTTTTTGAGAGGTAAAATATCACAGGGAGGCAAAAACAACCAGCTCCACTCCCGCCCCCTCTCCCAAAAAACCCACAGGCTATAGATAAAATTATTCTAAGAATTAGTCTTATTTTTAATGCATAGAAAATAGCAAAATGATCATGCCAACATAAGGAATATATACTATAGTTAACAAGTGCCTAATTATCAAAACAATGATAGTCATGGCTTGATGCAACCTAGCAATCTTATATATGATGCAACTACCTATTGTATGATCATTCCTGTTATATATTACATTCAATCCTCATCAAATGAAGCTGACTATGTATAAATGGCATCATGAAATAACATTGAATATCACAATAGGGTCATATTCCGCTACTGCACAATCACACCATGCAAGGAACTATGCATTAGCTGTAAACAGTAAAGTGTCATTACCTTCCAGAAATCCAAAGAACCATGAAAAGTACATAGATAGTACTAAACATCAATTATATTTGAATGACTTTCATAGTGAATGAAGCTGTATTGTATGAGGCAGCTCGGGATATTTCTGTCACTGCTTTCTACATATATCCTGTAGTCACCCTGAAGGGAAGAAAGAGTTTCAAACAAGATCTGTTAATGCTACTGAGTTCTAGGGAACTGTTGTCAAAATGAGGCCACACAGGATTCTATGTCCCAACGTGAAAGCTCTTTTAAATCATTTCTCCTTTCTGCCATGATTCGGATTCGTGAATCGTTAAGAATATGCTCAATGTAGGCAACGATCAATTTATTCTTTAAACTGAAGACTTACTCTTATGACATCAACGTGTTCAGGTTAGAAATAAGAATACTATAGACCCTTGCCAGCTCTTCTCTACTTGTATTCTAAGTGGATAGTTGGCAAGAAGGAACCTGAATCATATTAAAACTTGGGAGGTGTCACCTCTAAAATACTTCTCATAATATTTGTAAAAGGTAGATAAAAATCTAGCAGCTAGGAGAGGAAGGCCAACAGAAGATGATCTGTTCTTACAAAAATGCAGATGGATCATTAAGTCTGATCCAATGATTCCTAGGCAATTAAAAAAATTACCACAGTAGAGCTGAAGCTTGCACACAGTAAAATAACCATTTCAGCTCTCTTCAGGTTTGGTATTGGAGGGTTTTTGGAAGGAGGGGAAAAATTGATTGCTGGACAGGTTTTTCCATGCTCTATCAGCTCTGATAATGAGTTAGGCAGTTGGCAAGGATGACAGGAATGTCCTTTTCACTCAGAATTCTAATAAACCTCCTGTGAAGTTGCACATACCATCCATCCAAATGGACTCATTTTGGTCTGCATTCCAGTTAGGTGGAAAATAGTCACATCCTCAAACTGAGTGTGGACACGATATGGTCATGTGGAATATTTAAATACACTACCTTACATCCCACTAAACCCAAATCTTGCTTTTACATTTACAGTGAGATAAAACAACATTTAAAGCCATTGCAATTAGCTCATTTTCTGTTCATATACAAGTGATTTAAGTTTGCTTATGAGGCAAAAACTGTACAATTCTCATCATCCAGGCATTATAAAATGTCTTTCTTTAAAGTCTTGGGATATAAACAGTTGGGTTTATATGAATTACATATTTTCATCTGCATTAAGAAACAATATACATCTTTTTCCAGCGTAATTTAATGTTATCTATGATAAGCCTAAGAGAGTCGTAAAAACTGACTTTATCACCCGTGACCATCAATACTGTTACTTTCATAAAAGTCACGAACATTCTCTGGCCACTCGGGTCATTGCCCTTTTGGAGGGAACTGTACTTGAGCCCTGGGACCATACAGAGATTCGCCTCCATAAAAACTGAGGCCATAGACCAGCCTTAATGGAAGTCATTTACAAAATCAAAACATTTCAGAATATCCAGGAGCATTTTCTGTTTCTCAGACACAAGTTCCTTGACGTGTTGAAAGGTGGTGTTTTCGATTTCGGACTCCTGAAGTCTTGTCTTTACTATCTGAAGGCTTCTGTTGTGAAATATCTATTAGGGCACTGGCAATTGCAAGGCCTGCAAGAAGAGGAGAAAATCATTCAAATATTTGGTGAGATATTTCTGGGACAGTGACAGTGGTGTCTTAGCACACTATTTTTTTTATTGTTTTATATTTAGTCATCATTTAGCTGTTTATTGGAAGTTACCATGTAGTTTGCCCTTTACTTAAAATGTTTCTACAACTGAGACAAATGAATGTCACACATGAAGAAGAACAAGGACCTAGCAGTTAATTGACTCTGACTTTGGATGATCAAATTCACTGTGTGACAAAAACATCACAAACAGCTGTGGATATGACCCCGCACCTTAGTTCCCATGTCTGAACACAAGTTTGTTCTAGTTGTACACAGAATTTTCAGTGTTACCATTATTTTTTTGTGTGTAGAACAAAAAGCCATTGTATTAAGATTTTTCTAAAAATTTTGAGCAGTTTTAGGTTTAAAGAAAAATTGAGCCAACATCGATACATGATTACCAACTAAAGTCCATAGTTTACATTAGGGCTCTCTCTTTGTATTGTACATTCTATGGGTTTGAACAAATGCGTAATGTCATATATTCAACGTTAGAGTATCACACAGAGAAGTCTTACTGCCTTAAAAATCCTCTGTGCTTTACCAGTTCATCCCTCCCCTTCCCCTAAGCCTCCAGTAATCACTGATCTTTATTAAAAGTCTCTATAGTTTTGCCTTTTCCAGAATGTCATATAGTTGGAGTCATATAGTAGGAATCATTGTACCTAGCCTTTTCAGACAGTCTTATTTCACTTAACAATATGCCTTTAAGTTCCATCATATCTTTTTTGGTTCAATGTCTCATTTCTTTTTGGAATAATATTCCATTGTATGGATATACCACAGTTTGTTTATCCACTCCCCTATTGAAAGATAGTTTGATTACTTCACATTTTTGGCAATTACAAATAAGGCAGCCATAAATACCTATGTGCAAGTTTTTATGTAGACATAAGTTTCCAATTCACAAATACCTAAGCACGTGATCATTGGGTCACATGGTAAGCCTGGTTTTAGCTTTGAAAGAAACTACCCAACTATCTTCCACGGGAGCTGTGCTATTTTGCATTCCCACCAGCAATGAATGAGAGTTCCTCATTCATTGTACCGCATCTTTGTCGGCATTTGGTGTTGTTGGTGTGTAGGATTTTAGCCATTCTAATAGGTATGTAATTAAATCTCATGGTGGTTTTCATCTGCAATTCCATAATAAAAGCATCTTTTTCATATGCTTATTTGTCAGATGTATATTTTTTTTTTGGTAAGGTGTCATTCAGATCTTTTGCTCATTTTTAATTGAACTGTTTGTTTTCTTATTGTTGAGTTTTAAGAGATTTCATTTACATTTTATATACCAGTTCTTTATCAGATATGTGTTTTGCAAGTATTTTCTCCAAATCTGTGGCTTGTCTTTTCATTCTTTTTTTTTTTTCAAGTGTTTTTAAGAAGTAAGAAAACACCCAGGTGCAGAGTTGTCTTATGCACAAGCAGACATGGAAGAAAGACAGCTCGATATTTCTTAAACATAAGAAAAAAACCTTGAGTATTATCAGCAGACTATCAACACAAAAGTGGATCTCTAGCTATCATAGGTAATTTAAAGAATACTGTTTTGTTACATCATTTTGTCTATTGATCGACAAGAACATTTGGTAAAATGTTCATGGATAGAAAAGACATTCCTAAATTTGTAGAAGCAATGGCCCAGCCAGATACTCTCGTTTATCATAGCTATACATGAAGCATTCTAGTTTCTGTTGAGTCTCATGTAATTCTTTTTTTTTTTAAGATTTTATTTATTTATTTGACAGAGAGACAGCAAGAGAGGGAACACAAGCAGAGGGGTGTAGGAGAGGGAGAAGCAGGCCTCCTGCTGAGCAGGGAGCCTGATGTGGGGCTCGATCCCAGGACCCTGGGATCATGACCTGAGCTGAAGGCAGATGCTTAACAGTAGAGCCACCCAGGCGCCCTGAGTCTCATATAATTCTTGAGTAAAACAAAATGTGCCAAGTCACTATACTAAACCAGGAGACCAGCCTGCTTGCTTTAAGGAGGTGACTAAAGGACTTTTGGTTCATTTTCCTGTCTCCCGGGTCTTGGAGACTTGACGCTGGGTTGAGATGAACCAAGCCCTGAGCCCTACAGACATCTCCTCAGTGTGCTGCTCTTAGAAGAAGGCCTCACTTTGGATCTTAAGCTATGGAAGATGCCATTGAATTGTTTCACTTCTGTGGGTCATTTTTTTCTAGGTAAGCCTCAAATATGACCTGGCAAGAACAGAACTCCAGAGGTTTATGAACAGAAAGAAATGTCAATGGAAGGAAACAGTGTTAAGAGGAGGGTCAACAAGCCTAGTGCAGTATTGTAGAAGTCAAGGGATGTCAGGGTTCAAGGAGTCTGCAGAGAGTACCAAATGGGCCAGCAGTGAGGCTGGATACAGAGCCCATTAGATTTCCTCGAAGAAGATTTGGATGATCTTTGAGTCATTTCTATACCTAACTGAGGAAGGAAGTCTGAAAGTTAAGCAGGGAATGGGGTGAGAGGAAATGTGACAATACATAGAAATCCCATGTTCAAGCTATTTGGCACTGGAAAGAGGTAAGTGAGCAGCTGGTACACAGGGGGAAACAACAGGTCAGATGAGATATATGTGAATACATAGGATCATCTGAGTACATATAATTTTTTTTTTCAGAAAAGGTATTTTTTTTATTCAAGTAACTGCAAATAGGAAACCAGATGGGGGGGCCCCAGGCTGGGACAAATAATGGCTCCCTCCTCCCCAGCAGAACAGGGGGGAGAAGGTGGCCCTACACCCTCGATGGCCAATACAGCCCCCCCCAACTCTGCTGCAGCATCCTAAGGGCAGGGCCCCACCTTCCCTGGGACTGGGGTGGTCAGTAACCCAGCCTGTTCTGCCCCATATAATTTTTAAAGGAAAAAGAAGTTTTATGTACATGTGAGAACAGAAGAGAAGGTATTTGTGGAGAAGGAGAAATTAACGATGCTAGGGAGGGAAATGATTAAAAAGTTATAGTAATCACTGGCTAGGCTGATAATCTTAGATATTTACCTTTTAAGGGTTGCTGTTAAATAACCTGATCTTTTAGGATATTGAATAATTATTCTGAATTGCTTAAAGATAACGCAAGTTCAAAGGTTCAAAGTTTAAATAAATATTGCTTTCTTGACCTCTGAAGAGCACATATGAACTTCTAAAGTGTCCCACATAGATGTTTCAACCATTATTCTGCTGTAGGAAATAATTACTTTGTTATTTCTTCAAGGGAAGGAGCTGAAGCACATGTTTTTTTAAAAAAAGACTCACAGGCCCCGGTTGTGCTAACAAAAAATCCGGTACAGGCAGACCTAAAGTTTCCCCAGATCTCTTGGCATCCTTCTGTCATAATTCACAACCTTCTGTTATTTCATTCCTGGAACCCTCTTATCCAGAGACAGCCAAATATGACAAAGAATATATGTCTCCTTTAATGTAGACAGAGACCACTTCCACTAATTGCAAGGATCACAGCTTCTAAATATGAAATCATGTTATTCATTAAACTACTGCATGACCCAGTCCAAAGGAGTTCTGAAAAACAGTACTTTTCCATTTACATGTGGCTACAAATGTTGTTTCCCTTACAGAAGCTATAATGTCAAGAGAGAAGCAAACCATTTGAGTTGCCCAAACAGAAATTCCGTGCTAATCTGAAACTGCCAACGTACCTTTGTATTTCAGGGTATTGGAATTCTGAAGCCTAATTAAAGCAGTGTCTCACAAATATCCTGGGTTTGCTAATGATTTGTAAGCTTGGAAACACATTCCATTGAAAATAGTAAATCTATAAGCCAGACTTCAGTCCTTAATTTACAAATAAAATCGCATATCATGCTTATTTTTAATTTGACAAATTTTTGTTCTTTCCTATGGAAATGGAGCTACCAACGACATTTACAGATTCTGCATAAATGGCCACGTGTACATAGGAACCTTGGATTCCTGCAGGCAGTGATGTTTAGTGTCCCCCACGTGTCCTCCCAGAGGATGCTCCAAGGCCACGTGCCCACTCTCATTCTCTGGAGGGGCCAAACAATGTTTTTGCTTAGATTTAAGCTTGGGTCCTTTATACTACTACACAGCTTGTGGCACCCCATCAGTTACTTTTTTTTATAATCTTGTAATTTAATTATGAACAGCATAATGATCATAACTGCATGCGTGTATATGTCAGATTGTTGGGTATAAGTTTTTATTACTATTATTTCACTTCTTCATATTGTACTATATGGAGAACTCTAACACAACAACCCAGAAATTGCTAGGTCCTCATTCAACCTACAAGAAGCCCTGGACAGAAGAATAAATAAGAGGGACCAGGTCCCAGACTTCCCGAAGTGTCTAGTATGTGGAAGACTCTAAAAAAGAAAGAGAGATTGAGAAATCAGAGTAGTTTCTAACCTTGCCCTTCATTATACTTTATTGTAGGGAATCTTTATTTTATTTATAAATTTTTTTTTTAATTTTTCTAAAGATTTTATTTATTTATTTGACAGAGAGAGACATAGCGAGAGAGGGAACATAAGCAGGGGGAGTAGGAGAGGGAGAAGCAGGCCTCCCCACGGAGCAGGGAGCCTGATGTGGGGCTCGATCCCAGGACCCTGGGATCATGACCTGAGCCGAAGGCAGACGCTTAACGACTGAGCCACCCAGGCGCCCCTATTGTAGGGAATCTTAATTGATAAAAAAGAAAAGTTGACAGTAGCTCTTTAAGAAAACCAATATTACTCCCCTTTCCCTGCATGTAACATGTATATGTTGATGGGAGAGACTAACTATATAAATAGGCAATAGCCAGATGATAACGTAACTCTGTCCCACAAATGCAGCAGCCTGCTCAGGAAACCAGCCCCTATCTGCAATAACCAGACTAGGAAGCCAGCCTGCCATGTCAGGTTTGTGGGAAGTCAGACTGCTATCTCTACTAACAATCCAGGAAGTCAAACAATTACCTCTGTATCAATGGGTCCCACCTACCCAACTTGATTAATAACTGACAACTTCCCTAATTTTTGTCCCATGTTCCAACTTAGGACCAACCAGAGAAAGGCAAATATGCACCCCTAACCAATCATATAGGATGCCCCATTTCTAGTTAATCTGACTCTAGCTTTCCTGTGCCGATAGGTTCTAATCAGTGCATACTTGAAGGCTTCTCTTTTTTCCACTATATCCCATACATTTGCCTATTTTTAAGTGTCTGCTGAAACGTAAGCCCGCAATGGCGGATGACTCCCTTGCTGGAGCAAGTTCTGAATAAATAGCCTTGCTTGTTATTTTGTTGGTCTTGGTTTATTTTCACACTGGTGATGAAGAGATAAAGGTAGCTTGAGATCTTTCCTGGGTTGTTTTTTTTTTTAAATGCATCAATTAAATAAAAACAACTTAAAAATAATTTATCCATGTTGCCCTTTGAGGCAAACATTTCCTCCTTGTTTAGATTTCCCCGGGAAATTTGTCCCCTGGGGAGAGGTTTTCTGGTGCTGACCCCACACTCCCTGTGCCATAGAGGAAGCGCTTCTTGCCAACAGGATGCCATGCAGTGGTACATGCTGCCTGTGGTTTGAGTTCCAATAAAATCAGGTCACTCTAGAAGATCATTTTTCAAAACATCACATAAATCATCTGATGAAATCCACTTATTGTGTTCTCTAGGCCTAGCATAGTTCCTTGTTATCAAAGCAATACAATTAACCAGGGGAACAATTCATTATTTTAGACTGGTGGTCTAAAGGAATTTCATTTACCATGTCAAGATGATGCACAGATGCTGCAGGCTGGCAGAATTTACATCAAAATATGCCGGTAGATTCAATAAAAATGCTGGGGTTTAAATATTTATTATAAGCTTTACCTTTTTGCACTTTTAGTTTTTAAATACCAGGCACTATGACATTTAGATTATTTAAATATGAATTATAAACCTCATAAGAAAGAAAGTACCATCTTCTGTTTCCTATTCCATTTGCCGTGGCCTTGTGGTGTTGCAAACTATCCCGTGCTCATGTGGAATGTCACCGGTGGCTGTTCTGGACCACTCAGGGCTGGGCAAGCTGGGAAGGAAGCGGACTCCTTTGGGACCATGAAATTTCCTTCAGAACAGGGGCACAATTTAGTAGTTACTGGTTTGGATGCCAAGAGCTGCCACAGATATTTAGGAAATGAGTAGAAGATACACCAAAATCAGACCTTTACCCAGATTCTTGGGGAGAAAAAAAACCCCAGCATTTCTTCCTAAAATTAAGAACTTTGTTTCTCAAAAACATGTGCAGACATGCCCTAAAAAGAAAGCAATAGAAATGACTGAGAGCTACATATTTACATGGTAAACATATCTTTTTATTTTTTTATTTTTATTTTTTTTAAAGATTTTATTTATTTATTTGACAGAGAGAGACAGCGAGAGAGGGAACACAAGCAGGGCGAGTGGGAGAGGGAGAAGCAGGCTTCCCGCAGAGCAGGGAGCCCTATGCGGGGCTCAATCCCAGGACCCTGGGACCACGACCCGAGCCGAAGGCAGACGCCCAACGACTGAGCTACCCGGCAGCCCTAAACATATTTTTTTAAACCACAAATTTGCAATGAAAACCACCAAGGAGAAACATTAGGAACTGAGTTATCTTTGGTAAAACTCTAGTTTTACTAAAGCGAAATGGTATTAGTAGACTCCAGCGATAACAATGTAATCGTAAAATTACTGATGTGTGTTTTTTTACAATTATACAGAACAATTAATAAGTACAGTAATAAAATACTGCACATCAAGTGAAATTGCCTTGGAAAGAACATCCTCACTTTATATACAAACATAGCACTTCCATTTTACATTTGAACAAAGCCTCAGAAAAGTCATTCATTTTGAAATGCTCTCCTCCCAAGTCTGTGTAAAAGCAGGCACCACTATATATTTTAATTTTCCAGGAAAACAGCTTCATTAGGCGTGAAAGGTTAATTGCAGGTTTAAGTGGAGCTCAGGGAACAGTGCAGGGTCTGCAGTGAATTACACAGTCTGCTTTAGGACGACTTGAATGAATGCTGTAAACTGTTTGCCCTGCTGAAATGTTTTACTACCTCATTTACTATCTGTCTTCTTTTACGGCTTGTATTTGTAGTTCTTCTAAACCTTTAATGGCTACAGTTTTATTTCACTGTAATCAGATTTAAATGGAAATACCATGCTGGGATGTTTAAATGTTTTCCTTCTGATTGCATACAGCTACATACTACTGATCAGAGTTCTGGCTATCCTTCACGTGATTACGAAAGTGACTTTGGGAAACTGATGTTACCTAGACTCTAGCTTTTGTGCAGACTTAATTTAATATTCAGTGTGGCCACCCTTGCCAATATGCAACTAGGGCTGGATACATAATTAGAAAATATGCATTTCCATTTTAATTTATCCGTTGGAAGGCCAGTGCAACTGAAGTCATTATTAGGCAAAACTCCAAAGGTTACATTGTTGAACCAAAATTGAAATACTTCAAGTACTGAAAATACTGGAATGACAAATGGACTAGTCATATTTGTCTGAGAGTTTAAAGAAATGTTTCCCTTCCCCTACTAAGACCCAATGACAACTACAGATGTCAGTGTTTAAATACAAATTATAACTGTATTCTGCTTATACAATTTCGTTTGGCCTTTAACACATCATGATATTTTAAAATTTCATTGAAAGACACACTGTACAAGTTTTATGAAATTTAATCCTACTCTAGCACCACAGATGCCACCTTCTGTAACATTGCCAAGCGTTCCCTAAATTGTATATGGACTGTTCTCTGATTGGTTAGAATATGCTGAGTAAATAATGGTCATTACTGTCTCAAGTCATTGTATCATGCAAATCCTCATGCTTTTTTAACAAGTAAAGTTTCTTTTGGATCTTACCAGTTCTTTTTTGTTTCAAAAATTTTTTAGATTTATTTATTTGAGAGAGAGAGAGAGAGAGAGCACAAAGATGAAGAGGGAGAAGCAGACTCCCTGCTGAGCAGGGAGCCTGATGCCGGGCTCTATCCCAGGACGCTGGGAGCGTGACCTCAGCAGAAGACAGATGCTTAACCTACTGAACCACCCAGGCACCCTGGATCTTACCAGTTCTAATTTTAATTACATAGCAAAAGATTTTAATTCATTTAAAATATTTTGATATTTTTTTAGAGCCACCAACATTACCAGAATCAGCCTTGCAGCTACCCTTCCACATTGTTAAGTAAATTTCTAATTGAGAATACCCTCATCCTAAGCCACCTGGGGAAATATTTCCTAGTATTTTCTTACTTCAATTAAAGAAATCTGATATATGATAATTCTTTATTTTAAGCCCCAATCATCTTTAAATTAATTAAAGTGCTGATCATTCATTGGAAAAATCAAACTACAGCAATATTGTAATAATGGCAATATTTTATTTTCCATTAGGTAGAGACATTGTATTTTAGCATTTCTACTAGTAAAATGTCACTGGTTGCTTTAAGTTAAATGACATTATATGTGAAAGTATTTATAAACTATAGAGTTTTATATAAAGCTAATTAATAATTTTAATAGTAAAACAATCAGTTACTGCCACTACCAGTAAGAAATCACAATCAAATTACAAATGTACAGAAAACTCCAAAGTCCTAAGTATCAAGAAAGTGTCTGAAGAGCAAATCGCTTCACTCAACTATTATTTCCTGAGTGCCTACCATATATGCCAGGCACTGCCCTGAGTCCCTAAGAATGTAGCAGTGTGAGACAGAAAAGATAAAAGATTCGATAGTCCATGGAGCTTCCTTTATAGTGGGCCAAGTTCTTGTATTCTTTTGACCAAGTTATTGTGAAGCTTAAATGTGAAGGGCTTAGGAAAGCACCTGGAACCTAAGTACTCACAAATGTCAATCATCATTACCATCATCATCATCACCATTATCGTCATTACCAAGTGAGAAGTTTGAAGTCAAGTAGGGAGCAGTTGACAAAACACAGAGTACTCAGAACTTTGCTTCTATCCTTTAATGGCATTCATTCATTTATCCAACAGCTGGTGTGCCTACTGTGTGGAATGCCAAATAAGGAACAAAATTGGATAGAAAGGTGAATTCAAAGACTCGAGGACAGCATCAATTTAGAACAACATTGTCAGTGAAGTGGTGCAGTGTTCAGTCCTCAAACCAGAATTGTTTTGATGCCTTGCATCACCAAATTGAGAATTTGCTCATAGAGATGCAGATGACTTATGTGTGTTGCCATTCATTATAGAATATGAAAATAACTGAAAGTGGTAATGGCAAATAGAGGAAAGGCAACATTCAACAGAGAAACCACTGTTTATATTAATAGTGCTTGTATTATTGGAAATACTACTAATAATTAACTTTTATCCACTTTTTAGAGTTAAAAAAATGCTTTCCCATTGATAATCTAGGTTGTTTCTCAAGACAGTTGTGCTGAAGTGGGTCAGGAAGTTCTTTCTCTCCCTGCTTCACTAATGGCCCAAATGAGGCACAGAGTAATGAAATGCCTAGTTCAGGCTCACACAGCCGGTGCTCGGGGTAGCACCTGAGCCCAAGGATTCAGATGCTTTGACTTGAACTCTGCTCACTTTATACTATTAGAAGGAAATTGCTACTTCCGTACAAATGAGTAACACATGATTTTGAGCCAAATGGGGAAAAAAAAACAAAATTCAAAAATTGGTAGAGGTGTGAAATCAGTTAAGGTCAAAGTCATTAATTAATGCTGATGGTAATAAAAACAATAACAGCAATATTTTTTTAAAAAGCTCTATTCTGTTAACATTGAAAGCTTAGTATATGCCAGACATTGCCCTCAGCACTTGATGTGCATTATTCTATCCATTTATGCAGATAGAAGTAGATGACAGCACAGGTTCAATCGAAAACCGTGTTGAGGGCATAGGCAGCTAGAACGACTCCCAGCTTGCTGGCTTGAGTGGCCAAGTGCATACAAATGCTTTTCACTGGTATATGAAGGAGGAACAGAACAGCCAAGGAAGGTGGTGAATCATTTGTTCGGTTCTAGACGTACTGAGTTCAGTGACCCGTGGGACATCTTAGCGGAGATGTCTAGCTGGATATGTGGGTGGGAAGCTCAGGAACAAAGTCTAGCCCAGAGATACCCAGGGTGTTTTGCATGGATGGAATCCGAAGGCTTTGTAAGTATAAGTTAAGTAACACTAGCTGTTATAATAGTTAAAGCCTGACATCTCAGCAGCTCAACATGTTAGTTTATTTCTCACCATGTAAAGTCCAAGATGAGTGTGCTGATTGGTGACAGGACATGTGTGGGGGAAAGAGGTGAGAGTGAGTGCAGTGCCTGTCCTATGTAGTTACTCAGGGACCCGGCTGATGGTGGTTCTGCCATCTTCAGCTGGGTTTCCACGGGTGCCTTGAGCATTGACATCTAGATGGCAGGTGGGAGATGGGAGGGTAGAAAAGCTCATGCCACTCTGCCCCAATGCCATTAGCAAGTACTACTCTGCAGAAACAGCTCTCCACTAAAGGCGGGAGGTGCAAATGATGGGCGGAGAGCCAGCAGTCTCTGCCACCGGGGTGGATGCGGCTGCCCTTGGTAGAAAGAACAGAGTAAGAAGGAGGTAGAGCCAAGAGGAGAGGACTGGCAATGGTGGAGGGGAGCCCATGAGAAGACAGACCACCCAAAGAGGTAGGAGATAGGCAAAAGCAAGACTGTCCACAGACTCTGTAAGAAGACTAGTCAGGGGCTGGTTCTAACCTGCGGATCCTGTTTCTGTTTGTAACAAATAGCCACCAAATTCCATGACAACTATAAGCCAGCTGAGTGTGTGGCTTCCAAACTTTTCCTGATCTGAAATTCAGAAGGTCCCTTGAGAGATGTCTCTTGGAAGGAAGTTGGAGTAGGTGGTTCCTAAGGTCTCTCTGGCTCTACAGATTTATGACTACAGCTGCCTTTCTTCAGCAGGCCCGCAGCAAGGACCCAGATACCACTCTTGTACACGCTCTCAAGGGGCCGCAGAGCAGGTGGCCACAAGCATGACTGCGAGCGAAGTCAGGGGACTGGCTGGGTCCAAGGACTTCCTTGCCAGAGACGTGCATTTGTTCTTGCTGCTTAAGGACTTATGAAAGCCTGGACATACTTCTACCAGAGTGAGAACCACATCGGTAATAGTAGGAATGGCGTGTACTTACTGGTGGATGTGGTTTCCATGATGCCGATAACACTAATCAAGAACTGACTCCAAGTTTCATATCCAAGAAGTAAGGAGGATGGACGGTGTCCAAGACCAGTCTGGGATTAACTTTATGTCTAGCAATCTCTGGACAACCGAATAGATTTTTTCTTTCTTTTTTTTTAAGATTTTTATTTATTTATTTGAGAGAGAGAGAATGAGAGATCGAGAGTATGAGAGGGAAGAGGGTCAGAGGGAGAAGCAGACTCCCCGCTGAGCAGGGAGCCGGACGTGGGACCCAATCCCAGGACTCCGGGACCAC
This sequence comes from Eumetopias jubatus, assembly GCF_037043125.1. Taxonomy (NCBI): domain Eukaryota; kingdom Metazoa; phylum Chordata; class Mammalia; order Carnivora; family Otariidae; genus Eumetopias; species Eumetopias jubatus. The sequence continues at coordinate 15,465,366 of NW_028274823.1, forward strand.
GACCTGAGCCAAAGGCAGTTGCCTAACCATCTGAGCCACCCAGGTGCCCCCGAATAGATTTTTTCTTAAAAAATTAATTTTCTAACTCTTTATGTTAAAATAGAATTTTGTATTTTAACTCTGCCTACCCCCAAGACTGGGAGCACTTTAAATGTAAGAGCTGTGTTTTTATTCACCTTTCTATCCCAATGCTTAGTCTAAAATAGGTGGTCAATAAATACTACTTGAATGAGGATTAAATGCGGTTATCATGATTCTGTGTGCTGCTAAGCAAGTGAATTCTGATTAGAGGTCTCAGTGTTATTTTATCTTAAAGGTATTCAGAAATAGAGGCTGGTCTCCTTATTTTCTCTATTCCTGTACTTACATGCAAAGAAGACTGAGTGGAGCATGGGAATAGTACAGGGCAGGGAGGGACTACCACAGCACCAGTGTACCTATAAATAGTCTCTTGTCCAAGAAGGTGACCTAGGGGAGAGTCTCCTGCCTGGTGCCATTGTGCTCCCCTTAAGGCCTGAACACACTTATGCCCAGACAGTGAGAGCAACCCTAGTGAGCATCTGGCTCAGTATCTTGGTCAACAGGGTCTATAAACAGGTTTTAATATCTGCGGCTGTGTGTACAATATTGATGAAAAATTGAAACAGCTGCAACACTTGCTTGGCAGCAAAGCATTAGCAATTCAGCTCTCCCTAAATGCCTTTGGAGAGACTGAGTATTTTAAATCAACTCTGCAAGTCTCATCATAAGCTTCTTTCAGTTGCTGAAAGAATCACTTCCCAAAAGGAAAAAATCAGTTCACCTTTCAAGTTCTGATCTCTCTCTGGAGATTTGTGCAAAGTTAGAGCCAACACAAAAACACAAATAATTTTTTTGAGTTCTGATACCTATTTATAAGAAACTAGATTATAGTTTTCAGTCAAGGTTAAATAGTGTTGGTGTGCTGTGAATCACTGTTTTCCACAGCATTTATATAAGGATACATGAGAGTACAGTAGACAGACTCAAGCTTAAAATACCATGTAGAGCATATAGACCACGTTGACTATAGAAAGACAAACTATCAACTTAAAAAAATGAAGTTTAATATTGTCCAAGGTGATGTTTCTGCTCCCCTAAGTTCACAGCAGTCAATTTATGCCTTCCATTTAAAACTCTTAGATCATAGCAAAAATGGGAGGGAAAAAAAGCAAGATATAAAATTATGCAAATCCTCACTGCTAGCCATTTAGATAAAATGGAAGAGAAAAATGCTATACAGAATCATGATTTTTCCATTAATATTATTATAAATTGCTTAGACCTTACCAAAAGTTATTACAGATAACTTAATGGCCAAAGGCATTTTAACAAAAACAGATGTGTCTGTAACCAAATTGATCCTTGATAAATCTCCTTTGCTGAAGGAAAAGGCAGTATAGTTGGACAGTGTATTTCCCAAAACAGACTCCAAACCATTCCTCTGATGTTTGCTAAGTGATCCAAGATGCCAGATAGTACACATTCTCTCAGTAATTCAAAACAGGGACTTTGGGGAAGTAGTTTGTTTAAATGACCTCCTTTAATCTAACAGAAATAAGTATAAAAGAAACCTTCATTCTCTGAAGCAATTTTGAGAATCTGACCAAGCATGTCCCATAAATGCTGACCCTTCTGAGTGAAAAAAGTATCATTTTGCCCCACTTTGCCTTTGGAAACAATCAAAGTGTCCTATGAGCTACTGTAAATTGAGAAGTGTCACAGAGAGTCAGCACTAGTGGGAACCTTTCAAACTCTACAGGCAGGTAAATCATAGAGGGAGCAGACTTCAGAATGATCTGGAACTTTCTGATGTTATATCCAGGGGGATAAATATGGCCCTGCATTCATTCCAAGGTATCTGCAGACACAAAAATTCCCATACATTGTTCTACAATCCTTGACTATAGTTTCCTAAATGACCATAGTTTCCTAAATTTCCAAATGTATTTGTAGAAGGGATATCTTGCTAATCATAGCTTCTTGACAGGGTGGCAATGAAAGGGGTTAAGAGATGGATGGAGACAGAAATTCTCATTCATACATGTCATTATAGAAGGCCCACTGGAGAGAGAATCAGAATGTCATTTGTGGGAGAGATGGAAGACTTTGCCTTCTTTATTAGGCATATTCACTTTGGATTTTATCTACCTACGTTCAGTAAGTGCCTTAGCTGGCAGGAAGATGAAAAAACTTGCTTTCAGGTCAATAAAGGAAATCTCTTATGATCAATGGTTGATTAGAGCAGGATCTTCTGAGCAGCAGGCTCTGGGCTGCATTCTGTAAAGGGTTTTCAAATTAGTCTTACTCTGAGGTCTGGGCAAGGGGCCAGTTCATCATCCAGCTGCCGCTGACTTTCAGCCCAATAGTTGATGAGTTCCCATAATTAGAGGAAAATATTTTTTTAAATAAAGAAAAGAAACCGACATTTTAGAGGAATTAAATCTAAGAAAGTATAGAAGTACAGCAGAAGTATGGTACTATCAGGTTTTAAAAAATGTATATGTTTCAAGACACATAGATCAATGGAATAGGATAGAGAGCCCAGAAATAAACCCATAAGTATATGGTCAATTAATCTATGACAAAGGGCAGGAGAATATACAATGGGAAAAGACAGTCTCTTTAATAAATGGTGCTGGGAAAACTTGACAGCTACATGCAAAAAATGAAAGTGGAGCACTTTCTTATACCATACACAAAAATAAACTCAAAATGGATTAAAGATCTAAACGTTGAGACCTGAAACCATAAAACTCCTCTAAAAGAAAACATTGGCAGTAATCGCTTGGACATTGGCCTTCGTAACATACCTATGGATATGTCTCCTCAGGCAAGGGGAACAAAAACAAAAATCAACTATTGGGACTACACCAAAATGAAAAGGTTTTGCACAGCAAAGGAAACCACCAACGAAACAAAGAGGTAACCTACTGAATGGGAGAAGATGTTTGCAAATGATATATCTGATACGGGGCTAATATCCAAAATACATAAAGAACTTATACAGTTCAACACCAAAACCAACAACAACAACAGAAACATAATCTGATTAAAAAATGGGCAAAGGATATGAATAGACATTTTTCCAAGGAAGACATACAGATAGCCAACAGACACATGAGAAGACACTCAAATCACTCATTATCAGACAAATGCAAACCAAAAACCTCACACCAGTCAGAATGCTAGTATCAAAAAGACAAAAAACAACAGATGTTGGCCAGGATGTGGCGAAAAGGGAACTCTTGTGCACCGTTGGTAGGAATGTAAATTGGTGCAGCTACTATGGAAAACAGTATGAAGATTCCTCAGAAAATTAAAAATAGAAATACCATATGATCCAGCAATCCCAATTCTGAGGTATTTATCCAAAGAAGAAGAAAACACTAACCCCAAAAGATATAAGCACGCCTATGTTTATTGCAGTATTATTTACAATACCTAAGATATGGAAACAACCTAAGTATCCATTGATACATGAATGGATAAAGATGATATGAAACTATATACTGGAATATTGGAATATAATGGAATGTTACTCAGCCGTAGAAAAAGAACGACATCTTGCCACTTGGGACAACACAGATGGACCTCAGTGGTGATATATATTAAGTTGAAATAAGTCAGACAAAGACAAATACCATATGATTTCACTTACATGTGGAATCTAAAAAACAAAACAAACAAATACTAGAAATGGACTCATAAAGACAGAGAACAAACTGGTGGTTGCCAGGGGAGGGATAGAACAGATGAAGGGGATTAAGAGGTACAATCTTCCAGTTATAAAATAAATAGGACATTAGGATGAACAAGACAGCATAGAGAATATAGTAAATAATACTGTAATAATGTATAGTGACAGATGGTAACTGCACCTATTGTGGCGAGCACCGAGTACAATGTACAGAATCGTCAGATCACTATTTTGTACACCTGAAACTAATATAATTTTGTATGTCAACTACACTTCAATAATAAAAATTTTAAAAATGTTCACACACACAAGTATATATATAAAATCAGATTTCGTTTTATATTCCTTACTCCAAACCCTCACTTATTAAAGCTGGAGAATGCAGATTAAAATTTTTGTTTACAAAGGTACTTAAGACTTGCCCTTAAACAATGTGAAGGAGATATTGAAAAGGCAAACTATAAGTGACTTATTTATCATTAAGTACATTGGGTCTCCCTTGCTTTTACAATTTTTATTTTTTATTTTTATAAGAGACTACCTTTTAAACACATTTTGACAAACAAGGATTGCAATAATCAGAAAAAAACATATGTGCCCTATGAATAAGTGCAGATTTTAATGAATTACATTTCATTCCCATTTCACTTTCCAGAGGTGCAAACGGCCAACCAGCTGTTTTTATTTCTTTGGTCAAGCACTAATTGAGAGAAGAGAAGGTAGAGCTAAAAGTACTGACCTTGAGTCAATAAGCCGCAATGCCAAAGGGCTACCCACTATTTGTAGAAAGCTAGGATAATTTGCAAAGGATGGAAAGTCAGTGTACAAAATAGCAGATCCCAAGGCTCAGGGACTAGATGTCCAAAGTCCATCAACATTATTCCCAGCTGCATACATAGAGCCTTATTTGAAGGGGATTATAAACAGTGCTATCGGTAAAAAATATTGGGTGAGCTGCCTGAGATAAAATATGGCTTTTTTTGTACAGAAACTACTCGTATGGCCAGAACTGACCCAGCTGAATCAGGAGCTAAACCAATTATACCCAAAATTTAATTTTAATTCAAGCAAAAGCAACAATTAAATTGTAGGTGGTGGAATTGCCTGGTTGTGGGGTGGAGCTGGTCAGATTGGTATCCAGTTATGGTGGCCTCCATGGCATGTCTAGATCATGTCTTGAACTTTATGATCAAACATGCAGAGCTAATACACTCCAATCCTGAACATGACCTATATTTAGATGTACAATTACACATGCAGAAGCACCTTAAGGGAAAAGTCTAATATATCTCTAGAACTACTGTGGGATGAAATAAATTATTCATTTTAGCTAATTTGGGAAAAGACTGGTTTAGAAGAAGGAAACAGGGTGCTGGATGCCTCCTGAAGATAATTTTAAAATATGGAGTACTGGTATTAAATTGTAAATTGGACATAGTTAATCAACCGCAGCTGCATCTCCTGAATCCAGGTACATGAGGAGATACTTCCGTAACTTCTTAAAATGACCAATATTTTAATACAAAAGGATCTATACCATATTCTGTGAAAGGACTTTAGGAACTACACCACAAACTTCACAAGATGCTCTTTCACAGATTATTTAACCTTTCTCAAACATTTATATTAGACTGACATTTGAAAAGAGAAAAAAATATATTTTTATATACAAAAGCAGTCTGTTCCACTTTCCATCTTTAATATATTGACATGTGTTTTGTTCTAGTATTAACTCAAAATTAGCCTTGAGATAAAAGTTCATATTAATTATCCCATAACATAGTCTAATCACTGCTGACATTTTGAAAGATGGTAAGGCAGCCAAGATACACTTAAAAAGTGGGTGAAAATATTACATGTGTTCATCACACGAAGCCTATGATGCTTCTCCGTGAGTTCATTTTCTCTTAAAGTAAAACCCAACAGGGACGACTATTGCAAGCAGGGTAGAATAATTGATGGTCTGACCTACTCAAGTGTAGTGACTCCTTCATACTTGGTACTTCTCTGGTTCCTAGACGATGAGCCAAAAAGATTTTGGACTTTAATTTCATTGTTTTATCGATTCTTATAACTTTAGTGTAACATAAAAATCAGATAGAATGTGTCAAAGATTTACGTTTTAGACTTTTCTTTCTCAGTTTAAATGATTAACCCTAGAATTAGTGAACGTTAAATCTAAACTGGCACTGCCTTTTGAATTCAGTAAATGTTGCAAACTTTAATATTAAAAAAAGGTACTTTTATTATTATACAAAAAATTCCGAAATCCTAGTATGAAATATATGTAATCACACTTGGCATTAACAAAATTTTCCTTTTTAAAAATGTGACCATAAATTAACCCCTATAGTTTATTAGTCAATACAGAAGTTGAAATTTCTTCTTGCTGAAATGAGTGAAAATCAAGCACAAATTCAGTTACTATAGAAATGCAAAGGAAAATACTGATTTTGATTCTCTCATGTTCTTCAGAGAAGTTTTCTACAAAATGGGGTTCTCTGGATAGTTATGTCGAAGAACACAAGGATTCAGTGAGTTTGGTAATGACCTTTGTTTCTTATAATCCTTTTGAAGTGAATTTAGACATTGTTACAAGTATGAAAGAATCAAGCTTACAGGACATATTTCTAAAGTCATTCTTAAAATCTGATCCTTCCAATAAAGATGCTTTACACACACACACACACACACACACACACACACACACACACATGTATGGAGTATTAGATTAAGTCCTAAGAACCAACAAATTGCAAAATACTCTGTTACATTTATACTGGTACTCTTTGAGTTATCCATATGAACAGAAGAAGCAAAATACTCCCTTACTAAAAAACAAAACAAAACAAAACTATTTTACTTCTGGTTTTGTTGAGAATTTCAAACAAGAAAAAAGGTAAGACAGTGATCATGAGAAACTGAATTTGGGGCCCTTCGTCTGGGATAATTAACTAATCAATAGACAATTCTCCTTCTCGGGGGCACATAGGACCAGACATTTATTAAGAAACTTTTCAGAGTTTCATTCAAGGTAATTAATACAGGCTTCAACATAGAAAATTACTTTTTAATGACTTTCTGTTCAAGTTACATGAATTTTATGTAAGGAAAGTCTTATGAAGTCTAAGATTTTCTTTCCACCCGTTATTAAAATTTGTATTTGAATATAGTTCCTTTCATTAACATTAAATCAGTTAGCTTTAATTTATGAAAAAGGACTGCTAAGTTTTACAATAGTTTGAATAACTTTAATTTGCATTCATGAAAAAACACAATAAATTAATTTGCTACTTGGAAAGAATTTGACAAATGCATTAATCATGAAGAAACTGAATTCGGTTTTCTTTACTCTTTCTTGCAAAGATGGATGTAAGATAAGAGACTACCGATTTAACCTTCATTCAGCAAAATGAGATGTCACAATAATAATGGGGATATTCAGAGAACCAGGGAATTTTAGAGCTGGAAGGAATCTTAGAAATTCCTAGTTTAACACATGGGGAAAGAACAATTCAGTATCCCAAACTGTCTGGGGGAGGAAGGCAGAGTGGTGAAGGGGATCATTTCATTTTCTCCATTGGAAAACACGGAAAAGTTAGAATTATTTAAGGTCTAATTTGGCGTTTAAAGAACTTCGGTTCCTCCTGAACCCTGCTGCTTCTTGTCCCTGAAGTTTGAGAATACAGTTTGAGCTCAGAGATGATGCTGAATCATAACATGAAACAATTACTGCAGAATTTAGATTTTTAAGCAATAGCAAGAAAATAGCACTCGAACGGTTCCTGACACCTCCATTGTGCATTGATGTTTTTGACAAGTCAATGAAATACTGTCAAATACATTTACAAATTTGTATCACTGTGAAAAGGTTTGGATAAAGAAACATTCAACAGCAGTCTACTGTGTTGCAAATATTTCTCTAATTTTGCTATTTGTCTTTTTACTTTGTTTTATTTTTTCCTCTTTTTTTCAAAGAAAAAACAATTTTTAGTCATTTAGAAACACCTTTAGAACATAAACTGTATACATCTCTCTGTTCTGTTTTTTTAATTTTTTATTGTTATGTTAATCACCATACATTACATTATTAGTTTTGGATGTAGTGTTCCATGATTCATTGTCTGTGCATAACACCCAGTGCTCCATGCAGAATGTGCCCTCTTTAATACCCATCACCAGGCTAACCCATCCCCCCACCCTCCTCCCCTCTAGAACCTTCAGTTTGTTTTTCAGAGTCCATCGTCTCTCATGGTTCGTCTCCCCCTCTGACTTACTCTCCTTTATTCTTCCCCTCCTGCTATCTTCTTCTTTTTCTTTTTTCTTAACATATGTTGCATTATTTGTTTCAGAAGTACAGATCTATGATTCAACAGTCTTGCACAATTCACAGCACTCACCATAGCACATACCCTACCCGATGTCTATCACCCAGCCACCCCATCCCTCCCACCACCCCACCACTCCAGCAACCCTCAGTTTGTTTCCTGAGATTAAGAATTCCTCATATCAGTCAGGTCATATGATACATGTCTTTCTCTGATTGACTTATTTCACTCAGCATAACACCCTCCAGTTCCGTCCACATCGTTGCAAATGGCAAGATCTCATTCCTTTGGATGGCTGCATAATATTCCATTGTGTATATATACCACCTCTTCTTTATCCATTCATCTGTCGCTGGACATCTTGGCTCTTTCCACAGTTTGGCTATTGTGGACATTGCTGCCATAAACACTGGGGTGCACGTACCCCTTCGGATCCCTACATTTGTATCTTTGGGGTAAATACCCAGTAGTGCAATTGCTGGATCGTATGGTAGCTCTATTTTCAACTGTTTGAGGAACCTCCATACTGTTTTCCAGAGTGGCTGCACCAGCTTGCATTCCCACCAACAGTGTAGGAGGGTTTCCCTTTCTCCACATCCCCGCCAACATCTGTCGTGTCCTGACTTGTTAATTTTAGCCATTCTGACGGGTGTGAGGTGGTATCTCATGGAGGTTTTGATTTGGATTTCCCTGATGCCAAGCGATGTTGAGCACTTTTTCGTGTGTCTGTTGGCCATTTGGATATCTTCTTTGGAAAAATGTCTGTTCATGTCTTCTGCCCATTTCTTGATTGGATTATTTGTTCTTTGGGTGTTGAGTTTGATAAGTTCTTTATAGATTTTGAATACTAGCCCTTTATCTGATATGTTATTGGAAAATATTTTCTCCCATTCTGTCGGTGGTCTTTGGTTTTGTGGACTGTTTCTTTTGCTGTGCAAAAGCTTTTTATCTTGATGAAATCCCAATAGTTCATTTTTGCCCTTGCTTGCCTTGCCTTTGGTGATGTTTCTAGGAAGAAGTTGCTGTGGCTAAGGTCGAAGAGGTTGCTGCCTGTGTTCTCCTTTAGGATTTTGATGGACTCCTGTCTCACGTTTAGGTCTTTCAACCATTTGGAGTCTATTTTTGTGTGTGGTGTAAGGAAATGGTCCAGTTTCATTCTTCTGCATGTGGCTGTCCAATTTTCCCAACACCATTTGTTGAAGAGACTGTCTTTTTTCCAATGGACATTCTTTCCTGCTTTGTTGAAGATTAGTTGACCATAGAGTTGAGGGTCCATTTCTGGGCTCTCGATTCTGTTCCATTGATCGATGTGTCTGTTTTTGTGCCACTACCACACTGTCTTGATGATGACAGCTTTGTAATAGAGCTGGGAAGTCCGGAATTGTGATGCCGCCAGCTTTGCTTTTCTTTTTCAAGATTCCTCTGGCTATTCGGGGTCTCTTCTGGTTCCATACAAATTTTAGGATTATTTGTTCCATTTCTTTGAAAAAAGTGGATGGTATTTTGATGGGGATTGCATTGAATGTGTAGATTGCTCTAGGTAGCATTGACATCTTCACAATGTTTGTTCTTCCAATCCATGAGCATGGAATGTTTTTCCATTTCTTTGTGTCTTCTTCAATTTCTTTCATGAGTATTTTCCAGTTTTCTGAGTACAGATCCTTTGCCTCTTTGGTTAAATTTATTCCTAGGTATCTTATGGTTTTGGGTGCAATTGTAAATGGGATCGACTCCTTGATTTGTCTCTCTCCTGTCTTGTTGTTGGTGTATAGGAATGCCACTGATTTCTGGGCATTGATTTTCTATCCTGCTACTTTACTGAATTCCTGTATGAGTTCTAGCAGTTTTGGGGTGGAGTCTTTTGGGTTTTCCACATACAGTATCATATCATCTGCAAAGAGTGAGAGTTTGACTTCCTCTTTGCTGATTTGGATGCCTTTGATTTCTTTTTGTTGTCTGATTGCTGTGGCTAGGACTTCTAAAACTATGTTGAATAGCAGTGGTGAGAGTGGACATCCCTGCCGCGTTCCTGACCTTAGGGGAAAAGCTCTCAGCTTTTCCCCATTGAGAATGATATTCGCTGTAGGTTTTCCATAGATGGCTTTTGTGATATTGAGGTATTACCCTCTATCCCTATACTCTGAAGAGTTTGGATCAAGAAAGGATGCTGTACTTTGTCAAATGCTTTTTCTGCATCTATTGAGAGGATCATATGATTCTTGTTCTTTCATTAATGTATTGTATCATGTTGATTGATTTGCGGATGTTGAACCAACCTTGCAGCCCAGGGATAAATCCCACTTAGTCATGGTGAATAATCCTTTTAATGTACTGTTGGATCCTATTGGCTAGTATTTTGGTGAGAATTTTTGCATCCATTTTCATCAAGGATATTGGTCTGTAATTCTCCTTTTTGATGGGGTCTTTGTCTGGTTTTGGGATCAAGGTAATGGTGGCCTCATAAAATGAGTTTGGAAGTTTTCCTTCCATTTCTATTTTTTGGAACAGTTTAATTCTTCTTTAAATGTCTGATAGAATTCCCCTAGGAAGCCATCTCGCCCTGGGCTTTTGTTTCTTGGGAGATTTTTGATGACTGCTTCAATTTCCTTAGTGGTTATAGGTCTGCTCAGGTTTTCTATTTCTTCCTGGTTCAGTTTTGGTAGTTGATACATCTCTAGGAATGCACCCATTTCTTCCAGGTGATCTAATTTGCTGGCATAGGGTTGCTCATAATATGTTCTTATAATTGTTTGTATTTCTTTGGTGTTGGTTGTGATCTCTCCTCTTTCATTCATGATTTTGTTGATTTGGGTCATTTCTCTTTTCTTTTTGATAAGTCTGGCCAGGGGTTTAAAAATCTTGTTAATTCTTTCAAAGAACCAGCTCCTAGTTTCGTTGATCTGTTCTACTGTTCTTTTGGTTTCTATTTCATTGATTTCTGCTCTGATCTTTATTATTTCTCCTCTCCTGCTGGGTTTAGGCTTTACTTGCTGTTCTTTCTCCAGCTCCTTTAGGTGTAGGGTTAGGTTGTGTATTTGAGACCTTTCTTGTTTCTTGAGAAAGGCTTGTATTGCTATATACTTTCCTCTCAGGACTGCCTTTGCTGCATCCCAAAGATTTTGAACAGTTGTGTTTTCATTTTCATTGGTTTCCATGAATTTTTTTAGTTCTTCTTAATTTCCTGGTTGACCCACTCATTCTTTAGTAGGATGCTTTTAGCCTCCATGTATTTGAGTCCTTTCTGACTTTCCTCTTGCGATTGAGTTCTAGTTTGAAAGCACTGTGGCCTGAAAATATGCAGGGAATAATCCCAATCTTTTCGTACCGGTTAAGACCTGATTTGTGACCTAGATGTGATCAATTCTGGAGAATGTTCCATGGGCACTAGAGAAGAATGTGTATTCTGTTGCTTTGGGATGGAATGTTCTGAATATGTCTGTGAAGTCCCTTTGGTCCAGTGTGTCATTTCAAGTCTTTATTTCCTTGCTGATCTTTTGCTTAGATGATCTGTCCATTTCAGTCAGAGGGGTGTTAAAGTCCCCCACTATTATTGTATTGTTGTCAATGTGTTTCTTTGCTTTGATTATTAATTGCCTTATAAAACTGGCTGCTCCCATGTTAGGGGCATAGATATTTACAACTGTTAGATCTTCTTGTTGGATAGACCCTTTAAGTAGGATATAGTGTCCTTCTTCCTCTCTTATTACAGTCTTTGTTTTAAAATCTAATTTGTCTGATATAAGGATTGCCACCCCAGCTTTCTTTTGGTGTCCATTAGCATGGTAAGTGCTTTTCTACCCCCTCACTTTCAATGTGGGGGTGTCTTTGGATCTAAAATGAGTCTCTTGCAGAGAGCATATCGATGGGTCTTGTTTTTTAATCCAAGCTGATAGCCTGTGTCTTTTGATTGGGGCATTTAGCCCATTTACATTCAGGATAACTATTGAAAGGTATGAATTTACTGCCATTGTATTGCCTGTAAGGTGACTGTTACTGTATATTGTCTGTGTTCCTTTCTGATCTATGCTGCTTTTAGGCTCTCCCTTTGCTTAGAGGACCCCTTTCAATATTTCTTGGAGGGCTGGTTTCGTGTTTGCAAATTCCTTTAGTTTTTGTTTGTCCTGGAGGCTTTTGCTCTCTCCTTCAATTTTCAATGAGAGCCTAGCTGGAGAGAGTATTCTTGGCTGCATATTTTTCTCGTTTAGTGTTCTGAAGATCTCATGCCAGTCCTTTCTGGCCTGCCAGGTCTCTGTGGATAGGTCTGTTGCCAATCTAATATTTCTACCATTGTAGGTTACATATCTCTTCTCCCGAGCTACTTTCAGGATTTTCTCTTTGTCTCTGAGACTCGTAGTTTTACTAATAGATGTCGGGGTGTTGACATATTTTTATTGATTGGGGTTGAGAGGGATTCTCTGTGCCTCCTGGATTTTGATGCCTGTTTCCTTCCTCACATTAGGGAAGTTCTCTGCTATTATTTGCTCCAATATACCTTCTGCCCCTCTCGCTCTTTCTTCTTCTTCTGGGATCCCAATTATTCTAATGTTGTTTCATCTTATCGTATCGCTTATCTCTCGAATTCTGCCCTCGTGATCCAGTAGTTGTTTCTCTCTCTTTTTCTGAGCCTCTTTATTTTCCATCATTTGGTCTTCTATTTCGCTGATTCTTTCTTCTGCCTCATTTATCCTAGCAGTTAGTGCCCCCATTTTTGATTGCACCTCATCAATAGCCTTTTTGATTTCGATTTGGTTAGATTTTGGTTCTTTTATTTCTCCAGAAAGGGTTTCTCAATAACTTCCACGCTTTTTTCAAGCCCAGCTAGTATCTTTAAAGTCATGATTCTGAACTCTAGGTCCGACATCGTACTAATGTCCGTATTGAGTAAGTCCCTGGCAGACGGTACTACCTCTTGTTCTTTTTGCTGAGGTGATTTTTTTCGTCTTGTCATTTTGTCCAGAGGAGAATAGATGAATGAGCGAACAAAATGCTAACAGGTTAACAATGTCCCCAGCAAATATACTGTATACAAATCAGAAAAGACCTGAAACCAAGGGAAAAGAAAGGGAAAGAAAGAAAAAAGAAAGAGAAAAAAAAAAACACAAAAAGAAAAAGATAAAAACAGAAACAGAACAATACAAAAAAACAGAATATGATCAAATATGATCAGGCTAGTGCATAGATCAGTGCCACACAATAGATTTTGGGCATATTTTGGTCTGTTAGAAAAAAGTACCTCCTAAAATTTTAAAGGAAGAAAGACATATATGTACAAAATAAGGGTTGATACAATGGAGGAATGGAAGATAACTGTAAAGATAAATATTATAAAAGATTTTATAAAAGGAATTGATAAGATAAGTTGTTTGAAAAAAGAAAGAAGAAGATTAAAAAAAAAAGAAAAAAAAGGGAGAGAATGTGATCAGGCAGGAGACTAGAACCAAGCCATACACTAGTGATTTAGGGTATATTTTGATCTGTTAGAAGAAACTGTATCTTAAAATTTTAAAGAGAGAACAACTTATATATATATGCCAAAAATAAGGGTAACTACTATGAACGGAGAAAATATGACTCTAAAAATGAAAAATGAAAAATGTTTTTTTTTAAAAAGGGATTGATAAGATGTTGGTTGAAAAAGGGAAAAAGAAAAATAAAAAAAACAGTTAAAAAAATTAACTTTGAAAAACTAATGAATCACAGTAAAAAAAGCCATGAATTCTATGTGCAGTATTCTCCTAGCGCTGGAGTTCTCCTGTTCTCCTTAATGGGTGAACTTGGTCTTGGCTTGCTGGCTGTTCGTGCGGATCTTCTGGGGGAGGGGCCTGCTGCCGTCGTTCCAAATGTCTTTGCCGGAGGTGGAATTGCCCCGCCCTTGTCGGTCCAGGCTAAGCAAGCTGCTCAGGTTTGCTCTCAGGAGCTTTTGTTCCCTGCAAGCTCTTAGTACAGCTTTGGAGGACCAGGGCAAAAATGGTGGCCTCCCAATCTCCACCTGGAGGAGCTGAGAACTCAGGGCCCCGCTCCTCAGTGCGCCCCCAGAGAAATGCAGTCACTCCCGTCTCCCTGGTCTCTGGCCACACTCCGTGCTCATCTGGCCTGTGACCGAGCATTTCTATGTCTGGCACCTGACCCCATGTGGAGTCTCCAAACCCAGCAGATCCCTGCGGTGCGCTCCCGTGCCGCTCCTCCCCGGGGGAGGAAGGGGAGTCTCCCTGGCTCTGCCACTTGTTGGGTCCCTGCTGGAGGAGCAGTGGCCCGACTGGGCCGCGGATCACTGTTTATGGCAACCTCGAGCTGAGAGCCCGCGCCTCGGCTCCATCTCTGCAGCCGGCTTCCCCGCTCCGATACCTGGGAGCTCTGCTGCACTCAGGCACCCCCGGTCTTTCTGTGACCCCGAGGGTCCTGAGACCACACTGTCCCGCGAGGGTTCTACCTCCCGCTTAGCCACTGCAGCGACATCCCTCAGCAGAGCCGACTTCTAAAAGTTCCGATTTTGTGCTCCGCGGCTCTAGCACTTGCCAGAAGCGGCCGACGGAGGCCCCCTCCCCCGCCGTCTATCCTCCGGAATATCACCTCGGATTCACTTCTCCGCATGTCCTACCTTCCAGTAAGTGGTCGCTTCTCTGTTCAGAGAGTTGTTGCTACTGTCTTCTTCGATCTCCTGTTGAGTTCGTAGGTGTTCAGAATGGTTTGATCTCTATTCGCCTGAATTCCTGAGACCAGACGAAATCCAGGTCTCCTACTCCTCCGCCATCTCGCTCTGCCCCTTATTTTTTCTCTGAACTTTAAACTTGCTTTCATATGTAGTTCAAGTTACAGATCATCTTTATGACTCCTATGTTTATGTGCTACTTGGAAGAGCCTTCCGTACTTAGACCATAATAAGATGTTCCTATGTTGTCTCCTATTGCTTTATTTTTTAATTTTTTCTTAGTTTTATTTTTTAATTTTTTTTTTAATTTTTAAAGGAAGAGAGAGAGCACTCATGCACAAGCAGTGGAAGGCACAAAGGGAGAGAGGGAAAGAAGCCGACTCCCTGCAGAGCGGAGCCTGATGCAAGGCTGCTGCTGGAGCCCACGACCCTGAGATCATGACCTGAGTCAAAATCAAGAGCAGGACGTTCAACTGACTGAGCCACCCAGGCACCCCAATTGTTTTTTTTTTAATTTAAATTTTGGTATTATTAAGGAAATACAAAAGGAGTTGCTGAAGGCAACAGCAATCACAATATTCATAGCAAATGTTCAAACTTTATTAATCACTTTTGAATGAAATGTAATTCTAATTTTTGATCTACCACATACATATAATATATGTGGGCATATTTATGTATGAATACATATACATTAATTGCTGGGTTGCATGAAGATGTGCATATAATAATTTACATAATTTAAATCATGGGACCACTTCATCATCATTAGAAGGATTTTAATCCTTAAATAAAGGCTCTGGACAAAAAAGACTATAAGTGCCTACAGAATGATCTTAACAAAAAATTGAATAGCTCTTTGTAATTCACACATTACACTAAATTATGAAAATGATTCATATTCTCCCTTTACTGCGGGGTAAAGAAACACAAATATCTTAAGGATAGGAAGAAAATAACACATGTGCCCACTAACTACACATGAGTTGTATTTCCCTTGTACCAAAAATACTAATTTAGTTTCACTCTTTTGGGTCTTTGTGTCTATAGAAGTAAATCTAATTTCTTCTCTTAACTTCAAACTCTTCTTTTCTATATGTTATTCTTTATATGAAAGATATTGCCTTACTTCTTTTCTTATTAATTTTTAAATTTTAAAACCTGTTCTTAAACTACCACATATGCCAGCACGGAAAAGAGTATTTTTTTTGCTAGAGGTAATCCTTACTATTAAGAAAGAATATTATCAGAGTGCCTGGGTGGTCAGTCAGATTCTTTTTCTCCCTCTCCCTCTGCTTCCCCCGCCCCCAACACTGCCTTCTCACACTCTCTAAAATAAATAAATAAATCCTAAAAAAAAAAAAAAGAATATTATTGGGGCGCCTGGGTGGCTCAGTCGTTAAGCATCTGCCTTCGGCTCAGGTCATGATCCCAGGGTCCTGGGATCCAGTCTCACATCAGGCTCCCTGCTCTGTGGGAAGACTACTTCTCCCTCTCCTACTCCCCCTGCTTGTGTTCCCTCTCTCACTGTGTCTCTCTCTGTCAAATAAATAAATAAGATCTTAAAAAAAAAAAGAATATTATCTAGATTATTTATATATGTAAAGGGGCCATGTTATTTTAAAGTATACTTAATTTTGATTGGCTATTTATCTTCAGAAAATTTTAACATTAAATTTTAAAGATTTATTCATTTATTTTAGAGAGACAGAGAGAGAGCACTTGGGGGAAGGGGCAGAGGAAGAGGGAGAGAGAAACTTACGCAGACTCCATGCCTAGCGCAGAGCCCAACACAGCAGCTCAATCTCACCACCCTGAGATTAAGACCTGAGCCAAAATCAAGAGTCAACCGCTCAACCAACTGCACCACCCAGGCACCCCTTATATTAAATTAAATTTTAGCTAAGTGATTACAGACAGACAAACCACTTCCAATTCTGGTTTCCTTAGTAAAACATACAAATCCCAGTTGACAAATTATGGTGTTTCTCTAAAAAATAAGGATTAAATTAAAAATATTTTCCCAAAGACAGGCAATGCTTAACTGCTTATGTATATCCACAGACTTTTTTCATTTCAAGCAAATCTTAGTGCCAAAATTTCCGTGAGCATGTGGGGCTGGGTTCAGAGATGTTTCAGGCCCTTGTTCAGCACTGTCGTGACTGGTAGCCCTGGGTAATGAGGCTGGCAGCGGCCTCATCAGCAAAGCAAACCTGCGCCCTACTGCTCTAGGTGAGTCAAAATCACTGGGGTAGGGAAGTCGACTAGTGTTTGAGAAACATTTTCACTCATAGGTTTGAAACACAGAAAGTTTTGGTTAGTCCTGAATTTCCACCATATTCAGTTAACCTGTTTTTATTTTACAATGTTTGAAAACACAGAGTTATAAAAAGGTTACTAAATTTAAGGTAATTCCATTTCAAAATCAGGGAATTCACCAATATTTTATATTGACACCACTTTTTAGGAAATCAGCCACTGTGTGAAGATTATTCACATTCTGTTTCTTCTGGTATCGATGCTAGGTACACTTATGAGGCACCTGCTGCTTGATGCTCTCTAACCATAAAGGACAGCATACAGGTAAATGAGGAATGTATTCTCAAACTGTAGTCCAGTGAAACCTGGAAACATGGGAGGAGGAAGGAAAAGAATGAAAGAACCTTAACTTAAAACATACCGAGGGGCACCTGGGGGGCTCAGTCGGTTATGCATCTGCCTTCTGCTCAGGTCATGATCCCAGGGTCCTCAGATGGGTGGAGCCTGGCATTGGCTCTCTGCTCAGCAGGAAGCCTGCTTCTCCCTCTCCCTCTGCCCCCTTTGCCCCTCACATTGTGCTCTCTCTCTCTGTCAAATAAATTAAATCTTTAAAAAAATGTTGTAACTTGTGTCTCTTACCTTGTCCTTTAAAAAAAAAGTTGCTAATTTCTACAGTTTTATCTTTTCATACATATTAGCTCACATAAAAACTTTTGAGAACAAAATACTGCAGAACTACAATCTATGCCCATCTCCCTTAGATTGTACGTCATCATTTTTCTCTTTCTTTTGTCATTTGTTCTTCCTCTGTCTCTTTTTAAAACACCCTCTTTAGTTCCCAGCTTCCTTGACTTTAAAAAGCAGGGGGTGTGATGGCTGGTATTTGACATTCTTGATTAAATAATTGCATTATCTAAACCATCTTCAAAGTTTTCAGGGCCCTCCTTTTGTGAAACTACAGAAATGTCTACTAAAATTTCTCTAAAGCTATCTTATTCTGTGAGCAACTTGGACTGTCATGTCATTATTTGATGCTGCGGAACATAGAGGGAATTTCAGATGGTTTCAATAACCATTTCTGTTATTGTGCTATTCTTCTCATTTTGGTTCACAGGCAATTTATATTTAAATATCCTCTATATATACATCAGTTATAGAAAGAAGTACTGATATTTTGATAATTCCTAACATATTCATTTTTTCTCTTAAAACTTTTTTTTTTGCAATTTTAGTACCCCTATCTATAAAATAATTGAGTTTATATGACTTCTTTTTATGATACTGACTAGAAGATTTCCCTCTTTTATTAATGCTTCCATCAGAGGTTATGAAGGTGATTTTTTTTAAAGCACAATGAAAATTAATCCAGATTTTGGTTAATAATTCAAGGTCACTTTAAAGGACTGCTTAAATCCATTCCATGCACTTTGGGGCTGCTTGGCCCCCTTCTAAGTGTTCCCCATGGGATCTCTAGCAAATGAATCTCCTGCCAGACCTGGCGAGCTGGGTTCTTGTGCTCTTGCAGACTCTGGGTGTCTGTAAGGCAGATAAACAAACAGATTACTCCCCAGCAGGGGACAGTTGAGTGTCTCAGAATTATATAGTCTTAATATGACCCCCTCTTGCCCACAGTCTGGCTTTTCCCATTTCTTTGGAGGGCTTGGGATATTTGGCTTTTGCTAGCTTGAGTTCCATGAGCAGTAGCAATGACTGAGTTGAGGACAGAACACATTTTGGCACACCGCCCCATGTGTGCTAGAGTCAGAGAGAGGTTCTACCCACTAATGAGCACAGAGGAGAGATCAGAAGACAGCACTTACCCAAACACACCAACTCTCAACAAATGTAACCCAGTCGTTGTCTCTGCAGGGAGAGGAGGGTTATGGACAGTGGAGTCTGTGGTGACTCTGCAGGAAGTGCAAATCTCAGATTCACTGTGTTTTACTGTAGCTTTTTATAACCTTTGGGGCATGGGGGACTCTTACTCTCTGCATCAAAAATATAACTGAAAATGCTAATCCATATTGAAAAAACTAGAGATCCCTTGGCTTCCTCATAATTTTAACATGTACTTCCACTCTCACAACTGACTGAGGAAGCTCTGTCTCTACTCTTAAGCTAAATAATACCTTGTATCTCATTGGGTTTCTCCGTTATTATTTTAAATCATGACTATTGTTAGGTTTTAGAATCAAGCTGGCATCCTATCTAGCACACCTGGGAGGAATAAGCACACTGATTTGCCATTACAGAATGGATCAAAACATGTACTATTACTTACCATAATATGTCATTATTACACACCCACAATGGGCCCAGTACTACCCTGAACTCTGTAGTTCTTTTAAGGATTTTTATTTATTTATTTGACACAGAGAGAGAGAGAAAGCAGGAGGAGTGGGAGAGGGAGAAGCAGGCTCCCCACAGAGTGGGGGGGGCCGATGCGGGACTCAATCCCAGGATCCTGGGATGGTGACCCGAGCCTAGGGCAGGCGCTTAACCAGCTGAGCCACACAGGTGCCCTACCATGAACACTTTAAAACATTAACTCTAACCCTTCCAAAAATCTGCAACGTAGTTATTATCACCTTATTATAGAGATGGGAAAACTTAATCCTGAAAAAAGTGAAAAATCACTAACTCACAGCAAATGGTAGAATCAGGATTTGAATCCGGGTCTATCACCCTACTCTGACATACTGCCTCTCAGCACATCTGTAATGATCAAGAGCAATGGTTCTCCATATGTAATGCTTGCATATGGCTATATTATGAGTAGTCAGATACTTTGTACTTATCTGTAGAGTCACCAGGAATTCTTCAGGTGTGAGTGTCTTACTGGTAACTTAGTATGTGAGGATCCCTGTTGCAACTGAGGTGGTTTTGAACAACTCTAGAAAGGTTCTAAGAAAAAAGTATAATCTATCAACGCACACAGTTGATATTTCTGGAAAATTCAGTATATATTAAAAGCATTAAAAATGAGTTCAATGTGAAACAGAAATTCTAAGTTCAGACAGCTTTAAAAAGGTTTTTTTTTGGTCTTTGCCTTCATGAGTGGCCAGCGGGGCACTCTACACTGTGTGGTCCTGTCGTGTGCTCCACAGGGCATCTAAGACCACTGCACCTTGCCTGCTAACTGCCTGTGAAGTGGCCCCAGGCACGATGAAAACCCAGAACGTTCTGCAAATTTCTGAAAAAGTTTTATAGGGTAGTATGGCCCCTGCTGAGAATCATTGTTGTAGGTGTGTTCCTTTGGCTAAGATGTGAAAAATCTTAGTGGTGGACCAAAGCAGATTTTTCCTTTTCAAGGCCTATCAAAAAAAATGAGGAATTTTCACCTAATTCTTTGTGAGATTTTTTTGTGCTGGGATAGCACATTACTCTGTTTGTTAGGTCACTGTATTAGGTATCATTAGTATTAACAAATTACCCCCAAAGTTATATGCTCAAGACAAGAAGTATTTATTAACCTCACAGTTTCTGTGAGTCAAAATTTTGGGGTAGCTGAGCTGAGCTCAAGGCCTCTGCTGAGGTTGTAACTACGACGTTGACCGTGGGGACAATCGTCTGAAGGCCGGACTGGGACTGGAGGACCCACTCAAAGCTCATGCGTGTGGCAATCAGGAAAAGGCCTCAGTTGTTTCCTGGCTGCTGACCAGAGGCCTCCCTTTCTTACCACATAGGCCTCTCCATGGCAAGTGTCCTCAGGATGGTAGCTGTCATTTCTCACAGCAAGTGATCCAAGAGCAAGAGTGAGGGAAAGTTGAAGTACCCTTCATAACCCAGCATTGAGAGTTGGACCCTGTAACTTCGTATTACTCTGTTTGTTAGAAGGGAGTCACTGAGTCCAGACCATCCCCAGGGGTAGGAGATTTAGGCTCTACCTGTTGAAGGGAAGAGTATCAAAAAGTTTGTGGATATACTTGAAAACCACCATAGTCATCAAAGCCAAGGACAAGTTATCCCTGCTTGTAATACAAAAGACCTAGAAATTAACAGAATTCCCATGAATCTGGAGTGCCGGGAAACAGTGTGAGAAGAATGGTCGGCAGTGGGACTGGGTTTGAGGGGAGTCAGGAAGGATGGGGTTGCACTCAGTTGAGAAGATACTGAGGGACGTGGGCAGGTGAACAGACTCTCAGGGCAACCGTAAGTTCCAGCCGTACAACATCTCTGCCTCTGTATCTGTATCTCTCGTCTATAGCCCAGAACTCCAATACCTGCAGCCTCATTTTATCTCATGGAAAATAGACAAAATTCACTGGATTTTTAAATGTTTCCACTTTTTGATGACAGACTTAGCAGGAAATAATTAGACATGGGGAAAGCTTTCAGAATGCCTTCTGTACCTATCACTGGAGAACTTCGAGCTGAGATCATAATGAGTAGAGCTGTATTAGGACACATTCTCCATTTTGCTGCACTTCCTCCAGGCTGAATGAACCCATCATTTCTTATCAAGTATGTTCTATTTAGCATTTCAGCCAGCTTTCCAATTTAGCTAACTTTCAGGTTCTCTTGTTTACTATTTACTTGTGCTTCCAAGAAGAATCTCAATGTCTCATTTGCTTGGAAGCATTGAGATGCTTCCAAGAAGAATCTCAATGTCTCATTTGCATAAATACAATTGCATTTGACCCCTCATCTTTTGAAGATCCACATGCAAAACCTCAGGGCAATGTTGGATGCCACCTGGCAGGGTGGGCCTCTTATTTCCTCTTCTCATGGGGTCACTGCTGTGAAGTTCTCCTGCTGAGTAAGGGCTCACAGTCAGGTTCTTATGTTTGCTAACTACCAGGAAATATCTCACACATTCAGATTGTGAAAGAATTCACAGATTCCTACTGCAGGTGAGAGGTATAAAACCCGTAAGGAACATGTTTCCTCTGCCTATCCAAATTCTGTTCGTTATCCCTCAAGACCCAGCCGAAGACCTAGCTCTTCTGGTTACTTACCATAGACTTCACTAAAATTTCTCTCCTGAACTTCTTGAGCACCTGAAGCCTCCATTACATAACCCCTGATGGCTATATTGTTTATTGTTGTTTTCTCAGCTAAGGCTACAGTGGTTCCTCAAACCCTTAACCCCACTATACCTCTACTATGGAAATACTCACTTGTTAATTTTTTTAAATCTAGTTATTTCTTAAAATTTATTGAGGTAATTCTCTTTAAATTATTTAAACTTTTTCTAAGAGTTTCATAACTGTATATTACACAAGGAATGTCGCTAGCACTCTGTGTTGATCTGTAGAACTACTCAGAAGGCAAGGAGAAGATGCTGGAAAGTAAATGGCTGTCAGCTAGGATACATCTCTCTCGAATCTCAGATTCTTCATTTCATGCAACACAAGAAACTTTTAAAAGATTTTAAAATGATAGTAATTATTATTTCTGGAACCTATTATTTACTATTTTAACAATTATTAGAAATAGGATTTCATATAAGAAAAGTCAATCAACCAAAGAATACTTATTTGTAATAAATATAATAACAGTGATTTTTGTTGCCCCCACTTATTTTGCTGTTCCCTCTTTACAGGGAGAATACCAGGTGAGTAAGCACTGAGCAAACCTGAAATAGTAATCAAGGTCTGCAGTGAATTTTCATTTAAAATGCATTATTATGAACAAAATATGATTATCAAAACTATTTGGTGGGCCACTTCACAGGGTCTTTGTTCCCTATGAAACAGCATTTGAGAAAAATAAACAAGTTTTTTTCTTTAAAATATTAATCGCATCTGGACTTTCTACTCCACAGAAAATCCATAATACATTTCAATAACCCTTCTCATTGAAAACAAAACACACCAAACAGAAAACCACTACATACTGAGCAGACTTCTTGCATACTTTCTCATAGCTAGTCCACAAGCGCTCTAGAAGGTGGATAGTATGGCCTCACCTTCCCGAGGAAGAAGCATCCCAGAGATTTCCCAAGGTCTCACAGCTCCTAAACTTGAAGGCAGAATTGGAGTGCATCCTAAAGCCCCTACAATATTCCTGCAATTACCACGCTGTAAGGTGACAGCTTTGCCACGGACAGGGTGGACTACACAACCTGTGTGGTTGTGCACGGCACCCTCTTCACTTGTATTGCAAACCTGGAACTCAATTTCTGTGCCACACCTAGAGACAATTACTGCTGGAGACCACTTCTGAGCCTGGTCCTACAAAGCATTATAAATACCTAGCCAGAGGGACAGAAGGGGGTTGCAGCATGAAGGCAGGAAGTCTCAAAGTGTGGAAGGAGAAATATCCAGAGAGAAATACCTCTCTGGGTCAGAGAAAGAGCTCCCAGCAAAGAGAAGATCCTGAGCTCCCAGGGCTGTAACCTATCCTGCATTGAGAAGTCCTCAAAGACATAGACTGGTTGTGGAGTTGGGGTGTCTGGCAGTCCATATCACCTAGATCTCTCCACCACGGAGTTTTCAAATAAGACTCTCATGAGGTCTCATAACATGGAATTATAGAATGGAAATCAGTAGGAAAATAGATTTGCTTTACAGAAATGTACAGTGCAGCCAAATGCTATAACACATAGTCCATAAGGTGAGGGAGAGCTGAAATCACAATGCTGTGCTCACCGTCTGTGCAAGTCCAGTTGCTTTGAATGTTATATTTGCAACCATTTTTCCTCTTTGCACTAGGCTAGTGTATGATCAGTGGACAGAGACTATTTCAAACAAAAGGTATCTTTGAGGGCCGAAGCTATGCCGACTTAACTTGCTGTATGCAGCACTGGTCAGAGCCCAGTAGGCATTGTAGGAATTTTATAATGTTATTTGGGGTTGGTAATTATGATTAGGCTATAGGTTAAATCTAAAACAATTCAGCAGTAAAATCGAGACTAAAATGTGAGGTCATTGCCTCCCAGCAGTCACATCAAATTACTGGGGCATGAGTTTGACACTGAGATTTTAGGGAAGGAGACCGCCCTTTAAAAGGGTCCATTCAAACTGGAAAGCCTTCTGGACAAACGAGGGAGAAGGAACTGACTCACTAATGTGCCTGCAAACATTTTAGGACTGTACTTTAAATGATGCTCTGCTTTGAACAGATAATTGGCCCAATTCTTCCCTTTCTCTGTGTCTCTAACTCCCATTAAAATCAATGAGAATTGCATATTCAAAAGGACGGGAGAACAAAGTTGCAGGTTGAATTAATGGGATAAAAGACTGCAGATCTCTTAAAGCTTGTGCAATTAAATTGTGGCCTCACAAAATTCTCCAGGGTCACCAGCAATTTGCTGTCCTAGGAAAGCCAGCTGACTTGGTTTTCGGAGGTGTCACAATTTATAGAATGCGTTTATTTAGACATCAGCACGTGATCCTTCTCAGCTCAAAATCTACCTCTTCACTCTAATCTCTGTAGGACCTGATAACCTCAATGTGTGGGATTTCACTCACATGCCCTCATCACCAGCTAAGATCATCAGTCAATCAATGGGCAAAATCTCCATTTAAAAGTCATGCAAACTAAGCAAATATGGATATCTTATTTTTCTATAAAAATATTTGTCTATGCATTATTTATATCCATGTTAATTATCTGCTGTCTTTCCCAACTAGAATGAAAGCTCCAGCTGGCAAGAATTTTTTCTTATTTATCGTTATTTCCTTAGCACTTGACCTGGTTGTAATTGTCAAATATTTTTAATCATCAAAACACTTACAAGCATATTTGATTAGATACTCGTAAAACCACAAGCACAATGTTTGTCGGTAAACATTGCAAATGTATAAAATGCAACATTTGCATTTAAACATTTCTCCACTAAATGGAAAGAAAGTATTTACTAACTGCCAATTCTATGCTAGTTTCTCCAAAACACTTTTTTTTTCAATGAATTCTCACAACAGTGGAGTGGGACATAGTATTTTATATTTATGTTAAAAATAAATGGAGGCTTAGTGAAATCAAGTAGCTTCCCAAGGACACGGAAGGATAAAGTGACAGAGCTGAGGTGTGAATCCTCTGCTGACTTCAAAGCCCATAATTATCTATCTCTCTGTCTCATAGCTTAACATCTGCAAAATAAGGACAAGAAAGGTATTTCTAAAATGGAAAGGGTCTCCACCGGATTATATGACCACCAGTGTGGAGAAGGACGAAATTGGTGCACAGAGAAACTGAAGGAGCGTGAACGGACAGAAAGGAAAAGGCCCAGGACTGGCCTTCCCACCGAAATCAGTGACACACCTCGAGGCGGTGCCCCTCGCTTGCTCGCTCGCTCGCTGACAGCATGACCACTCTAGCTGGGTGCACAGAGGATACAAACGTATTTCCATCCGCTTTGACTCGCTTGTGGCCTTTGTGGGGCCCCCAAGTGCCTGCTCCTTGGTCAGACTACCTCGGAATTCCTTCCCTTCCACGGGTTTTATGGACCACACCAGATTTCTTCCTCTCCGTGCAGATCCCGTTTCCCCCGACACAGCAGGAAGGGTTTTCAAATGCTCACCATTCCCAGTTTGCGCTCATACTCAAACCCCACCTCAGAATAGGGGCCCAGGGTTCGGGGATCACAGTTTGGGGGTACCCATGAGCAGCGTGGACATCCATAAGGGTTTTCCGCCAGTTCTGTGACATCATCTGTGATTTTTGCCCTGGTTGACATGGTGTTGGCCTCTGGAGGCTGCTGCAGGCCTCCTTCACCAGACTGTGTTGGGAGTGGGGGGGGGGGGGTGCGTGGGTGGGGCACGCGCACTGTCCGTAACTGGGAGCTGAAAGCTGTCTGGGACTTGGGGGCAGTAGTAATAATAAACCTGACCAGTCATTGTTGACTCTGTGCCAGGTGTTGCTTTGGCCAAGCCCTTTACCCAGATCATTTCATTTAATCCCCCCACTGCCTCAGTGAGGCTGCTGTCCCCATTTTCGGGAGTTGAGGGAACTGTGGCTTCACAGCAGAGAGGCACCTTGGCTAAGGTTTGCCACCAGTATGCGACAAAACTGAGACTGGGGCCGATGTCCTGACCCCTGAGCAGGTATTCTTAACCCCGGGGCCACCCCGCGGGGTTCCCCGTGAGGGCCGCAGGTAGGGGTGATCAAAAGATCCAGGACTGTTTGTGGAGGGCATCATGTAATTAGGCAATTAGGATCGTGTTCAAGGTACTGATGACAACTGGGGGGATGAATGTTCTAGATGTGGGAAATACAAAAATTAGGAATCAGTTTAAATATTACTTATACTGCGGGGCGCCTGGGTGGCTCAGTCATTAAGCGCCTGCCTTAGGCTCAGGTCACGATCCCAGGGTGCTGGGATCGAGCCCCGCATCGCGCTCCCTGCTCAGCGGGGAGCCTGCTTCTCCCTCTCCCACTCCCCCTGCTTGTGTTCCCTCTCACATTGTGTCTCTCTCTGTCAAATAAATAAATAAAATCTTTAAAAATAAATAAATAAATAAATATTACTTATACTACAATTTCGTTTTTAAAGTTCTTTCATAGTTTATTCTCTATCCCACCAATAATTTTTTCTCTCTGTGCTAAGAGGAGCCCGCTGCCTCCCCACAAGGCAGTTTTAATGCACACCGTCTCACAGTTCTCTTGCTGAGGTAGAAGCAGCGGCACCAGCAGGAACTGGGGAACCGGGGAGTCTGGTGACTCTGCCCAGGCCCCACGGTGAGTCAGTGGCTGTAGCCGGGGCGGCCGGCCCTCGGCCCAGCGTTCCCTCCCTGCCTGGCACACCCTCCCTTCCTCGCTGCTGCCACAGTATGAGAACAACTACCTTCTTCCAAGATTTTAGGTGAACAAATCCGGACATTTGACAACCTGACATTTCGCCATGTCGTGAAATATTCTTTGCATTATTATGATATAACACACAGCTATCTAATTTCTGTACATTTTTTTTTTACTGTTGTTTATTTAAATTCTTAATTTTCCACTTGGGTTGACTTTTCTCTGCTTTTCATTATCTGACCAAATTTCTGACTGTTTCCCTCGAGTAGATTCTTTTTAAAAGTGAAATTACTAAATGCAGCCATATGAACCATTTTAAAGCTCTTGATACATAGTCCCAGTTTATTTTATGGAAAGACTTAAGCTGTACCTCTCCCTCTGCCTATTTCATCATATATACTTAAATGTTTAATTTTTCGCTAATTTGCAGGTAAGGATTATCATTTTAATATCTTTTTATTAACTACTAGTTAGACTGTAAGTTTTTCATATTTTTTATTAGTCATTAGTCTCTTTATTGATTATTTGTATATTTTGCCCCTTTTTGTACTGATGTTAAATTTTCCTTATTTGTACGAGCTTCCCCAATAATAAATAATCAGTGTTTTACCATATTTGTTGCTAATATTTCCCCAGATGCCCCCTTACTTAGCTGCCATTCCATGTCTTCATTATCAGACGCTGGGGTGCCTCTGTCTCTGTAGTTCCTCCCACCAAGTTCTTCCTGTCACCCCAGGGGATGGAAAGCTCCTTATGTCAGAAGCATGGGGTTAAATCACTTAATAGTCTGATGTTAGCACATGGTGTGGGGGTGGGAAAAACAGTACATCAAGGGAGAGCATCATACAGAGCTCTATTAAGATATGCAGACAGAGGAAATGAATCACAAAGTATGAATTCCCAGGCTTCAAACTTTCCAACTGAGCAGGGAACAGTTACTGAATATAAGCACTAAAATGAGGAGTAAGAGGGAGAAACACAGGGTGATGTGTGGGAAAAGCAAGGTGGCAACTCCTGGAGGGGAGGAACTCTAGCTCTTTTACCCGAGTTTCCCTGGTGTCCTCATTAGCTCCCGGCCCATAGCAGCTGTCTGCAAGGGCACAGGATGACCATCCCCTCCTCTCCAGACTGCCACTCACGGGCTCTGCTACTTTGGACAAGCCAATTGTCCTTGCTGAGCCTCCATTTCACCATCTATTTTTTTTTTTTTAAGATTTTATTGATTGATTGCTTGATTTAGAGAGCATGCGTGTGGGAGGAGGGGCAGAAGGAGAGAGAGAGGGAGAATCTTAAGCCCCTGATGTGGGGCTCAGTCTCACAACCCTGTGATCATGACCTGAGCCAAAATCAAGAGTTGGACACTTAACCGACTGAGTCACCCAGGTGCCCCCAATTCACCATCTAAAATGGGTATTGCACAGGGCTGTTGCCAAGACCAAGTGAGAGAATTAATATGAAAACAACCTGTGAACTGTGCAGCAAAAAGAAACTGTAAGTCAGCATTTTCATGGAAGATTTGCTGTTACTTAGTTTCTTAAAGGAAAAACTCATTGACAAGCAAGACAAGAAGCCATGATTTTTTTCAGATAACAATTCTGGTTTCTTTTCATTCTCCCTCCCTCTCTTGCTCCCTGCCCCATGATATATGTTTAAATGTCCCTAAAACACAAGCTCTAAAGTTAGTTAACTTGATTTCTATGGTGGCCAGCATAGCCTGATGAACAAAATGTTTCGATGAAAAATCTGCAGGAAAATTCTGTCATACACGCACATAGCCTGTATAAAATATTAAAGGTTAACATACAATATTAATTAATGACCTTTCTTTGCTGTGTGTGTCAGGGTGTGCTGGTCATTAGGAAGGGCTTCATTAGATATGATGCTGAGTACTGGCAATGGGCAGGAACTGCCTGGTGTGCAAGTGAGGAGGGTAAGAGGGGAGTTTTACTGGGCAAGCGCGTAGGAAGTTCTCGAGGTATGAAAGGGCATGGCACGGGTCCTGGATGGCTTCTTTGAGATGCAGAGGTGGCTGCTGTGGAAAACAACCTGTCAAAAATTCAGCCACCCAGAACAATCAAATTGAGCACCCTTAACATGGCTCTAAAAAGTAAAAGAAGTCCCTGTAAATGGTATAAGGACAAAGAATGAAGCTGACAATGTAGTAACAACCCCTTTCCTCTGTTCTCGAGACCCTGATCCCTCTGTAGAATATTTTCGTGGTTTAGGCATTCTTGCTCTATATGAAAGTGACCTGTGGAGGATGTGACGTCACTGGCCCTCCTTGAGTTGTCTGTGGTTGCTTTTCTCCAGGTAAGTGGTGCTAAGGCATCAGGTGAATGAGAAGTATCCTTCAGGAACATCAAGCCCTGCCTAGAGGTGAGACTTCTCATGGTCTCCATCCCCACCCCTCCCCAAGTCAGGATGCAACAGCCCAAGGAGAAGCTGACTTTCCATTTATTTACTTACTCCAAATGCCCATTGAGTGAAGCAGGAGCTCGGTTATCCTTGGCTCTACCATCTACTTTATTTAGGGCAGATAAAATTTAATAATGCTTAAAACAGCTTTCTGTCCAGGAATCACTCACCACCACACAGCTCTGATTAGCTCTACGTTCGAAACTGAAACATACATTTTATCTAAAGTTAAACACATTCACTCTTCTCTTTTTCTCAAAGCAAGATAAACATTGTACTATTTTAGAAAATCCTTCTAGCAATGATTAACACTTGCTCTCCCCACCCCATCCCTTTTTCCTATCTACTGAAATGAAAAACAAACAAACAAAAAACCAAAAAACAAAAACCACAGAGAAAGAGAGAGAACTTTAAGCCATGTCCTCTCTTCGGCACACTGAGGCATGACAAGCAGATGGGCTTTGTGGGAATGTTGTGTGCAGTGGAAGCAATGGGAGTCGAAGCTGGAAAGTTCCGGTGGGATCAGAGTCTGAAGAACCTCTATGCTGAAGCATTTGGCCTTTACCCTGCAGGTGATAGTCTGCAGCAGCCTGATGGCTATTTTAGAAATCAGATGTGTTTTAATAAAGACAAAGATGAAACACTAGCTCCTGAGTGTGGTATGAAGTGGAAAAGCTGTTATTCACATGTTATATCTAAGGAAACTGAGGCATTTGCTGAGGATACCACAGCCAAGTGGCAGATGTGACACAGCCAGGGTTCCTGGGCACCTGCCTCTGATACCTGGAGCTGACAGAGAAGAAGGAAGAAGGGGCGTGGGGGCCAGGGCAGGGAGAAGCAGAGAACAAGTTCACCATTAGCCACGTGCATTATCAATTCCCACAGTGTCTTGAAAGGATTCCTCCCATGTGGCAATTTTCTAAACAGCAACAAAAAAATGTTCTTAATATAAAGTAGTGCAAACCTGGAGATAAAGATGGGGAGGAAGAATCCCCATATGGATCTGTGGACATCTGACTCTCGAATCTGCGACCACGGCTCCCCTTCCCCTCAAGGGTCTCTCTCACACAGGGTATTATTACCGAGAGAATAAAAGGAAGAGAGTGAGTCATACCACTTCCCTATCATTAGGTTTAAGGGGAAGGTAATGAGTGGGACGGGAGGCAGTAGCAACTTCAGAGGTGGAATTAAAGTGCATTAGGGAAGTCATAGCAGGAAAACAGTAACGGAAACTGGACAAGCCTCTGAGAGTCACTCAAAGCAGAAAACCAGTATTCACCCAGGTGCCCCATCTGCTCACTTAGAGTTTGCCAAGGGCTTCTGTGGTGGGCAGAATAATGTCCCCTCACCAAAGATGCCCATGCCCACGTGCTAATCCCTGGACTCTATCTGAAATGGCAAAAGGGACTTTACAGATGTGACTGAACCTGAAGGCAAAGGGGAGACAATCCTGGATTATCTGGGTGGTCCAACACCATCACAAAGTTCCTGCCAAGTGGAAGAGGAAGGCAGAAGAACTGGCCCGAGTGATGGGAAGTGAGAAATACCCCAGCAGATATTGCTGGCTTTGAAGATGGAGGCAGGAGACCATAAACTGAGGAATGCCGAAACTTCTAGAAGCTAGAGAAGGCAAGGAAACAGATTCTCCCCTAGACCCTGCTAAAGGAATGCACCCCTTCTGACCCATATTAGACTTCTGACTTCCAAAACTGTAAGATAATGAATCTGCATCGTTGTAAGCCACCTCATCTGTGGTAATTTGTTATAGCAGCATTAGGAAGCTAAAGAGTCTCCCTACATGCTCAGAACTGTGCTAGGTGCTGACAGGGAGTCATGGGACATTTAAACTAATGCAAATAGGCCCAGGGCTCTGGGATACATATTCATAGCATGGGAGTTTTCTGGGCCCCAGGTGTGCCATCGTCCTCTGGGAGATTATTAATGGGGTGGGGAGAGTTCATCAGTCATTCCTAGCACCCCCCCCAAGCACTTTCCCTTTTTCCTTATAATGCCATTCTCTGCTGCTTCTTGTAGGAAATATTCTCAGAACTACAAAGTCAGAAAATGGAGGAGGAAAAATTCAAGTATTTGTATGGTAATGTATAGGAAAAATAACTTACTATTAAAAATTGGTTACTTATGAAGCTTACAAATAAAATTGTACACCTTCTTCTTTTCCTCATTCAGGGTGGCTACCTATGTACAGAGAAGCAGGCAGCTTGCTGGGTAGTTTGTCAAGAGCTAAAATGAAGTGAATCATAAAAAGACCACTTGAAGATCCTCATAGACCCCTCTACATGTTATATCAAGCACAGTAAAATGTACTCACATGAAATAGAATTTTGTATTATAAAATATTTGAAAAGTTTTTCATAATTTTTATTTTTAAAATATTTACTATGAGTATCTTGTGTAACCTATGATTGGTTATGATTATTCAGTAATGATCCTGCTTAGGAATTCTAATGAAGTGAGCAAATTAAACCTACGGGTTGTTTGCAAGTACACTGAAATATTTATGAATACTAAATTTAACAATAATGTTGATATTATGTTACATTTTATTGATATTTCTTAATTTCAATTTTGTAGTTTCTTTATTTTAGAATAAAATTTTTGTTTCAGTTCTTCCATATTTTCATAGGCCCAAGACACTGCACTCATAGTGCTAATGGATGAAATGGTCCTGCAGATCAACACCACACTTTCAACTATGAATGCTTCTTTTATAATGTACACGTACCAAGTGGGAAGAATTAAGGTTACTATGGAAACTATAATACAAATTCTAGCACTAAATTATTACTAATTCAATAAGCCTGCTACTGCAACTCCCTTTTCGGTGATGTGATCATCATTTTCATGGAGCAGGGACACCTGACTCCGGGATCAAGAGTGTGGACTTTCAGGCCACTGGGCTCCAGTTCTGGGCTCCCCTGCTTACTTAGCTGTGTGACTTTAAGCCCTGAAGCCTAGATTCCCCATCTGTAATATGGAGGTAATAATAGCAGCCACCCCAGAGGATTCTGCGGATTAAGTGGGTTGATATTTACAAAGCATTTACAACAAAGACGGCACATATGTTCTATATATGTGTTTCCTGAGTTAAAAAAAAAAAAAAGGTATTTATTCAGAATATACTCTGTTCAACTGCATGGCCCCCAGGATGGAGACTGGGACACAATCCATATCCTCAAGGCATTAAACTATAGTGGGAAGCATGTGCTGGGACACAGGTATGAACAAAGTCATTTGAAAATTTATAAGAAAGTTCTTATTTTAATGATGAGAACTGTTTTACCCAGTTATAATTGAAATTATTTAAAACATCTTAAGGATCTTCAAATATTGAAAATAAAATTAATCAAAACATAATAATGCCTATTTTGTTTGCTGTCCTATGTAGTCCACTGTGATGGCTTTGTATAAAGGCACACTGACAGCCTGCTCTGTGCCAGAACTTTTCAGAATTTCTTATTTAACTCTCTCAACCTCCCAACAAACTTTGACACATGTATAATCACTCTCATTTTACAAAAGAACTACCTGAGTCTCAACTACATTAAGGCAGAAAGGAATCTGAATCCAGGTAAAACTCTCAGGCTCAAAGCCAATTTTACTACTGCTGAACCAGTAGATTTCAAACTTTGTAGAAACCTAGCTTTAAAAAATCGTACATTGTTAAATGCATTATTTTATTAGTATAAATATAAGTTACGTTTATAACTTTTTAAGCAGCTATAGTTATAACAGCAAATATTTGTCATAAAGTCAATCAATGAAATAGTGTGGCTATCCTGATGAATATAAAAACTTGAAATTAGAGGTTATGGATGATGGCCACAGTCATACTGGCCTCTGAGCCTGATTTATTTCTGTTTTTCTTTTTGTTGCATAGTATTTAGAAAATCCTGCAACACATAGTTGTAAAGTGTAACAGATTTTTTAACAGGTCACCTTGTAACCAGGTGATTCTTCAACTAAGGCAATATAGAAGCTTGAATGACAGGAGAAGGAACTAATATCTATTAAATTCTATTTTTATTACAATGATTTATCAAGCCCCTTCTATATGTTAGGCAAGGTGCTGGATGCCAGGGATTCCATGGTGCACATGACAGACATAGTTCTTGGCCTCAGGATAAGTGTTTTGAAAGGGTCGAGAACATTTACTGGAGTGGAACATTTACACAGATGGATTTTTCCCCATAGATATAAATATATAGGGTCTAATTAACCTCTCATGGAGAGGTTTTTCCCAGTAGAATTTATACTCACAGGTCATGGATTCTGGGCATCAGGCATAGATTGACTGGCATCCTTGGAAGACTAAAACCAAGATTTTCTCCATCTACTTTCCTTCACTCACTCACCACTGACTCTCTGCTCTGGTTTTGGTAACCCTGGGTACTGGGATAATTACTTTAGGAGCTGGGGACCAGCTCCTTTTCTAGTTTGGGTAAGTGTGAGGCTGGGGTTGTAAGGATTTTGAGGTTCCTATGAACTTTTTGGACTCTTTGGAAATTAGACTGTAATTTATGAAGTACTGAAGGAACTACGTCCACTCCTGTGATGGATAGTCCAGGATGAATCTGCTAAAGAAACCCTAACTCCTCTTAATCTCAGGAAACAAACTGAGGGTTGCTGGAGTGGTGGGGGGGGTGGGAGGGATGGGGTGGCTGGGTGATAGATATTGGGGAGCGTATGTGCTATGTTGTGCGCTGTGAATTGTGTAAGACTGTTGAATCACAGACCTGTACCTTTGAAACAAATAATATATGTTAAAAAAAAAAAGAAGATAGTAGGAAGGGAAAAATGAAGGGGGGGATCAGAAGGGGAGACGAACCATGAGAGACTGTGGACTCTGAGAAACAAACTGAGGGTTCTAGAGAGGGAGGGGTGGGAGGATGGGTTAGCCTGGTGATGGGTATTAAAGAGGGCACGTATGGAATGGAGCACTGGGTGTTATGCACAAATAAGGAATCATGGAACACGACATCAAAAACTGATGATGTGATATATGGTGATTAACATAACATAATAAAATAAAATAAAAAAAAAAAGAAAAGAAACCCTAACTCCCCCTTGGTATCAAGAACTCCACCAGTTGCCACTGAGCAACATTAAGAAAACTGGAGAAAATAACCTTTGGACTTCTAAAAAAATTAATTCACTAGGACAAGAAGACCTAAGATTGAAGACTTTATTTTCTTTGGACTTAGATTTGTAGAGTAATTAAATATTTGGACTTAAATTTTTCCCCAGGAACTTGAAAATGATAGTGGGTTTATATTCAAACTTAGGGCATCTTTCTGTTGGCAGTCTAGTGTCAAAGTATCTTAATTGTGTTTGATCTCTACAACCTGCTATGTGCTCTCTTGGAAGCCTAGCTGTACATAATCTGGAATAGGGAAGAGGAAATGGATTTTCAGCCTTGGCTACAGCATAGCCTTGGAGCTAATTTAATTGATATATGGTTCTCATCAATTTCAAGGAAAAAAATCTACAGTGCCCATCAGTGATCCCATAATAATTCCCAAAAGGGTAGTAGTTGGCATTGGAAGAATGGCCGGCAGGAGCAGAGCTGTCCTGATAGTCGGCTGATATCCTCTCTCATGGCAACAGCCACACTGCAAGTGGGAAAACAAATAGCTGGGTGCGGTGACCTAAAAAGGTATCAGATCTCCTGTGCAGTTGTCTGACACCCCCAGCTGCCATCCCTCTGGGTCCAACGCCATGTACGCTTCTTTCGGGTGGTTCCCAGCCATTGCTGAGCATGATGGGAGCACTTGGGCAGCCCCATTCCTGCCTGATATGTGACTTCTCTAACAGGTGACTGGCTTCGGGACCTTCCCACTGGCTGTCCAAAACTTAGAATGGTGCCACGCCTACCAGTTCCTCCTTCCTCGCACCCACCCTACAGGTGTCCTTCCACGGATACATCCTGATGTAAGGCTCTCCTCACTAACTCCTGCTTCCTCCATGTATCCTTCACAGGCATTTCCCCCAACAAAGACCTTGCACATCTAATCTCATCTTGGCGTCACTTTCTCCGAGGACCTGAATGACCAAACTGAGGAATGGTAGGAAGAATGAAAGCATTTTTAAGATGTGAAGTTAAAATGAAATTCTTACAAGACTTCCTTCTTGCCACCCCCATTTCCCCTGCCCCAGGTTCCATTGGATGCGTTACACAAACCACGTCGGAATACCAAGTATGGAAAAAACAGGGTTTTGCTGTGAGAAGAATGTAAAGATGATTCTTTAGGGAATTCTGACCAGAGCAGATCAGGTTGAACCGGATCCCAAAACAAAAGGGAGGATGTTAAAGGTAAGAAGTAGAGGACAGGGATACAGTCACATTTTAAGCTAAGAAAAGGAACTCTGGCTAAAAAGTTGAATCTCTTGGCTCCAAAGAAAGTTGCAGGTAATGTTCTGAAGGAGGGAATTTGGCATAGTTAAGAAAGGAAGCAGTTAAAGTAGGAAACATCTCAGAAGCATTTTCCAGGTCAGTATGAAGAGTAACAACATTCCAGAGATAGTGCTAAGCAGGCATGGGAAGGGACAGATTGGAGGCAGAGAAATACTGCTGAGCCTGGTTTGTGTAGTAAATGAAAGTCTGGGCCAGGGAAGCTGAGGACAGACAGAGGGATACCAAACAGAGGGCTGTCACTCAGCAGACTGCTTATATGTTGGAAGCACATTTTGAAAGGTTAAAAATCTAATTTGAACTAACATCCACCAGGTACAAAATGAATGTGTGCATATTTTTAAAGAAAAGACGTTAGCATGGGGAGCTGGTCATGCTTTAAATAACTTAACTCCCAAACAATTAATCAAAAAAATGAAATGATAGAAAGGAAATGTCCCCAATTTGTGTCAGGTTATGCTGGTCTCAAATTTTAAATTTTCAGAAGGCACGCAAGAAGGCCAAGAGGATCTGAGATTCAGAGGCTCCACTGAAGTCATAATCAGTTCCCAGATCTTGATAGATTTCAAGCAAGATGTGTCAAAAGATAAGCTTGACACGGACAGCCTGTTTCCCTTGGAAATTAAGCTTCTGTGTACAGAGTTCTTCAGGTAACCTATTTCTACTTTCACCTCTGCCTCCAAAAGCAGGTCTCGCAGGACTCCACTTCAGCTAAAACCTGTCAAATCCCCCGACTGCTTTTCATTACTGAATTCCTCCTGCAAGTTGTACGATTTGTGTTAAAATAACAAATTCACATCTGATTGATTTGTGAAGGAAGGAACTGCCTCAAAATTATTCACTGATATTCTTTAATATACAAACAAGCAGAAAGTGTAGGGGAAAAACAGATTTGTGAATTGAGCTGTTTGCTTTTTGTGTAGCTTTTCTAGTGAAATACATGGAGACATTCATTCCAGATTCTGCTTTTTTCTTTTTCCACCGTCTAATATGATGGCTCCACTCATCTCCATGCAAGTGTTTGCCTTCCATTAATGTTAATGGAAGTCACTCTTGTGTATCAGGGGGAGAATAGACCCCTTTGTCTTTTTAATTGGTCCTATAAAACAATAAATGAATGCACCGTGTGAGTTCTATCTAGAAATAAATTCGGGGCATCCATACTATGTTGCTTTTAAAAAAAACATTTTTTAAGAGAAGATAATATGTAGCTTCCTGGTTGGACCCTAGCTAAGAACCAAATATACATTAAAAAGTGCATCAAGATTAAAGGGATAATAGGTAATTTTGTTCTTTAGGAAGATGATGTTACTAAGTGTGTCTGCAGAGCATGGGGCAGAATACAAAACACAAAGCGCCTGTTAAGATGAAGCAATTGCAACTGCAATTTAATGGAGGACAAGAAAGCAATTAACAGTGTAAAGTCATTGATGAGAAGGATAGACCTGAAGATTACAATCTTATTAAAACAAAGGCTGGTACAACTTGATTATAATGAGTTAAGTTGAAAGATCTCCAAAACAATCTCGCCATGCAGATGTGGAAAAGAAAACATAATTTACCCTATTATTATACTTTGGGCCCCTACGCTGCTGACAGTGTTGGGATCTTTCCCAGATCAATATCTCAAACAAACTGGGCAGAAGCTGCCTCCAGGACTTAATTCTGTAGGACTGCACTGAGGGATCAAGGGGCATTCTCTCTATTACTACTACCTAGTCAAAAATGATGGTTCAAAGCATGATGATTTTTAGCACTGATGTTAGGAAACTTTCTAGAACAGCAAGTTTTTTTGGAGGGAGGCTTTGAGGTTTTTTTTTTTTTTTAAATTCTTTTCCTCTTTGGCCTTTTTATAACATCACTAAGACTGTTTTGCAGGTCAGTATAAAGTAAGCAGTGTTTTGAGATGAACTGAGCTGTAATCTTCTGACACTTTCCTTGCTGATTCAATATTTTAAGATAAATATCATATAAGAACAGTGAGAAATGAGACACCAGATTAAATGATGAAAAAAAACACAGCCTAAAAACCTGTGACGGGATTTAAGCCAGGCTGCCCCAAAATATGCCACTTTGACATATTGATTATTTTGAATTAAAGTTACTTAAGAAACAGCCAGAACAAGAAGGACACTCTGACTCTCTTCTGTCCCCTGGAAAGCAGGAAATATATTCTCCATGTGCCAGTATCCTCCCTACACCTGGAGGGTAGATAGGGAATTTAGAACCGAGAAGGCTGTATAAACAAATCTTGTTTCTTCTTCATTAATTTGCTACCCCAAGCCCAAATTTTGTCCTGTCAATTCTTCACAAATTTAATGTTTCTTTTTCTGAAAGATATAAAAGCTGCCTGCTTTGGTCCTTCGAGTCTCATATTTTTATGAGCTCCTGTATGTGTGAAATTAAATTTGTTTTTCTCCTGTAATCTGTTTTATGTCAATTTAATTATTAGACCAGCCAAAGAATCTAGAAGGGAAGAAAGGAAAAATTTTCCTCCCCTACACCTGCAATTGACTAAGTTAACATTTTGGTTTGTCAACCCCTCCCAGTTGATATAAAAATTCTTCTTAAATAAACTCCAAAGAACAAGTTAAATAATTTTTTTCACTCAAATATGTAACATCTTTTTAATTAACATAGACTTGAATGAGGCTCCATTTTTCCATCTATCCTTAAAGACTAATTTTATATTTTACAAGCCATTTAATAAACTCTCTATGCATATTTTATACGTTGAAATATATCTGCTTCTATTTTTAGTGGGACTATTCCAGGTGTCCATGTTAGATAAACTGCTGTGTCAAAAAAAGAAAAATGTGGCTTAGAAAGAGAAAAGATTTTTTTTCACAAAAACTTTACATAGTGGGGGGCGCCTGGGTGGCTCAGTCGTTAAATGTCCCACTCTTGATTTTGGCTTGGGGCATGGTCTCAGGGTCCTGGGATGGAGCCCCTGGTCAGGCTCTGCGTTCAGTGCGGGGTCTGCTGGAGATTCTCTCACTCTTCCTCTGCTCCTCCCCCTGCTCTCTCTTTCTCTCTCCCTGCCATTATTTATACTGGCAAACTTCTCAATCCTCATCAATCAGGTTGTGCAATTATATTCCTTTGTAGCTCTAATTTGCATTTCATTGATTGTTAGTGAAATTGAGCACTATTGATATGCTTATCGACCATTAATATTTCCTCATCTGTGAAGTAACTGTTAAATCTTTTGTCCTATTTTCATTGAGTTGTCTTTTTGTTATTGATTTGTAGGTATTCTTTATATATTTTGGATTATCTTCCTTTATTTAATATAGCTAAAGCAGTATAATGCAGAACTGAAGTGGTTAAAAGAACAGACTTGGGAGCCAGTCTGCCTGGGTTCAAATTCCAGCTCTACCACTTACTGTGGGGACTTGAGCAAGTTTCCTGACTTCTCTGTGCCTCAGTACTATCTAGATGTGGGGATGATACTACTTGTCTCACAAGGGTAGTTGTGAAAATAAAATTCATTCATATATGTAAAGTACTACATACAGTATCTCGCACATCATAAGCACTCAAAAATCACCAAATATTATTATTTGCCACTTACAGGTTTTTTAAATATCTCCTGTTTGGTAGTTTATATTTTCATTTTTTAATGACATCTTTCAACAAACAGAAGTTCTCTAATGTAGTTGAATTAAACAATTTTTTTCATGGTTTGAACTTTATATTAAGGAATTCCTCTCTTCCAAATTCATTAAAATCTTCTGTAGAATGTCTTCTAAATGTCTTATATTACCTTTTATATTAAAATTTTAAGACATGTGGTATTAATTTTGGCTACAAAGTGAGGTAGGTGTCCAATTTCATTTTTTTTATATGGACAACCAATTTTTCAATACCATTTATTGGAAAATCCATTCCTTTCCCACTTGTCCATAATGCCAGCTTTGTCACAAATCAAGTTTCTGGATATGAGTAGACTCTCAATTTTTCTTTTTATTGGTTCATATACCTGCATTGTGCCAATACCACATTGTCTTAATTACTATAGCTTTATAATAATTCTTGAAATCCTGAAAGCAAATCTCTGCACTTTGATTTTCTATGGGAGTGCCTTAACTAGTCTGTCTTTACAATCAAATTTTTATGAGAAGACAGATAGATACTTTTTTGGGGGGGGAGGGGTAAAATTCTCCAAATGGGATTATTTTATGATGTTCTATGTGGCTTTTGGGGTTTTTTCAAATCATCAATCATGTAAAAATATTATTTTCTTTTTACAAAAATGATTTGTTTGATAAAAAAATACAGGAAAATACAAAAACAAAACTAAAAATTTTCCTAAGTTCTACCTCTCAAGACATTTGCCATCAACAATTTTTATATACCTTCCAGACTTTTCTTTAATACATATACCTATATGGAGGTATATTTATAGACAAGTTTTTACATAAAAAGTTTCATATTATGCATTCTGTTTTATTGCTCACTTTTTTTCATTCAACAACACATTGCAAAGATTTTTCCATGTCAATGAAAATTGTCATACTTGTTAAAATAGTTTATTAGTCAGCGTTGCTGCAATATCAACCCCAACAGTTCAGTGCTTTATAAATATAAATATTTATTTGTTGTGTACATGGCATGTCTGAGGTTGGGGGTCACGTCCTATGGCTCTGCTTCATATGATAACTCAGTTCAGGCTTTAGGCATCCCCTATTTAGGACAGAGGCAAAGGGAAAGATCAATCGGTGGAGGCATGTACTGGTTCTTTAAGCATCTTGCATATGCTGTGTGTCACCTCCATGCACATTTGTTTGGTCAAAGTGAGACACATCCCTGAGTCTGACATTAATAGGGTAGGGCAGTATACCACTCCCAACAGGAAGCACTGCTAGACACAGCAGAGGATGGGATATGTAACCCTTTTTCAAGGAAGGGAAAGCAGATGTGGGAAAAATGTACTACAATGAGGGTTACATAGTATTGCATTGTATAAATCAGGTGGTGCAAATGGCTTTTATAAGTCAAATTTGGCATGCATATATATGACCCACATAGTGTTTCTTTTACAATTAGATTTCAAATCCAATTTCTAACTCCTGTTTCAGAAAAATTGGAAAATCTTGCAGCCTGGCTCAGCATTATTTCATGGCAACAAAGAGTTGGAGCTGAGAGTGGTGACCCCCCCGAGAAAGGAAATGCTCTGCATTATCTATAGTCCCCATCCCTTTCTATTGTCTTATCCCTGACCCACTTCTTTCATTTAACTATTGTCACGACCCATCTTAGGCATTTAAGTTTTTTATATTTACCTAGATGAACCATATCCTCTTCTGATTAACATGTAGGATATTTCTAACTTTTCATTATTATATAAAAAGCTGAAATCACTAGCCTTGAATCTACCTTTGAATACTCATTCAAATATCTAATTCTTAAGAGAGATTGATAAAATACATTCGGCATTTTGATAAATATTGCCAAACTATCCCTCCAACAATGCACGATCGTGCTCCTTTCTTTGCACACTGCCGACACTGGATATTATGAAGTTGTTTCTTCTTTGCTTATCTAATAGGTCATAAGTGATCATTTCTAATAGTCACAACTTGCATTTTTAAATTATTAGCAAAGTTGAATATATTTTAATATTCTTACAGGCTTTTCCTATTTCTTTCATTGATATGTATGCATGCA
The DNA here is from genome assembly GCF_037043125.1 of Eumetopias jubatus. Classification (NCBI taxonomy): domain Eukaryota; kingdom Metazoa; phylum Chordata; class Mammalia; order Carnivora; family Otariidae; genus Eumetopias; species Eumetopias jubatus. The sequence continues at coordinate 15,506,519 of NW_028274823.1, forward strand.
CGTCAGTTGCCTGTTACTTCCTTTGCCTTGTTTCCTATTGGCGTATTTATTTTTAAACATTAACTGATTGGGACTCTTTATGTTAAGAATATTGACTCTGTTATAAATGTCCTAAAGTTTGCCAGTGTAGTTTAGTTTTTCATTGTGGCTTTGGTTATAGAATTTTTGTGTCAATACTGCAGTCACACCCATCAGTCTTTTTCTTTATGGGTCCTACCAATTAGATTTGTAAAAATGTTTACTTATATTTTAATTTAGTTATGTGCATCTTTTTATAGTATGTTATTTTACCCACTGGAACTTATTTTCATGGAAGGAGTGATGCTGGAATTCATATTTTTGGAATAGTATGTAGCCAACTCTCTTGATACTATTACTGAAAAATCATCCTTCCTCCACTTATTTGATATTCTTTATTTATTATTGCACTAAATTACCTTATATATTTGTGACTATTTCTGTATTCTTTATTCTACTGATTTTTGTATTCAGTCTAAGCCCAATATTGTTTTAATTCTACAGCTCTATGTTTTAATATCTAGAATAATAATTCCTTTTCCATTATTATATTCATCATTTTTCCAGACTTTTAGTAGATATTTTTGTATCTTTATCATCTTAAATAAACCATATAACCATTTTGTCAAGGTATTCTTTTACTTTGCCTTCCCTGTCATGATTTGCATTATGGTTATAATTGCTTCAGAAAAAGTTAACTTATTTCTCTATGCTCTGAAATAGTTTATTTAATTAGCATTATTTAATGAGCATTACTTATTTCTTGAAGTTTTAAAACAATATTCCTATAAAACCATGTGGATCTAGCATGTTTTAGGGAGTACATTTAAAATAGCTTTCCAAAGTTATTTTGTGGTTATTGGTCAATTTAAGCTTTCCAACTTGGGGTTATGAGTTACTTTATAATTTAAAAGTACAGTACAGGCAGACAATAATCAACAAGTGTATGTTATATATTAGGAAGACAACAAACCACTGGTTCCACGTAGAATGGGCAATATGGCTTTTTTTGAATCAATCCATTAATGTGTTAGGGGAATGAATTAGGGAAATATGGTTCAATGATGGTGAAGATGACAGTGATGGTGACAACAATATAGAGAAAATGAACTGGGCTCCTACATGCACTCCATTTTCTCCTTTTATATTTCTTTTCTTGGTTTATGACATCCTCACCCACCTGGTTGGTCAAGTAAGCAAACATGAAGCCATCATTTTTGCCTTTAATTGATGTTCTTTCCTCTGTCTGGTAACATCTTCACTTCCTATTTGATCTACTTGACAACTTTCTCACATCTTTCTAGACCCAGTTTAAGCACCAGCTCCTTCATGAAGGCCTCTATGATTACTCTTCTGTACATCACCCTTGGATACAATTAAGTGTTTCTTCTTCTTGTCTCTGTCACTTTGTGGGCATCTCAATTAAGAGTCCTTATAATACTTTATTGTAATTACTTGTCTAAATGTCTGTCTCCTTCATAGAACATTAACGTTTTTGAGCAGAGTCTAGGTCTTATTCACCTTCTATCTGCCTGGTATTTTGGCAATGTCTGGTATTAGTAGATGTTCATTGTGTGTCCGTTGAATGCACAAAGCAGGGGTAGTGGTTTCTTGGGGTGGGAGTGGGGTGGCAGAGGCAGGCAGGAGATGTTTCACTGGGCATTTCTCAAATAGAGAAGTCATAGGCCAAAAGGAGAAGGAAGGAACCATAAACTCTTGCTGGTGTGTCCCAGAGTTGGAAATAGTGTATTATATATTAGGACAGCAGGATGAGCATAGACTGTGTGCAATATGCTGCTGGAGCGTTAACCTTTTTAGCAGCTGGGACTATATTGCACTAGAGAAATACTGAATTACAAATACCTCTAGGTGATTCAGCTGTATCCCTAGTGGACCAATGTGGCATTGTTCCTTGAATATACACAACCACCTTGGACTCAGCGCCTCTTGTGTAATTTCAGGTCATGCAAATCTCTAATCATTTGTGCTAAAGTAATGAAGGTGCAAATGCTCCTTCTATTTTATTTTATTTTTCTAGAAATGATCTTTGGAGGAACAGAAAGAACATTAACAGTGTAACAGCAATTCAAAATAAGAAGCTTTTGATGAAATTGTTTTAATTATGGATTCTACTTTGGCATACTTCAGTTTTGATCATTATTTTGGATCTCATGCATATGGCAATTTGAGTTTTACTTAAGAAAACAAGTAAACTAGAATTACCACACACAGCTTGTGAGTGAAACCACAGTTACAACCGAGCGATTAGGAGCCATCTAATTGACCTAGAGGTATAGTAATTAACTACCAGGGGATAAACTAAAAGCTCATTTTGTAGGCTCCAAGTGTTTCTACACAGGCCCCACATGTTATTTCATTCTGCCAGAAGCAAAAGTCATTATGGTTGCCTTTGTGTAAACAGAAGGAAGTAGATATTTGTGGTGGATTTTAAAAGAAATCATATTGCCACTCTCACTGTCCAGGAGTGTTATGTGGTAGCATCATAGCCACAAATTTGCTGTTAATTTTAACAAATAGGATAACTATTTCTTTTATAAGAACATATTCTTAACCATTATAACAATGCAACAATGGTCAATATCTTGGTAGCTACTTCAAAAACTAATTTTCCTTGGGGTATTTTTAGAGATTGCCAGAACATTTATATTACAATTCCAGCATTTTGCAGAGGCCTGGTAAATGTCTTTGTAATTTTAGAAAAGGAATAAAAATTCCCTTGGTACTACTACCTTACATCTATTGCACCTGTCTGTAGCCAGTTTCAAATCTCTCAGATTTTTGTGGAGGTGAGACTAAAGTACAGCTTACCGGATAAACAGTGACAAGGCCAGTGAGGTCCTGAACAAAGCTCAATGTGACTTCCTAAAGAACAGCAAAATTAAGGAAAAGCAACATGATGCCAAGGTGCTGTTCCAGTCATTAATTTCATTGCCTATAAAGTAGAGAAATCCAGCCATCATCTCAGTCCCACTCCTCCAACTACTCTGGACAGTGGGTCATCTAGAATTCCTTCTGGTGCATCTTCAAAGGTTATGCTAATTAGCATCACTGATTCTGTATCAATTATGTTCAAGGCACTAGGCTTTATATGTAACAAAGGAGTCAGCTCTGGGCTTCCTTGCCCCCTAAAGTCTTGTTGGAAGTTCCCTCTATAGAGTCCTCTTGCCTCTTTGCTCATCCTGTGGAAATATAAAGTCCTTCCAAAGATTTTTTGTTCATTCTCGAATGTGGGGTTATAGTGGTCTTTTGAGTTTCCTTGAATTCTGGCTTCCTTGAGAAACTTTCCTTTGTCCTGTTGACCCAGGTATGAAACAAAGGTCTTTATTTGCTTAACACCATAAAAATATCCACATTGAGCATTTGTGAGTCCAATAGACATACAAGTATTATTTTTGGAAGGGGCTCCTAAGGAAGGAGTCACATTTCAAACCATGTCAGCTGCCTGTCCCATGGCTGGTTTTCCCTTCTCACTCCCTTCCCAGCTGCCCAGCCCCTGCCTTGAATCTCCTGTGGGAGTAGCCAAGGCTCTGTGCTCTAAATGCAGAGCAACTCCGCTTTCCTCAGGCCTGCTCCCAAAGTGCTTATGTTAATCCATCAATATGCTCAGCAGAACACAGTCTTCCAATTGGACAGGATTCACCCTTCCTAGAAGAAAGTTGAAATATAAAGAAGAAAAAAAATTCTGCTATATAATATACATAATGCACATTTAATTTATCCACCCAGCCATCTTTTTTTTTTTATTTGAGGGAAAGAGTGTGTGAGAGAGAGAGAGAGAGAGCACGTAAGTGGGGGGAGGGGCAGAGGGAGAGGGAGAAGCAGACTCCGCACTGAGTGGGAGCCCCACTCGGAGCTCAATCTCAGGACGCTGGGATCATGACCTGAGCCAAAGGCAAATGCTTAACCGACAGAGCCACCCAGGCACCCCTACCCAACAATCTTTTAATTAGGGATAATTATTTCAGTTTTATAGAAAGAACAGATAGTTGCTCAAGGAGTTAAATATATTGCTAGAAGGCACATAGTTTGCAAAGCCAAAAGCTTGCTCTTCTCTTAGTCACCAACTCTTTAATGAACTCCTTCCCAGCTGTAGACTGTCATTTTCTCTGTACCTTCTTTTTCCCCCCTTCACCTGGTTGCTGAATGATCCCCATAATCAGTCTCCATGTCCTATGCCCTTCTCCCTCCGTCTTATGCTTATCATCTTCAAATTCAGCTTTTGCTTTCACCCATATAATGAAACTCTAAATCGCATCAGCAATGGCTCCTGAGTTGACAAATCCAAGTCTTTCCATATTCTTTATTCTTCTATTCTTGAGGCATTTGACACAATTGAGCATATTCTTCTTGAAACCCTTTGCTCTCTGGGTTTCCATGACGTACATGTCCACATATCCAACAGCAATTTTTTTAAAGCAACTTGTCTTGATTAAGTGTTTCTAAAGCAATTTTATTTTATTTTTTATTTTTATTTTTTTAAGATTTTATTTACTTATTTGAGAGAAAGAATGAGAGAGAGAGAGCACATGAGATTGGGGAGGGTCAGAGGGAGAAGCAGACTCCCTGCCGAGCAGGGAGCCCGATATAGGACTCGATCCTAGGACTCCAGGATCATGACCTGAGCCGAAGGCAGTCGCTTAACCAACTGAGCCACCCAGGCGCCCTCTAAAGCAATTTTAATAGAAACCATTTTTGAGTGAACGTTTTATCAGTATAAGGAATATTTAATTAGATCACTTAATTACAATATAGTACAAATATAATTAGAGTTACAGTTACAAGCACAACGGCATAAGCAGGCCTATGAAACAACACAATCCCTCTTCTTTCCCAGTTGTCTGAATTTCCTCTATCTAAATACTCCCTGATCATGAAAGATTTCTATCAGATTCAAATCCGTTGTATAATATGCAGTGCTATGACTTATTAGTATGGGTGGCTTGAGGGGGCTTTAAGTCCTCTGTAATCTCCATCTGCTACCTCCCCAAATAAGCACAAGTATAGTTTAAATGATATACTTGCTAGGCCTGCTTTCAAAGAGTTCTTAGTCTGACAAGATATATATTATCAGCATGAAACATTACTAGTATAGAGTCCACTATTCTTACTATAAGGCAGTAAGGAAAGCAGTATTACTTGTAATGACTCTGAGTCACATAAAAGTTTTTAATAGTTTCTGTAACATATTGAAATTTCTGGTGGCTAAATAGGACAGAAAATGTATTACTAGATGTAAATAGTATGAGGCAAAATTAGCAAATTTCTACATCATACTTTTGGAAACTGTAAATTTCTTTTTATTGGGTAAATGATCCCTTATGTGAAACTTCACCCTACTCCTTCAGGAGGGAATGGTCACTAGCCGTGTTAGCACGGTCTAGCAGGTTTCTTAAAAAAAAAAAAACAAACAAACCATAAAATTTTGCTTTAATGAAAACTACCATGTCTTGAAATTTAAGAACTATGCTTCGGAGAGAAGAAAAAGTGTCATGTGCCCTGATAGCATTTCAACAGACTCAGTAGACACCTCCCTCTTCACATCCACATGAGTCTTGGTTCACAAGTTTTGCTGTCACCCACATAAGGATGGGGCTGTTTTTCCTACCCTGCCTTTATCATTCAGTCAGTAAATGTGTGAGCATCTGTACCACATCTTTGTAGTAAGTTGATGAGCTGAATTAAAAATAAGGAATAATTAAGTCCCATTTAAACTGTAGCACATTTAGAATACATAAAATTATCTGATCAATGTAACACAACAGTATGTTTTACTAAGAAAAAACAATTTTTTACTTGCTTACTTGGCCAAGTTAAACGAATCTCATCCAGATCACCTAATTGCCAAAATAAAAGAAAACTGAAGTTATCATTTCTTATGATATTTGAAAGTTCCTGTCCATCTTGAGGACAAAAATTCTCTAAAAGGAATTAAGTGAGTTATAGTATTTGGAGAAGATGCATTTGAAACAGAAGAAATTGAGGAATAAATATCTAACAATGGATCCAAGGATAGAGTAGTAACTGATAGGAGATCCATGATAATTCACTTTGAAACTAAGTCATTTGCTCCAAACATGGCATAGTTCTATGTACAATTTAATTTGATATATTGTCCATGGGAAAGATTCTGCATGAAAATAGTTATGTATCCTTTCATTTATTTGCCAAACTCTGCATTTCAAAAGAGAAAGACAAAGCCCTCAAGCCGAGTCCCAATTCTGTTCTTGGATGAAGTTCACAGGCTCAGGTAGTTTAAAGATAACAGCTGGACTTCCCACTTGCCCTGGCTTCTGGGACACTACACCTTACATTCTTTGCTTCATGACCTGAATTTCCCCTTCCATCAATGTCCTTACTCCCAATTCTCTTCCTTGGCCACCCATATTTTTAATATAATAATGGTGCTATTTCACATAACGCAAGATTTCATTTACCATTAAAAGAATATGTTTAAGGGGCGCCTGGGTAGCTCAGTCGTTAAGTGTCTGCCTTCAGCTCAGGTCATGATCCCAGGATCCTGGGATCGAGCCCTGCATCGGGCTCCCTGCTCAGCGGGAAGGCTGCTTCTCCCTCTCCCACTCGCCCTGCTCGTGTTCCATCTCTCGCTGTATCTCTCTCTGTCAAATAAATAAATAAAATCTTAAAAAAAAAAAGAATATGCTTAAAATACGATGAACATATGATTTGATTTTTTTCATTTTTACCCAGGGAAGATAGAACACATTTCACCAAAGAAAATGCCTATTAAGGCAATGGCTGGAAGTGCCCTCATGCCCACACACCTTGATTTACAACTTTAAAGCCAAACAAGAGTTTCTCTGGCATTTCATGAGTTCCCAGTTGGCATCAGCAGTAAAGAGTGCCATCTGAGATAAACCAGACTGTCTCCAAGTTGACAACCATAAATCTAATATCCAAACTGAATATTCTCATCAGAAACCTCCTTCAACACTAATTTGACACAGAGGCAAATAGGCCATTGAGCAAATCTGTAAACCAAAGGTGTCAGATACTAAAAGGTACCATTAAGCTGATAAAATATCTCTGCATATGAGTAGGCATATTATGGGGCTATATTTCTTAGCACCTAAAGTTTACCGGCTCCTTCTCCAAACCTGACAGTGTCCTTCATGAACTATCAAACATATCATAACACAAGCTATTAAAGAAAATAAAAAGCATACGTTTCTTTAAATAATCTTTTCCTGTAGCATGTAAACCTAGTGCACTTGGAAAAAAAATAATGTGAAGTAACAAGAAACAGCAACTTTCAAAAGATGATCTGAGAAAAAAATCTTATTTTATAGGTACTGTGAGTCACACAAAGGCCCTTTATACAGTACCATTACTGCAAATTTTAACAAAGATACCATGAAAATAGGTGGTGAATGAGGGTGACAGAGAAAGATTCATACTACCAAGTGCTCAATCAGATGTCTTTGTGTTCAATAAATAGCTTTAAAAATTAACTGTATTACAGCTGGTGAAAAATGGAATCCCTCAACTTTCCAGTCTATACTTCATGGGTTCCACATTCTTCACACTACACAGACTACCACTCTTCCTGGTGTGTTTTTATGGTCACAACCCGCGGTGATAGGGGTGAGAAACAGTGACAGAAGGGCTGAGAGGGCTTCTCTGGCCTTCCTGTGATGAACACCTTCATGATCCACTGTTTTGACTGTACATTAAGCCAAGCACAAAGCCAAAAGCTAGTCCTACTTCTGTGGACTGTGTTTGCAAACACAGTTGGGTGTATATATCAGAGGGAAAAAAGACAAGACATTTTGGGGCCATTGTCTCCTCTGGAAACCCCCTGCCCTCCACACACACCAGAAACATACTATCCCAAACAATACTGACCAATTGTGAGAATATCACCTTGGCTTTAGAATATGTCACTTACTTAAATACAGACACTTACATTCTTTAGAATGTGCCTACAGTCTTGGCAAAACTCTACAAGTGATCCCTCAGAGTCTATTATCCAAGTTAGGTCCTGGGGATTACAATAGGTTGATTAATTCTACTACTTATATGTACTCATTCTCAAGGTTGATAAATACTCAGCTGTTTAATAACCTCTGCAGTGTGATATCATGGTTAAGTACGCAGGTTTTAGAGTCAGACACATCTGAGCCCACCTCCCGAGGCAGTTAATTGTGAGCTGTGTGGTCTAGAACAAGACACTTCAGCTCTGAGATAGGAATGACTACATTGCAGAATTGTTGAAAGAATCACCGTATGGTGGCATATATAAAGCCCCTTATCCAGCACATAAATGTTATTCTGAACATTTTCATTTATATCATCACGGCACAGGAAGCCACAATGTTTCATCAAAAACTGACTTTTTGTGGTGGGGAGAGGGACTCAGGTCGCTGACCAGATTAGTTAGCACTGTCCAAATGTGTGTCGGGGCTGGAAACGAATAGTTTTGGGTTATGAAAGAAATGTCTGCTGGTTTTATCCCATATCTGCCACTCTGCTTCTTGCTGGTTTTTGTCTCCCTCTTCATTTCTGTCTTCTGAAATCATCAATTATTTATTGAACCAGTAATTTGTATTAATTGTCAAACCTGTGAAATATCAAATACGTCCATGTTTTGTAAAGGTGACTCAGACTTAGATCTTGTTCTGTTTGAGGAGTTTCTGGCTTGGTGGAGATGACTAGTTTTCTCTCATATCTGACACTATGCACTTTCCTGGCATATGGGAAGACTCTACTCCACTGTCCTATCCATTTAAGAGGGTCAGATTACTAGTTCTAGTAGAAGTAACGTGCCATTTCTGGGCTAGGACATTTAAGAGACTGAGGCATGTCCATGCCCTGTGACAGTATATGCCATTCATTGAAGTAAGGTATGTGGAAAAAGCCATATGCTAGGAAAACAGCATGATAAGATGAAGGAAACCCCAAGTAGCTGGATGGAACACTGCTTCAGTCAGCCCATTGGACTGGATGTGAGTGAAAATTAAACTTTTATTTATGTTTACAGTGACTGGTGGCTACTTACACTAATTAATACAGAGAGAGAAAAAATGCATAGTAATTATTGTAGAAGGTAATAAGTACCATACTGGAGGACTTGAAGAGCCCTTCTGCTGTGAAGATGCCATTGTAGTCTAATCTAAAAGACAGGTATTATTTAGCTATCTGATGACAAGGAAGAAAGGAATTCCACGTGGCAGAATTACGAACAAAGGTAGAGAGGTAAGAACCGGTAGGGCTTGCTGATTATCTGCTGGGCAAGAGCTAGGTTACAATAGCGGGAGAGAACATGCGTGGTTCCTGCCCTAATGGAGTGTGCAGGCTCATGAGGGAGTCAGATATTAATCAGAGAATTACAAAAAATGAATGTTGAGTTACAACTGTGACAAATACGCAGGCAAATAAGTGGTGTAATGAGATCACAGAATAAGAGGAACAGATTCAATTAGGGAGGCCGGAGAAGAAGGTTCCCTGAGGAAGAGATGATTGAGCTAAGACCTAAGGGAACAGGAGTTCACTAGATAAATTATGTTGGTGGCAAGAGAGCCAGGTGTGAGGGAACAGGAATCTCAGGGAACCTGGCCTGGAACAAGTCAGGGTGTATAGTAAACTCTTCAGAGAAGTTTAATGTGAAGAGGATAAGAGATGAAGCGGCAGCGGGAGGCAAATGTGGGATCCTGGACTTTTTGTTTTTAGCGATATCTCCTTCAGCCAGTTCCCTGTTCTTGAGCTCAGCTTGATCAACCCTTCCCTGATTTCCCTGCAGACTCAGGCCCTCCTTTCTTTGTACTGTCACAGCCCATGGAGCATGCACCCAGAACAGAATAACCCCACTCTGTAACTGTGCTTCTCAAAGTATGCTCCACAGACTCCGGGGGGGGAGGGGGCTTGAGGCTCTTTCAGGGGGATCATGAGGTCAAAACAATTTTCATAATATTAAGCCATCATTTGCCAAAATCACAGCAGGCATTATTTGCCCTTTTTTGCTGTGTCATGGTGCAAATGTGTATGGTGGGTAAAATGGCGGGAGTTTCAGCATGAATCTAGGCAGTGGCACCAAAGGTCAGGAGCAGCTAGATAGATATTCTTCATCTGCCACATACTCCCATCCAAAAATAATACCAGTTTCACCTAAAAATGTTTTAATCCATTTAGTCTTGACTGTCATAGGCATGTCTTTTAAATATTTTGTGTGATGACATGGGAAGCACACAGAAGCCCTCCCGCTGTGGACCAGCGTGTGACAGGCGTCTCAAGGAAAGCACTCACATGACTGTTTGAATTGCCCGCTGAACTAGCTGCATTTTTTTTTTTTATGGACGCCATTTTTTTCTTAAACAAAGGACTGACAAATTACGGTTATTCAGACTTGGGTATATGGCAGACATTTTCTCAAAGACGAACCACATAAGGCTATTATTTTAAGGAAAAACAAGGGATAGTGTGTGTGACCAGTGATAAAATAGAAGCTGCAAAATGAAAATAAGAATTAAGGCATTGACAAATTTATCCATTTTCTAGTATAGTAAATAGCCATAATATAACCCATAAAGAAAAAAGCTCTTTGGGTCCTCAATCATTTTTAAAAGTGAAAACAAACATTTGAGAACTGCTGTCTTATGTCACTGCCTTCCTATTAGTGGGTGGGCTCCTTCAGGGCAGAGACTAGTCCTTCCCATCTTTGAAGGCCCAATAGCAAACATGATGCCTCTGTAGAGTAAACACTCAATAAATATTTGGCAAACTCAAATGAATGGACTACTGTGGAAAATATTAAAAATAAAGGTGAAACTAAAGGGAGAAAAAGTAACTTGAAGAATCTGTACTCACATTTGACAGGAACATCAAAAGCCTTCAAATGTTTACAACATTTGACAGTAATTTTATGTCTAGGAAATTTCCCTAAGGAAGTCATTTATTCTAAGGCTATGCATAAAAAGTTAACATTGATATGGTATTGTAAGTGATTGCTATTTTCTTCTGTGTATTTTTTCAATATTTTAAAAACTTTCTTTAATAATGTATATTAGCATTTAAAATCAGATAAAAACATTACTTTTTAAAAGCATTCTTACACAAAGCATCTGACACAAAACTACTGGACTTAATTGCTTAGAGACAGGTCATATTTAGTAAGACAATTTTTACGTATTTGTTATTTAATGTGCACCTAGAAAAAAAACAGTGAGAACTGCTTGGTGCAACTCATCCTTAGCAGTGAAATGACCTGCTGCGGACAGCTTCCTGACAGTGGGGCAGTATAATCCTTGTCCCACTTCCAAGGAGCTAACAATATTATTATTAATTCTTGACATACTATACAATCTCCATGAGAACAATGGAATTTAAAATGAGACGTGATTCTTTGAGTCTGTTTATTATTTTTTTTTTTGGATAAGGCACAAATTTTACATAAGTACTCTCTACTTATACAGTCACTGTTCATCATTTAATTATATAGTTAATGCCACGGATTACAATAGTGAGTGCACAAAGATGTAATTATAGGATAAGTACCTGGTAATTTCTATTCTCTAAAGTGAAGACTGAAAGTTAATTAGCTTTAAGCATATTGCAGTAGGTGTAATTATCAGGTAATCTTTGGGAATGTGTACTTTTGGGATCAGCATTTATTAAGAAAATCCCATGTAGTTACTGAGGAATGTCATAAAGAGCCGCAGACCTTTGTGCATGAATAAAACAGAATAATTAAAGAAGTTGATTCCACTGTCACCTTATTGGTATTACTCTATTCCCATTGCTCCCGTGTATTCCTGTTCCTCTAAATGCTCAATTATTCAATATTCCCAGCTACCTGGGAAACCTGGAAAAGCTGTACATGTGACGCACATCTATGTACAAAATGCCCGAGGAAGCCAAGTCCATCAAATAGAGCCCCTCTTCAGCAGTTTTTGCATTTAAATATGAAATCATAACAAAGTGTCCAGGTGGAAAAATTTTTTGCTCCAGCAGCTGCTGCACCGACTCAGGAATTCAAAAGCAGAAGCCCAACAGATGAACGATTCCCCATAATATTATCTCTGCAACATGCAATTTGTTCTCAACGATAATTAGTTATTTAGAGAGCGCCATAATTAGGAAGAAGCGGCTTAATGCTTTTTGTTGTTGTTGTTGTTGTTTGCAGAGAATCTCCTGACAGCCGGGGGATCCACTGCGGGAGCAATGTGATTCTGTTACTGGAATTTGCAGTAGCCGGCTCTATGGAGAAACAGCTTACACACTCTGCATTGTGAAATAAGACCATCCTAAATTCAAACCTTTCTATAGTTAATTGGTGTGTCATATCTCCCATCCTTGAAAATAGGCCAGGATTCTGTTTATAAGTGCTTCATAGCATGGATTATCAAAAGAAATATTGGGCCAGATATAAAGAGCAATGAGGTAAAATACAGTTTCAAATCCATTTTGGAACGATGATGACTAAAACAGCCCTGCAAAGGTAAGGTCCAGATGGAAAGCGCTATTTTCTTTTGCTTGTTTATGATGGCTGGTTCCCTTTATCTTCAGCTCTAGAATTGCTGCTATCAGAGCACATACCTGAGTGCACATTTTTTTCCTGGAATTATATTTACAGAATCAACTACCAGGTTCCTTTCTATGAACAGAGTGGACACGAAGCTACTGAAAAACGTCCTTCCCCACATTGACCCCAAATGCCTCACCACAGGCTGAGTGAAGAGTACAAGAAGAGGGTATGTACAGCTGAAGGATGCAAGCTCTTTCTGAACAGCGCTGAGACCCTTACCCCAGCAGAAGGCCCAAACTTATTCAGAACATTCATCCACAGAGTCATAGTTCTCTCTACACCCAAATCCCAGAAGATTCCTTCTGCTCTCTCCTCTCCAGAGGTAACTACCAAATTGAATCTAATCACCACTGATAAGTTGTTATTAAAACAAAACAAAACTTTATCACCGCCTGGGTGGCTTCATTGGTTAAGCATCTGATATTTGATTTCGGCTCAGGCCATGATCTCAGGGTCATGAGATTGAGGCCCACATCTGGCTCTGTGCTCAGCAGGGAGTCTGCTTGAGATTCTCTCTCTTCCTTTCCTTCTGCCCCTCCCCTCTCTCTATGCTCGCTCTCTCAAATAATCTTTTTTAAAAAACACAAAAAATAAACCCCAAAAAACCCAACTTTATATAAGTGGAATCATAGAATAAGAATTCTTTTGTGGCTGGCTTCTTTTGCTCAACCTACCTAAGTGAGATTCATTTGCAATGCAGCCTGTAGAAATAGTTTATTCCATTGTTGTATACTAGTCCTGTGTGAATATGCTACACTTTATCCACCCTCCTGATGATGGCTGTTTGGCTTGTTCTCAGCGCCTCACTATTATAATTATGTTGCTATGAACATTCCTATTTATGTCCTTTGGTATACATATATAACCATTTTTGTTGGGCTTAGACTTAAAGATATAATTGCCCTGCTGACGCTTAACAGCTAAAACTCACTCACTCATATGCATGAGAATTCTCTAGAATTCTCTAGAAGAGAAGAGAGTTTTGTTGAGGAGTGGGTCTGAGATGGAACGGGAAGTGCAGAAAGAAATGACGTCTACTTTTCCTCTAGGGCTTGTGGGCTGGCTGTCAGTCCCCAGTGCCGGAGGGGTAAAGTGGTGCTTGTACATTTCAACGGGCCTGAAGAAAGGTGTCCAGGAACCAGAGAGAATATTCCCACCACCTCCACAGAGTGAGCTCAGGTCTTTTGCCTTAGAATATAGGAGTTTGGGATTATCAAGAGGCTGCCGCCTTGGAAGCTCCTGGCATCTGTTCCCCCTGATGGGCCACAGCACAGGAAGGCATCTAAAGACTTTATGGGCAGGGGACAAGGACATGGACAGCTGGAGTCAGAGGGTTCAAACAACACTGAAGTCACATGATAACCATGGTTCATTCATCTGGGGACTGCCAGAAGTAACTAGCCGCCCACTGGGAGGCAGGAAACACTAATGGCTCTCTATCTGGCAAGGGTTGAGGTATTTGTAGACATCTGGTTAATTATAAAGCCAGCCAACACTCGGTGTAGTTAGTGCTATTAGCAGGATGATGAACAAACGCCCAAGGGCCAGTGGGGAATAGACGCTATTCCATTCCCAGCTCTGCTTCTCACCCCAACTCTGACCCCTTCCTCGCCAAAACTTTCTCTCTACCTCTCTGTGACAAAACCGACAAACAGTTTTAACACTGCCTAAGAGGACTCTGGAAGGCTTCACAGAGGAGGTGACAATAATGTGTGACCCTGGAGAGTGACAGGATTTTTCCAGATGACAAAATGCCTTACTGGCTGAAGGCATATCATGGGTGAAGGCGTAGAGGTATGAACATACAGGGTGCCTGCCGGAAACCAAGAAAGTTGAATGTTGGATGTCAGAGCCCAAGTGGTGTTTTTAAGGCCACTGATTTGCTCAGGGAGTCAACATTGCCCCAGCAGCCCTGAAAGGAGAGAACCTGATGGCTAGTTTCATCCCCATGCTCACCACACATCCAGCTAGTCTGGGCACCCTGCAGGCATTCCAATGTACATGCTTCTGTGCTCAGCTCTGTCTTCATTCAAGGCCTCTTGGTGGCTCACCTTCTCCACCCCCTAAATCGCTTCCCCAGAGACAACACCTTGTGAATGCCAGGGGCTGAGCCTGCAGCATCTCCCAGGTACCGTTTGTACCTGGGCCTCAGCTGTGCCGGTCTCAGTCTGGTGGGGTTGCAGATGGGGCCTGAGTGCTAGAAAACGAGTCTGGGAAGAGAGTGAGGGCTGCCCTGCAGAGAGGTGTGAATTGGACCTCATCAGGAGGCAGGGAGGCCACATGGAGGCCGTGGAGCCACTGCTGAGTGTTGTGCAAAGCTGGGGAAAATCCATGGGATTCAGAGCACACGGACCTGGGGAGGGAGCACGCACTTGAGGCCAAAATACTCAAATTGTGTGAGCATCAGTTCCCACATTTACACCAACCTAGAGTGAGTGAAGGCATAATCGGGTCCCTGGCTTTGTCAACTACAGAAACTCTTCAGAAATCAGGGGTGGGATCAACACTCCCGTTTGACTACATGCAGAGGTTGACGGGGGTTGAGGAGGACTTGAAAACTTGGGTTCAGCACACAGAGAGAACACAGGAAAGAAAGATTTGGGGGAGAAAGCTACTGAGTTAGGGTATGGCCTTGGCGCGCCGGCGTCCCAGGCGTGGGCGTCCGGGCGGAGACAAGGCAGTCCCCGGGGTGCTGCGAATGCATGTGCCCACCATGTACAAGAACCCCCGGGGAAGTGTGAGTGCGGGCTGACACGCAGCTTCTGCTCTGTGTGCCGATCCGTGAACTCCCGCGTGGACCCGCATTGGCCCAGACGCAGTACCTGAACCAGTGATGGCCCTGGCGAGAAAACACTCCATCCACAGCGGAGAAGTGAGCACAGGGCAGGCCGCAGGGAGTGCTCAGAAATGGGAGAGCACAAGCCTCACCCTAGCCAGGCATCGCCCTCAGTGCACAGCTCAGAAAGCCTTTGGTCGAGGGAGCCCGCAGCCCCTGACCAGACAGGGCAGGCCCTGAGGGCGCATGCCCCGTGCAGCCCCGCAAACACATGGGTGGGGCGCCCCCGCATCTCTGAGTAATACTCTAGGGGCGCCAGGGGATTCAGAGACTCCAAGAATATCAAAGTAGGAAGCGCCTCACAATGTTCGTCCAAAACTTGTTTTTGTTTTCTCAAGGGAAAAAAAACCCACCTTGTCCTGTGATTAAGTGCTTCCCTCTCTCTTGTAAGGCAGCCTTTCACC
The DNA here is from genome assembly GCF_037043125.1 of Eumetopias jubatus. Lineage (NCBI taxonomy): Eukaryota > Metazoa > Chordata > Mammalia > Carnivora > Otariidae > Eumetopias > Eumetopias jubatus. The sequence goes on from NW_028274823.1 coordinate 15,522,336, forward strand.
ACGGTACATAGTAAATACTTCAGAGAGCAAAGGGCTTGACCACACTCCAGTGCACCAGAGAGGCAGGATGAAAATTCAGTACGAGTTAGGCTAGGGACAGGGACACAGCTGGCCGAGGTGTTTTACCACATTAATCACAGGCTTCTGGGTCCTTCCAGGCCCATGGCCATTTTAATTATCACAGGTCTTCTCAGACCAGAGCCAGAGATTCCTCGTGTTTCTCCTCACACCTCCCATTCCCATGGCCAGGCTCAGGCTGAAGCTGGTGTCTCCCATCCCTGGGTCCTTCGAAAAGGGAGCTTTTCAGGGTGGGCTACAGATCTACCTCCTGGGCTGCCACTGGCAGCCCGTCTAGGTAAAGCACCCTACTTGAGGGCTTGAGCAAGAAGACTATCCTGAAATAAGTCTGGCTCCAGGTCCAGCATATAAGCTGCCTCCTGTCCAAGGCAGGCTTTGCCTCAGTTCCAGACACTTGTTGGCATCATCTCTGCTGTGCTGGTTTTTACCATCTGGTGAAGTTTGATTTCTAGTTTCTGAAAAATGTTCCTGGCTCCTGAATTCAGCTTTTATTGCTCCATTGTGACCTCAGGCTTCCCCACACTATTCTTTCAATGAGTTGCCATCCATCATCCACAGCCTCTGCTGGGCTCCCCACCTTACGGGTGCCCATCAGTGAGTGCAACCTCCGTTTCAGGTTGAAGATGCTCTGCTTGCAGCCACTTGAAAAACAACAGGGCCAGAATCTCTACTATTTTCTCAAAAAGAACAAAAACAAAAACAAAACACCTCGTGGTAACAATTTTTTATTTAGAATTTATCTACTATTTCCAGTAAAGGATTTAAAGTAGCTAAGTGACATTATTTTTTAAAGATTTTATTTATTTATTTGATAGAGAGAGACAGTGAGAGAGGGAACACAAGCAGGGGGAGTGGGAGAGGGAGAAGCAGGCTTCCTGCCGAGCAGGGAGCCCGATGCGGGGCTCGATCCCGGGACCCTGGGACCATGACCTGAGCCAAAGGCAGACGCTTAACGACTGAGCCACCCAGGCGCCCCAGTAACTATTATTTTTATGTTCAGTTCTAGTCATCATAGTCAGGGTCCAGTTAACCTGTTCTCTATTCCTTTCAAAGTCCTTAATTTCCTTCCTCTCAATTCTCTTTACCTTATTATTTAGCCTCACAGAGCTCACACCCACTTTTTTGCTGAAAGAAATCTGCCCTCTACCAGCAGAAGGCCCTCCTAGCACCGTGACTGCACAGGGTTATGCTAAGAGCACTGACTTGGCAGCCAGACTGTCTGGGTTCAAATCCTGACTCATCTTGTGTGAGGTGCTTTACCTTGGCTTCCCCATCTATAAATTTCAGCAGTAAGTGTGGGGCTTATCCCATGGGGCTGCTGTAATGTTTAAGTGAGTATGTGAACGCATGTACATAGCATTTTTAATAATATCTGGCACAAAATATGTAACATATATATGATAGTCATTTATAATTTTTCTCTTCCTTATATTATTTTTATGCCTAAAACTCCACATTTTCATGTTCTCTCATTCTTACAACTGGAATCTCTCAATCCTTCAATCAAACATTTAAGATTTGGAGTTAGAAGGGAAATTTTTCTACATGTACAGACATGTTGCTGCTAGGCCAAGGAGCTACTTGCACTACTCATGTATACCCAATACTAGGGGCACCACTATTAAATGGGGTATTAACAGAACACACACAGTATGCATCAGAGAGTGGAGAATCTAGAAACTAAGAGCCATAGCCTAATGTTGAATAGGATCTTACTCTCAGTATAAGTGAAGCACATCTCCAGGTCCCTCTTGGACAGAGAAAAAGCAAAAGAGAATGGCTTGTGGGGTACATGTTCCCTGCCCCAGATTAATCTGGCCCAAATGGAGACACACTGATCTAATTACCTGATACTCTGCAAGTTAGACCTCTCTGGCAGGTTCAAAGCATTTGGCTAACATGAGTGTGAGTGTGTGTGTGTACACATGCATGTGTGTATAGGTATACTGAGGTTTCTCATCAGTTCTACATATCTATTTCTTTCATATAATTATAGTTTCTATAGTTGTCTATTTCCTGGGAGAAGAGTCTTATAATGGCACTCTTTCCTGCCTAACCCATGGCAATAAATACGTTGTGTTTCTCATGGCAAAGAGCATTAAGCTGGTTAGAATGAAGTTCTGTGTCCATGGTGTGTGGCTAGTGTGGTGAGGCTGGCCGGCACCATCTGAAGTGGATTTAGCCAGGATGATGTCCTGCAGAGCAGAGGCTCCTCTTCTCTCTGTACATTTGATTGCATGTAAGTGATTAAAATGATTTTCAGACTAAGTCCACAGAGCCCTAAAGAGGTTTGCCAAGAAGGCCACGAGGAGGAGGGAACGGCGGGGTTCTTGCCCTGTTCCATTTCTACCAGAGCGGTTCCACTTTTATCCATTAGCGTTCTTCCAAAGATTTCACTTGAAGAAAGGATACTGTGGCACCATGTGATTCCTCTCTGTCTTGCAGAGTAGACTGTAAGTATCTGAAAGGCTGGGAATTGGTGTTCATTTTACTTAGTGCTGTATACCTAGTACCTAACACAGTGCTTAGGATTTTGCCTATACTCAGTAAAGACTTTTGAGTAAATGAATAAAATGGTGAAATCTACTTGTCCAAGAAAAGATATTGCCAAGTTCCGAAGAGTTTGAACCAACATAGCATTTGTGTCGATATGTGGTTGGCTGAAATATATGAAGTTAACTGTACATTTCATTTACTATTTATATTTAGTAGGATTTAAATATACTCAAGCAATGCTTTTATTTCCAAAGCATTTTTTATTTTTAAGTCCATATTTATTTTAAGTCCAAATAAAATAATTTCATCCAGGTATTATCATAAAGGAAATACTCAAACACCAGCGTACCTTGCTGCCTTGTCACTAACCTAATCCTGATAAAACTGTTCACATGAATAGGGACTATTTGGATTGGCCCAACCTGCACTCCCACATTCTGAAGGAAGAGCTCAGGGGAGGTTTTGGTGACTCCCCCACAGGCATTGTTGATTTGAACAAGTGTACAGTCTTCCCACTGCGATTTTCAGAACAGTTTCTAGGGTCTGACCAAACTCAGGGATGTCTAAGTCTATACAGGCAGCTTCATTTCTAGCCATGTGTATTGGCTACAGATCTTTTTGCAGGCTACATTCTGAAAAGAAGTGATCTCTTTATTTATATTAATAGCCAATAAAATGACTACCATTCTGCCTAAAGTGAAGTATAATGCAAGCAACACTCTAGCTTCAGTCAGATAGATGCCTTCTTCTCAGTTCTGTTCTCATGCTTCTAAGAAAGCCGGAAAAGTATTCTATGGTAATAGCAGCTCAAAGCAGCTCTATTACAATATACCAGTTACTCATTTTAGTTTGCAATTGCTTATAAAGCACAAAAGTTGTATGGTTCTTGGCTTGGATCCATAAGGCAGAAAATTTACAGTGCTGTGCTTCTAATTGTCTACTATCCCTTTAAAGGGAATATTATTCTAGATAAATTGTGTAGCTGAAATGCTAGGAATGTTTTAAACAGAAAAAATGTTTCCTTTCCCGGAACTGTCAGAACAGTTCTCTAATTAAAACATGGTAGGCTTATAGCTAAGAGAATATTCAGAGAGCAAGAGGTTAGAATTCAGTTTACCAATCACTTAAGAACACAAATTACAAAAAAATGCTTTAAAATTATTTTTTAATATATACTATCTTCACAACTAATTAACTATGCTTATCACTGTCAAATCTCTGTAATTATACAGCAATCATTCATTCATACATAATTTCAATTAAGAAATTGAGCACAGGCTGAATTCTATCTCTAAATGAGTAAATTTACATACTAATCCCTTGACCCTCCCCAATCTGGAGATTTCATTTCAAAGAGCCTCAAAGTATGAAACATGATTACAAATCAAGAAAAAAATGGAAAAGAGGAGAAGATGGCAGAGCAGGAGGACCCTAGGCTCACCTCATACCATGGATACAACAAGATAACACTCACATCAGTATAAATAACCCAGAAAAGAAACCAACGACTGGCAGAATAAACTCCACAACTAAATGTACAGAAGAGGCCACATTGAAGAGGGTAGGAAGGGTGGAGACATGGCTGGAAACCAAAGGGACTCACAGGACTGTCTGCAGGGGGCAGGGACACTGTAGGCATGGAAAGGGGAGAGAAACAGACCTCCACACCTGGAAGCCCCCACAGGGAAGATGAAGCCCCATAACATTTGTCTTTGAAAAACCAGAAGGGCCTAATTTCTTTTCTTTTTTTTTTTTTTTTAATTTTTATTCATTTGAGAGAGAGAGCGAGAAAGAGAGGACAAGCAGGGGAAGAGGCAGAGGGAGAGGGAGAAGCAGACTCCCCGCTGAGCAGGGAGCCCGATGCGGGGCTCGATCCCAGGACCCCAGGATCATGACCCGAGCCGAAGATAGACACTTAACCATCTGAGCCACCCAGGCGCCCCAGAAGGGCCTAATTTCATGAGTTCTTACAACCAGCAGTACTCAAAACCTGGAGTTTTAAAAAATCAGCAGGTATGGCTCTGGGAGAGCTGGGAGGCGAGAGGAACCTGAGTCCCCATCCTTAGCGCAACAAACAGCCCCCAAAGATACAGCATAGAAGCAGCAGTATGAAAGGTGCTTGCAGAATAAGGGAAGGACAGTTATTTATCAGAGGGATGGAAATTGCTGGGGAACTCCTCTGGGAACAAAGGAACTGGCAGGCACCATCTCTGTCCCCTGCTGCACGGCATAAACACATAGCCACCTGCAGGACTCGTTACCTAGCTTGCTAGCACTGCTGCCCTGCTCCCTGTGCTGTCCTTCTACCAATCCATCCAGACAGCTTGCCTCAGTCTGGGTGCTGCAGGGCCCCTCCCACAGAGGACTGGGGCATACAAAGCTTGCTAGCCCTGCTTCCCCACTGTACCATGCCCTGTGCTGTGTTTTGGTGGATCCACCCTCTCTAATACTCTTTTATCCAGAGCCCATACAGGGTAGTTGGGACAGTGTACAAGCAGCCCCTCCAGTGGCCAGCACCACTCCAAAGTGACTCCTGCCCTGGAGAGAGGGAAAGATAACCACACACACCAGGGAGACAGAGGCCCCAGCAGTGGGTTAGAGGAGACAAGTAGTCTGACTGCAGGCCTTGCCCACCAACAAAAGCTTCTCAGGGGACAATGCAGGGAAAGCACCCTGAAGTTTGGTGCTACTGCATCTCTTACACACACCCAGTCTGACTAAACTCAAGCCCAAGGCATCCCCTAGACTGGCCCATTGACACCACAGGGACCAAACACTGCCCACAACAGGCAAAGAGAGCCACTGCAGACAACTGGACTAAAGGAAAAAGCAGCTCAGCCACAACAGCAGAGTGCACACAACACACACAGGAGACATCCCTGGAGCAACAGGTTCTACTGAATAGGGGATACTGAACAGCAGGGCACTACAGGACCTCTTCTTCATAAGGCCATTACTTTCAAGTGCAGGAGACATAGCTATCTTTCCTAACACATAGAAACAGACACAGAGAGTTAGATGAACTGAGGAGACAGAGGAATATGTCCCAAATGAAAGAACAGGACAAAATCACAGCAAGAGACCTAAATGAAACAGACTTAAGTAATATGCCTGATAGAGAATTCAGAATATGGTCATAAAGATACTCACTGAATTTGAGAAAAGAGTGGAGCACATCAGCAAGACCCTTAACAATGATATAAAAAAAAGAACCAATCAAAGATAAAGAACACAGTAAATGAAATTAAAAATACACTAGCTGGAATAAATACTAGATTAGATGAAGCAGAAGAACAAATTACTGACCTGGAGGACAGAATAATGGAAAGTAATAAAGCTGAGCAGGTGAGAGAAAAAAATTATGCAAAATGAGAACAGACTTAGGGAATTCAGCAACTCCGTCAAGTGTAATAACATTCACATTATAGGGATCCCAAAAGGAAAAGAGAAAAAAAAGGGGGGGGGGGCAAAAATTATTTGAAGAAATTATAGCTGAAAACTTCCCAAATCTGGGAAAAGAAACAGAAATCCAGATCCAGCAGGTACAGAGATCCACCAACAAAATCAACCTAAGGAAGTCCACACCCAAGACATATACTAATTAAGATAGCAAAAAGTTGTGACAAAGAATTTTAAAAGCAGAAAGAGAAAAGAGAGCAGTTATATACAAGGGAAACCTCACAAGGCTATCAGCTGACTTCTTAGCAGAAACTTTGCAGGCCAGAAGGGAGTGGTGTGATATAGTCAAAGTGCTGAAAGGAAAAAATCTGCAGCCAGGAATACTCTGTCCAGCAAGACTATCATTCAGAATAGAAGGAGAGATAGAGTTTCCCAGACAAACAAAAGTTAAAGGAATTCATGACCACTAAACCAGCCCTACAAGAAATATTAAACGGGACTCATTGAGTGGAAAGGAAAGACCATAAAGAAGAGTAAGGAAAATAGGAAGCACAAAAGCAGTAAAAACAATTATACCTGTCAAAATCCGTCAAGGGACTATAAGGATAAAAGAATGTAAAGTGTGACACCATATACCTAAAATGTGAGGAGGAGAGGAGTAAAGAATGGGTTCAAACTTAAGCAACCATCAACTTAATATGCACTGTTATATACAGAAGATGTTATACATAAACTGAATGGTAACCACAAATCAAAGACCAATAATAGATATGCAAAAAATAAACAGAAAGGAACCCAAATATATCACTAAAGAAAGCCAACTAATCATAAGAAAAGAGAGCAAGAGAAGAAAGGAATGGTAAAAAACTACAAAAACAACCATAAAATAAGAAACAAAATGGCAATAAATAGATATCTATCAATAATTACTTTGAATGTAAATGGACTAAATGCTCCAATCAAAAGACACAGGGTGACAGAATGGATAAAAAAAACAAGATCCACCTATATGCTGTCTACAAGAGACTCATTTCAGACCTAAAGACACATGCAGATTGAAAGTGAAGGGATGAAGGAGAATTATCATGCAAATGCATATGAAAAGAACACTGGGGTAGCAATACTTATGTTGGACAAAATGGACTTTAAAACAAAGACTGTAACAAGAGACAAAGAAGGACACTACATAATCATAAGAGGGACAATCCAACAAGAATATATAATGATTATAAATATTTATGCACACAACATGGGAGCACCCAAATACTCAAAGCAGTTAATAATGAACACAAAAGAAGCAATTATTACTAATACAATAATAGTAAGGGACTTTAACATCACACTTACATCAATGAACAGATCATCCAAACAGAAAATCAACAAGGGAACAGTGACTTTGAATGCACATTGCACCAAATGTATTTAACAGATATATTCAGAACATTTCATCCTAAAATAGCAGACTACACATTCAAGTGCAAATGGAACATTCTCCAGAATAGATCACATATTAGGCCACAGAGCAAATCTTAACAAATTCAAAAAGATCAAAGTCATACCATGCATCTTTTCTGGGCACAACACTATGAAACTAGAAATCAACCACAAGAAAAAATCTGGAAAGAGCACAAATACATGGAGGATAAATAATATGATACTAAACAATGAATGGGTCAGCCAAGTAATCAAAGAGGAAATTAAAAAATACATGGAGAGAAAGGAAAACACAATGGTCCGAAATCTTTGGGATACAACAAATACTGTTCTAAGACGGAAGTATACAGCAATATAGAACTACCTCAAGAAGAAAAAAAAAAGAAAATCTCAAACAACCTAACCTTACATCCAAAGAAGCTAGAAAAAGAAAAACAAATAAAACCCAAAACCAATAGAAGAAATAAATAATAAAGATTAGAGCAGAAATAAATGAATAGAAACTAAAAAAAATTAGAGCAGATCAATGAAACCAGGAGCCGGTTCCTTGAAAAGGTCAACAAAATAGATAAACCTTTAGCCAGACTCCTCAAAAAAAGAGAGGACTCAAATAAACAAAATCAGAAATGAAGTAAGAGAAATAACAACTGATACTACAGAAATACAAAGGATTAGAAGAGAACATTATGAAAAATTATATGCCAAAAAGTTGGGCAACCTGGAAGAAATGGATAAATTCCTAGAAACATATACCTCACAAAACTAAATCTGGAGGAAATAGAAAATTTGAACAGACCAATTACTAGCAATGAAATTGAATCAGTAATAAAAAAAAAAAAAACAAACCAGGGGCGGAGCAAGATGGCGGAGCAGTAGGAGACCTGAATTTCATCTGGTCTCAGGAATTCAGCCGAATAGGGATCAAACCATTCTGAACACCGACGAACTCAACAGGAGATCGAAGAAGAGAGTAGCAACAACTCTCTGAACAAAAAAGCAACCACTTACTGGAAGGTAGGACGTGCGGAGAAGTGAATCCGAGGCGATATTCGGGAGGATAGATGGCGGGGGAGGGGGCCTCCATTGGCCGCTTCTGGCAAGTGATAGAGCCGCGGAGCACAAAATCGGAACTTTTAGAAGTCGGCTCCGCTGAGGGACGTCGCTGCAGTGGCTAAGCGGGGGGTGGAACCCTCGTGGGACAGTGTGGTCCCAGGACCCTCGGGGTCACAGAAAGACCGGGGATGCCTGAGTGCGGCAGAGCTCCCAGGTATCAGAGCAGGGAAGCCGGCTGCAGAGACGGAACCGAGTCGCGGGCTCTCAGCTCGGGGTTGCCATAAACTGTGATCTGCGGCCCAGTCGGGCCACTGCTCCTCCAGCAGGGACCCAACAAGTGGCAGAGCCGGGGAGACTCCCCTTCCTCCCCCGGGAGGAACGGCGTGGGAGCTCACCGCAGGGATCTGCTGGGTTTGGAGACTCCACACGGGGTCGGGTGCCAGAGATAGAAATGCTCGGTCACAGGCCAGGTGAGCATGGAGTGCGGCCGGAAACTGGGAGCCGGGAGTGACTGACTGCTTTTCTCTGGGGGCGCACTGAGGAGCGGGTCCCCGAGTTCTCGGCTCCTCCGGGGCAGAGATTGGGAGGCCGCCATTTTCACTGTCGTCCTCCAAAGCTGTACCGAGAGCTTGCAGGGAACAAAAGCTCCCGAGAGCAAACCCGAGCAGCTTGCTTAGCCCGGACCGACAAGGGAGGGGCAATTCCGCCTCCGGCAAAGACATTTGGGAACCACAGCAACAGGCCTCTCCCCAGAAGATCAGCATGAACACCCAGCCAAGACCAAGTTTACTGATCAGGGAGAACGGGAGAACTCTAGCGCTAGGGGAATACTGCACATAGAATTCATGGCTTTTTTACCATGATTCATTAGTTTTTCAAAGTTAATTATGTTAACTTTTTTTTTGAATTTTACTTTTTACCTTTTTCACCCAACATCTTATCAATCCCTTTTTGAAAAAAAAAAAACTTTTATTTTTCATTTTTAGAGTCATATTCGACCCCTTCATAGTAGATACCCTTATTTTTGGCATATATATATAAGTTGTTCTCTCTTTAAAATTTTGAGATACAGTTTCTTCTAACAGATCAAAATATACCCTAAATCACTAGTATATGGACTTGCTCTAGTCTCCTGCCTGATCACATTCTCTCCCTTTTTTTTTTAAATCTTCTTTCTTTTTTCAAACAACTTCTTATTTTATCAATTCCTTTTATAAAATCTTTTATAATTATCATCTTTACAGTCATCTTCCATCCCTTCATGGTATCAACCCTTATTTTGTACATATATAAGTCTTTCTTTCATTAAAATTTTAGGAGGCACTTTCTTCTAACAGACCAAAAGACACCCAAAAACTAGTGTGTGGCACTGATCTATGCACTAGCCTGATCATATTTGATCATATTCTGTTTTTGTTTTTTTTTTTTCTTTTTCTTTTTTCTTTCTTTCCCTTTCTTTTCTCCTGGTTTCAGGTCTTTTCTGATTTGTTTATAGAGTATATTTGCTGGGGACGTTGTTAACCTGTTAGCATTTTGTTCTCTCATTCATCTATTCTCCTCTGGACAAAAGGACAAGACGAAAAAATCACCTCAGCAAAAAGAACAAGAGGTAGTACCATCTGCCAGGGACCTACTCAATATGGACATTAGAGCGATGTCGGACCTAGAGTTCAGAATCATGATTTTAAAGATACTAGCTGGGCTTGAAAAAAGCATGGAAGTTATTAGAGACCCGCTTCCTAGAGAAATAAAAGAACTAAAACCTAACCAAATCGAAATCAAAAAGGCTATTAATGAGGTGCAATCAAAAATGGGGGCACTAACTGCTAGGATAAATGAGGCAGAAGAGAAAATCAGAGATATAAAAGACCAAATGATGGAAAATAAAGAAGCTGGGAAAAAGAGACATAAACAACTACTGGATCACGAGGGCAGAATTCGAGAGATAAACGATATGATAAGATGAAACAACATTAGAATAATTGGGATCCCAGAAGAAGAAGAAAGAGAGAGAGGGGCAGAAGGCATATTGGAGCAAATTATAGCAGAGAACATCCCTAATGTGGGGAAGGAAACAGTCATCAAAATCCAGGAGGCATAGAGAATCCCTCTCAAAATCAATAAAAATAGGTCAACACCCTGACAACTAATAGTAAAAGTTACGAGTCTCAGCGACAAAGAGAAAATCTTGAAAGCAGCTTGGGAGAAGAGATATGTAACCTAAAATGGTAGAAACATTAGATTGGCAACAGACCTATCCACAGAGACCTGTCAGGCCAGAAAGAATTGGCATGATATATTCAGAGGAATAAACGAGAAAAATATGTAGCCAAGAATACTATATCCAGCTAGACTGTCATTGAAAATTGAAGGAGAGATCAAAAGCTTCCAGGACAAACAAAAACTAAAGGAATGTGCAAATACAAAACCAGCCCTACAAGAAATATTGAAAGGAGTCTTCTAAGCAAAGAGAGAGCCTAAAACCAGCATAGACAGAAAGGAATACAGACAATATACAGTAACAGTCACCTTACAGGCAATACAATGGCACTAAATTCATATCTTTCAATAGTTACCCTGAATATAAATGGGCTAAATGCCCCAAAGAAAAGACACAGGCTATCAGCTTGGATTAAAAAACAAGACCCATCAATATGTTGTCTGCAAGAGACTCATTTTAGACCCAAAGACACCCCCACATTGAAAGTGAGGGGGTGGAAAACAATTTACCATGCTAATGGACACCAAAAGAAAGCTGGGGTGGCAATCCTTACATCAGACAAATTAGATTTTAAACCAAAGACTGTAATAAGAGATAAGAAAGGACACTATATCCCACTTAAAGGGTCTATTCAACAAGAAGATCTAACAATTGTAAATATCTACGGCCCTAACATGGGAGCAGCCAATTATATATGGTAATTAATAACAAAAGCAAAGAAACACATTGACAACAACACAATAATAGTGGGGGACTTTAACTCCCCCCTGACTGAAATGGACAGATCATCTAAGCAAAAGATCAACAAGGAAATAAAGACTTTAAATGACACACTGGACCAAATGGACTTCACAGACATATTCAGAACATTCCATCCGAAAGCAACGGAATACACATTCTCTAGTGCCCATGGAACATTCTCCAGAATAGATCACATCCTAGGTCACAAATCAGGTCTCAACTGGTACCAAAAGTTTGGGATTATTCCCTGCATATTTTCAGACCACAGTGCTTTGAAACTAGAACTCAATCACAAGAGGAAAGTCAGAAAGAACTCAAATACATGGAGGCTAAAGAGCATCCTATTAAAGAATGAATGGGTCAAACAGCAAATTAAAGAAGAATTTTCAAAATTCATGGAAACCAATGCAAATGAAAACACAACTGTTCAAAATCTTTGGGGTACAGCAAAGGCAGACCTAAGAGGAAAGTATATAGCAATACAAGGCTTTCTCAAGAAACGAGAAAGGTCTCAAATACATACCTTAACCCAACACCTACAGGAGCTACAGACAAAACAGCAAATAAAGCCTAAACCCAGCAGGAGAAGAAAAATAATAAAGATCAGAGCAGAAATCAATGAAATAGAAACCAAAAGAACAGTAGAACAAAACAACGAAACTAGGACCCGGTTCTTTAAAAGAATTAACAAGATTTTTAAACCCCTGGCCAGACTTATCAAAAAGAAAAGAGAAATGAACCAAATCAACAAAATCATGAATGAAAGAGGAGAGATCACAACCAACACCAAAGAAATACAAACAATTATAAGAACATATTATGAGCAACTCTATGCCAGCAAATTAGATAACCTGGAAGAAATGGGTGCATTCCTAGAGATGTATCAACTACCAAAATTGAACCAGGAAGAAATAGAAAACCTGAACAGACCTATAACCACTAAGGAAATTGAAGCAGTCATCAAAAATCTCCCAACAAACAAAAGCCCAGGGCCAGATGGCTTCCCAGGGGAATTCTATCAGACATTTAAAGAAGAATTAATACCTATTCTCCTGAAACTCTTCCAAAAAATAGAAATGGAAGGAAAACTTCCAAACTCATTTTATGAGGCCACCATTACCTTGATCCCAAAACCAGACAAAGACCCCATCAAAAAGGAGAATTACAGACCACTATCCTTGATGAACATGGATGCAAAAATTCTCACCAAAATACTAGCCAATAGGATCCAACAGTACATTAAAAGGATTATTTCCCATGACCAAGTGGGATTTATCCCTGGACTGCAAGGGTGACTCAACATCCCCAAATCAATCAACGTGATACAATATATTAACAAAAGAAAGAACAAGAATCATATGATCCTCTCAATAGATGCAGAAAAAGCATTTGACAAAGTATAGCATCCTTTCTTGATCCAAACTCTTCAGAGTATAGGGATAGAGGGTACATACCTCAATATCATAAAAGCCATCTATGGAAAACCTACAGCGAATATCATTCTCAATAGGGAAAAGCTGAGAGCTTTTATCCTAAGGTCAGGAACGCGGCAGGGATGTCCACTCTCACCACTGCTATTCAACATAATATCAGAAGTCCTAGCCACAGCAATCAGACAACAAAAAGAAATCAAAGGCATCCAAATCGGCAAAGAGGAAGTCAAACTCTCACTCTTTGCAGATGATATGATACTGTATGTGGATAACCCAAAAGACTCCACCCCAAAACTGCTAGAACTCATACAGGAATTCAGTAAAGTAGCAGAATAGAAAATCAATGCACAGAAATCAGTGGCATTCCTATACACCAACAACAAGACAGAAGAGAGAGAAATCAAGGAGTCGATCCCATTTACAATTGCACCCAAAACCATAAGATACCTAGGAATAAATTTAACCAAAGAGGCAAAGGATCTGTACTCAGAAAACTAGAAAATACTCATGAAAGAAATTGAAGAAGACACAAAGAAATGGAAAAACTTTTGTTCCATGCTCATGGATTGAAAGAACAAACACTGTGAAGATGTCAATGCTACCTAGAGCAATCTACACATTCAATGCAATCCCCTTCAAAATACCATTCACTTTTTTCAAAGAAATGGAACAAATAATCCTAAAATTTGTATGGAACCAGAAGAGACCCCAAATAGCCAGAGGAATCTTGAAAAAGAAAAGCAAAGCCGGCGGCATCACAATTCCGGACTTCCAGCTCTATTACAAAGCTGTCATCGTCAAGACAGTATGGTACTGGCACAAAAACAGACACATAGATCAATGGAACAGAATCGAGAGCCCAGAAATGGACCCTCAACTCTATGGTCAACTAATCTTCAACAAAGCAGGAAAGAATGTCCATTGGAAAAAAGACAGTCTCTTCAACAAATGGTGTTGGGAAAATTGGACAGCCACATGCAGAAGAATGAAACTGGACCATTTCCTTACACCACACAAAAAAATAGACTCCAAATGGTTGAAAGACCTAAATGTGAGACAGGAGTCTATCAAAATCCGAAAGGAGAACACAGGTAGCAACCTCTTCGACCTCAGCTGCAGCAACTTCTTCCTAGAAACATCGCCAAAGGCAAGGCAAGCAAGGGCAAAAATGAACTATTGGGATTTCATCAGGATAAAAAGCTTTTGCATAGCAAAAGAAACAGTCCACAAAACCAAAAGACAACCGACAGAATGGGAGAAAATATTTGCAAATGACATATCAGATAAAGGGCTAGTATCCAAAATCTATAAAGAACTTATCAAACTCAACACCCAAAGAACAAATAAATCCAAACAGGAAATGGGCAGAAGACATGAACAGACATTTTTCCAAAGAAGACAGCCAAATGGCCAACAGACACACGAAAACATCGCTCGGCATCAGGGAAATCCAAATCAAAACCTCCATGAGATACCACCTCACACCCGTCAGAATGGCTAAAATTAACAAGTCAGGACACGACAGATGTTGGCGGGGATGTGGAGAAAGGGTTCCCCTACACTGTTGGTGGAAATGCAAGTTGGTGCAACCACTCTGGAAAACAGTATGGAGGTTCTTCAAACAGTTGAAAATAGAGCTACCATACGATCCAGCAATTGCACTACTGGGTATTTACCACAAAGATACAAATGTAGGGATCCGAAGGGGTAGGTGCACCCCGATGTTTATAGCAGCATTGTCCCCAATAGCCAAACTGTGGAAAGAGCCAAGATGTCCTTCGACAGATGAATGGATAAAGAAGATGTGGTTATATACACAATGGAATATTATGCAGCCATCCAAAGGAATGAGATCTTGCCATTTGCAACGACGTGGATGGAACTGGAGGGTGTTATGCTGAGTGAAATAAGTCAATCAGAGAAAGACATGTATCATATGACCTCACTGATATGAGGAATTCTTAATCTCAGGAAACAAACTGAGGGTTGCTGGAGTGGTGGGGGCGGTGGGAGGGATGGGGTGGCTAGGTGATAGACATTGGGTAGGGTATGTGCTATGGTGAGTGCTGTGAATTGTGCAAGACTGTTGAATCACAGATCTGTACCTCTGAAACAAATAATGCAATATATGTTAGGAAAAAAGAAGAAGAAGAAGATAGCAGGAGGGGAAGAATGAAGGGGGGGAATTGGCGGGGGAGACGAACCATGAGAGACGATGGACTCTGAAAAACAAACACGGTTCCATAGGGGACGGGGGTGAGAGGATGGGTTAGCCTGGTGTTGGGTATTAAAGAGGGCACATTCTGCGTGGATCACTGGGTGTTATGCACAAACAATGAATCATGGAACACTACATCCAAAACTAATGATGTAATGTATGGTGATTAACATAACAATAAAAAATTAAAAAGAGAAAAAAAAAAAACAACCCCAAAGCAAGCAAACAAACAAAAAAACCTCCCAACAAACAAAAGACCATGATCAGATGGCTTCCCAGGTGAATTCTACAAAATATTTAAAGAACAGTTAATAGCCATTCTTCTCAAACCATTCCAAAAACTAGAAGAGGAAGAAAAACTTCCAAATTCATTGTATGAGGCATGCATTACCCTGATACCAAAACCCTGATACCAAGGACACTACAAACAAAGAGAACTACAGGCCAATAGCTCTGATGAACATAGACACAAAAATCCTCAGCAAAATATTAACAAATAGAATCCAACAACACATTAAAATATCATTCATCATGATCAAGTGAGACTTATTCCTGGGATGCAAAGGTCGTTCGATATTTGCAAATCAATCAATGTGATACATCACATCCATAAGAGAAAGGATAAAAATATATGATCGTTTCAATGGATGCAGAAAAAGCATTTGACAAAGTACAACATCCATTTGTGATAAAAGCCCTCAACAACTCAACAAAGTAGGTTCAGAGGGAACATAGCTCAACATAAAAAAGGGTATATATGAAGAACTTACAGCTAACATCATACTCATTGGGGAAAAACAGAGGTTTCCCCCTAAGATCAGGAAAAAAACAAGGATGTCCACTCTCACCACTTTTATTCAACATAGTACTAAAAGTCCTAGTCACAGCAATCAGACAAGAAAAAGGTGTAAAAGACATCCAAATTGGTATGGAAGAAGTAACTTTCACTCTCTGCAGATGACATGATACTCTAAATAGAAAACCCTAAAGACTCCACCAAGAAACTACAAGAACTGATAAATGAATTCAGTAAGGTTGGTTACAAAATCAATGTACAGAAATCCATTGCATTTCTATACACTAATAATGAAGCAACAGAAAGAGAAATTAAGAAAGCAATCCCATCTACAATTGTATCAAAAATAATAAAATACCTAGGAATAAACTTAATCAAGGAGGTGAAAGACCTGTACCATAAAGATATAAAACACTGATGAAAGAAATTGGAGATGACACAAATGGAAAGATATTCCATGCTGATCGATTGGAAGAACAAATATTGTTCAAATGTCCATCCTGCCCAAAGCAAACTATAGATTTAATGCAATCCCCATCAAAATACCAACAGTGTTTCGCATGGAACTAGAACAAATGATCCTAAAGTTTTATGGAACTGAAAAAGAAAAACAAAGCTGGAGATATCACAAGTTCAGATTTCAAATTACACTACAAAGCTGTAGTAATCAAAACAGTACTGGCCCAAAACTAAACACATAGATCAACAGAACAGGATAGAAAGTCCAGAAACAAACCTATGATTATATGGTCAATCAATCTTCGACAAGAGAGGCAAGAATATGCAGTGGGAAAAAGACAAGTCTCTTCAACAAATGGTGTTGGGAAAACTGGACAGCAACCTGCACAAGAATGAAACTGGACTACTTTCTTACCCCATACACAAAAATAAACCAAAATGGATTAAAGACCTAAATGTGAGACCCGAAGCCATAAAAATCCTAGAAGAGAGTACAGGGAGTAATTTCTCTGACATTGTAGCAATATTTTTCTAGATATGTCTCCTGAGGCAAGGGAAATAAAAGTAAAAATAAACTATTGAAACTACGTCAGCATAAAAAGCTTCTGCACAGTGAAGGAAATAATCAATAAAACTAAAAGACAACCAACTAAGTGGGAGAAGATATTTGCAAATGACATACCCAATAAAAGGTTAGTATCCAAAATATATAAAGAACTTATACAATTCAACAGCCAAAAAACAATCCAATTAAAAATGGGCAGAAGACATGAATAGACATTTCTCCGAAGAAGACATACAGATGGCCAACAGGCACATGAAGAGATGTTCAACATCATTCATCATCAGAGAAATGCAAATCGAAACTACTATGATATATCACCTCATAGCTGTCAGATGGCTAAAATAAAAAACACAAGAAACAACAAGTGTTGGCAAGGATGTGGAGAAAAAGGAACCTTCGTGCACTGTTGGTGGGAACGCAAACTGGTGCAGCCACTGTGGAAAACAGTATGGAGATTCCTCAAAAATTTAAAAATAGGACTACCATGCGATCCAGTAATTGCACTGCAGGATACTTACACAAAGAATACAAAAAACACTAATTTGAAAGGATATATGTTCCCCATGTTTATTGCAGCATTATTTATAATAGCCAAATTATGGAAGCAACCCATTTGTCCATTGATAGATGAATAGATAAGGGAAGTGTGGTATATATACAATGGAATATTATTCAGCCATAAAAAAATAATGAAATCTTGCCATTTGAACACAACATGGATGGAATTCTAGAGTATAATGTTAAGTGAAATAAGTCAGTCAGAGAAAGACAAATACTATATTATTTCACTCATATGTGGAATTTAAGAAACAAAACAAGGGAACAAAGGGGAAAAAAAGAGAGATAAACCAAGAAACAGACACTTAACTATAGAGAACAAACTGACGGTACAAACCAAGAAACAGACTCTTAACTATAGAGAATAAACTGATGGTTACCAAACTGAGGGGAAGTGCATGGGGGGATGGGTGAAATAGAGTATATTTATCATGATGCACACTGAGCAATATATAGAATTGTTAAATCACTTATCTTTTACACCTGAAACTAACATAACACTGTATATTAACTATACTGTAATTAAAATTAAAAACTTAATAAAATTTTTAAAAAGTGGAAGAGTCATACAAGCTTCTGAACAACAAAGAAAATGTCAGTTATAAAATTCACGCATTTTACTGGGTATATAGGTATGTTCATGTTATTAACCAAATAAATATGAGCCAAAAAGAATAGCAAAAATATTGGTGACATGTGAAGGAAGGAAGAGCATATATCGTCTGTCAGGCACTGAATTAAGCATGTTATGGACATTATCTCTTTTGAGCCTTACACTGTTTCTAAGAAATAGATAGTATTATCCCCATTTTACAGAACGAAAAACTAAATCTGAAAAGACTAAATGACTTCCCAGGATAAAACACCTAGGAAATGATCCACAGGCATCTGACTACAAGTCTGATGTACTGACCACTAAACCACACTACCCTTTCTACTTAGTTCAGGCCTGTAGGTTCTGGGCTGGGTAATATGGGGATCCGGTTCACCAGCTTATACTTACCTCTGTTCCAGTTCACTTTGTATCCAAGATTCCCAGTATTTTGTTTTCTACTTTGTCTTTCAATGTCCCTATGACTAAATGTTGCACTAAGAAGCCCCTGGTCTTTAACGGTTGGTTTTATCGAAACCCTGAACTGAGATATACTCTCTGCAAATGAATTCAAGTCTCTTGATGACTAGATCTCAACCCATGCTGCCATATCTTTGGAATACCAACAGCCAGTCCTCTGGCTTCCTGTGAATCACTGGCCTAACTTCTGCCCCAAATCTCTTTTTTCCAGTCTATGCCCAGCTAATTCCTGGTCATCCTGCAAAGTTTCCACTGCTATGTCATCTACTCAGGAAGGCCATCACAATTTTTAATCAGGTATGTATTTGTGCAGTAATTTGTTGATGCCTATCACCCACACCAGACTGTAAGCCCCATTAAGGGCAGGGACCATGCCTGAACTAATACCTAGTTAAGTGCTCAATGCATATAAATAAAACAAACTATGCAAAACTCTTAGCACATAGCAGGTACTCAATACACATTAGTAATATTATTTTATAAATGATTGAACTTTACTTAGATCCTTGGATATTTACATCAATTCCATGTTTGTCTCAAGGACTGATATCTTGGTATAGAGGGATTTCTTTCAAAATCCCTTTCTTGACTATTCTTAGAAAAATTGGCCCTGAATTGGTTCCTCAATCTGTCCCTCAGGATTACCTAATCCCGAGTGCTATCTGACTCTCTAGTCCTTCTTCCTCCCCAAATTGGGTAATGGCAGTAAGTTTCAATTGTCTGAATGTTTTATTTATATAGATTACATAATTTTAAATGATTCTTTGCTTACTAAGATCTTCAGGGTAATTCCAACAGCTCAACAACTTTATTCAACTGAATAAAAGTTCTCAAATTAACTTATGTTAAGAACTTTGCTATTAACATAAAAGTATCTTTAATGAGTTTACTAGTAGAGATGTATAATGCTGAGATGCACAAAAGAATAAATGATTTATTAGTCAACATAATTCAACACCAAGTCCTATCAATTCCTACTTTGCAATAACTTTCAAATTTATCAGATACTCTCCTTTTCTACCCCTATCTGGGCCCTTACATGCTTGGATTACTGTAATTTTTTCCTAACTGGTCTTCAACTTTTAGTCTTAATCTTGTACAACTGAGTTTGTATAAACTGCAGCAAAGCTAATTTTCTTAAAACTCTTCATTTTAAGATCAGTCTCTGTTCTTTTTTCCAATTCCCACCAGATCAAATTCAAATTCATCTGGGGAGTGAGGGCCCACCTACCATCTTCCATCTGCCTTAGCAACCCTCCAGTTCCACATCACTCTGACTTCTGACTCTTCTTTGCTCATGAGTCCCTTGGTTTAGATTGATCTTCTCCTTCTATATTACTTACCAAAGTCCTGCCCATCACGAAGATCTCAGGTTCTACTGACTCTATTGAACATTTAGTGTGTTAGTCTGCTAGGGTTGCCATAACAAAATATTACTGACAGAGTAGCTTATACAACAGAACACAGTTCTGGAGACTAGAAATCCAAGATCAAGATGTTGGCAGGTTTGGTTTCTCCTGAGGCCTCCCTCTCTTCTTGACTTGCACATAGCTGCCTTCTCACCCTGTCCTCATACAGTCTTTCCTCTGTGTGGGTACCTTCCTGGCATCTCTTCCTCTTCTTATAAGGACACCAGTCCTATAGAATTAAGGACCCACCCTATGACCTCATTTAACCTTAATTACCTCTTTAAAGGCCCTATCTCTAAATATAGTCACACTAGGGGTTAGAGCTGC
This sequence comes from Eumetopias jubatus, assembly GCF_037043125.1. Lineage (NCBI taxonomy): Eukaryota > Metazoa > Chordata > Mammalia > Carnivora > Otariidae > Eumetopias > Eumetopias jubatus. The sequence goes on from NW_028274823.1 coordinate 15,542,595, forward strand.
ATCTTATGAATTTGGGGGGAACACAACTCAGTCCATAACATTTAGGAAATTTTTTTTCTCATTTTTCTTTTGTAGAAATGGAAGTTTTATATATTTATTTACTGTCTGCCCAAGGAAATTATAGTCTTCTTCAAGAAAGTAATTATTGAAATTTTCTATTCTTAAAGTTTGTGCATTAATTAGTATTACAGTAATTTCCTTCTTCAATAGTGCCTACTTGAGAAATTGACTCTTAAGAAACACCTGTAAAGGTAAACATCTTCATGTCTTAAGTCAGTAACGGAGGGCAACCTAAAATCAGGCAGAGACCTGATTGCCGATAGGTGATGCTATCTGCTTCAATTAGTACTGGTCAGTGTGAGAATGGAAACTTTAGTTGAAAGGTAGGTCAGTCAAGGGGGTAATCTTCAAGGTGGAAGAACTCAGTCCAGCAAGTACAAGGCATCTCTGGCTGAGGACCCTGCATTCTAAGAAGCCATAGGGTAAAGATAAGATGTGGAGGGGGATGTCACTGACAGGCAAAAAGGCAACAGATCTTCTCCAGCAGGTTCTCAGAGAGACAGCAATCACACCTGCCCCCAGATTGAGAAGCATGGTGAGCTAAAAGATAAGGAAATGGGAAAGATACAAGAGAGGAGAATGGTGGTACTGCATTTGGGCATTATTGTGTGCTCTCATTTTGGTTTTCCCAGACCTATTGCTTCCAGCAATTCCCACTACATATTCAGAAACTTTCTTTTAGCCATTCCAGCAGTTATTTGTATCTGGGTTGACATCCTTAACTGATTAATCAATGGAACTACTGAAAACTTTCTTAAAGAATTTGCGGTATCATTTTTCCTACCTGAACACTAAAATTAATTAATATGATATAGTCTGTAGGTGTTCAGAAACTAGTCTTTGAATAAATGAATGAAAAGTTGCCAGTATATTTTACTAATAGATAATCAGTGGAGTAGATCCCAGACTAAGGCTTTGGAGCAACAAAGTGTTTTCTCTTGGCTCAAAGGGCCCCCCTCACTCCTTCCTTTACCCCAATCAGAAACTACGTTAAGTCATAGAATTTCAGACCTGAGCAAGTTAGGGGAAGTATTTTATGGGTGGAGTAGGGTGGTGATGAGAGAAAGGCCACAGCTCTTAAGTCATAAAGTATACAATTTCTCACTCTAAACAGGAGCTTTATTGGTCATCCCCAAATTCAACTTTTGTATGAATTTAGTGGCATATGAAATACTCCCAAAGACTCTTCTGCCTCCTATTTGCTACCCTGGGGTCTAAGTCCTGGTTCCCAGTCATCCTTGGCTTGGCAACAGCTTTCTCTCATTGTGGCATCACTAGTGACTTATAAAAATCGTTTCTCTGCTGACAGCACGATCAGTACTGTATGAAGGTCACAGACAAGCAAACAGGTAGGGAGACAAAGCAAGAGCCTTCTGAAACCAGCCATACTCGGCGTGTAGGTCTCAACTGATTATGCTCAGCTGTTGCACTGCTACTGTCTCCCATTTCAGGGTACTTATCTTATAATGAGGAAAACAATGAAAGGACAGTGAAATATGATCAGAAGGATCTCCTTAAATGGCCAATAAATAGTTGGTACAGCTAGATTTTAAGGAAGAGCAGCTATGCTGTAATCTTCGAAGATTCCTGGGAAATCGAGGTTTCCCAGAAATCTGGCCTGATTTACATAAACAAATCAAGGAAATGTTTTCCTTGTGGATTCTTCATTATTTCTCTGACAAATTCTAGAAAAACTGGCAAGCTGGAGCATCTGCCTGATTCACAGTTGCTCTTTCTCTGGAGCTCCTGCAGTCAGGATATAACAGTATCTCCAGGAAATGGCAAATATTCACTTTATTTCAATTAGTTTTCTCCACACAGTCCACTGCCTCTTCAGCCAGCTCAGAAAACAGGACTTTTAGTATTGCTTAAGCTGCTTGACTGGTGAGATAAGCACTGAACTCCTACCTAGTCATTCCCTAGGAAGATTGGGTCCTTTGTGTCTTATCAGTTTACCTGCTGGTATTTATCTAACACCATTTGTGATGAGCTCTCACTTTTTTATGTTCATTTGAATTTTGACTTGATATTAATTTATCTTTATCTTCTGATTAACACATTTCTACCTTTGTGACCTAGAGTCAAATTTTTCTTTGAATAGGCTCTTCTAAATACAAACCTCAGAATTGAACAGCACCCACATTTGAATAAGACTTTTAGGCTGGCACAGTCCCTATTCGGCTTTTGAACTTTTAACAAGAGAAAGCTCTGACATCTTTCTGTCAACATTTTCTTGAACCATAAATTGCTCATGCATTAGAAATTCTCTAGAAATGACATAAAAAGGCTATGAAGCAAATGTATTCTTGTAGTGCAGGTCTGCAAGTCAGGGTAATTTCAGAATATACCACATAAGCTGAAAAGATGGCAGATGCAAGAATTGGATTTAACCATAGATGATAACCCAATTTTCTCCATAGGGCTGTAACTCAATAAGTCTTTAATGGCTTCTTAGATAAACAGATGGATGTCATCAAAAGGCACAGGATGATAAATCTGATTGGTGTCTGAATAATTTGCACTGCTTTATCCCCAAAACAAGTAGGAAGAGAAAAATGGGAAAAGCCACCCTTAAGCCCCAGCATGGGAGTTTAAATTATTTGATTAGAAACAGTTGTATTTTCCCAGTGGCATAATATTGAAAACAACCAGAACGGCAAAGTGTAGGAAGTGCAATATATCTTTTTAATTAGGGTTCTTCTTTTGGAAGATTTATACTGTTTAGTTGAGCTGTGTTTATTTTTATTTAGTTGACTCAGTTTATTTTCATACAGATTTCCAAATAGTCAATTAAATCCCTTTGGAAGACTATGACTTTCAATTATCCATGATGGCCTACAGTTGATATATTCTTAAGTTCATGGCCTAATTTCTGCTGGTCAAGCAGTTCCTGGTTCTTTGAACAGTCCCTTTACTTGGATGCTTTTTTTCATTTAGTTCACTTGTTCATCAGGATCACTCAGTGGAATTGGATTTCACACAGTTCATGGGTGGAAGTTACATATATATATATATATGTATATAGTCTGACCAAATCTTTCCAGGGCTGGGCCTGTCAAATTCTAAATGCACATGTATAATCTAAGTGAGATTTGTGCAGATGAATCTAGGAGAAAAAAGGGTATGGATAAAAAATGTTCTGAAAGGAAATAAACCTTTTATTTTCACTGCCATTGTTATATTTGGGTTGTGAAATTATGGGAAAGTGCTATGGTTTTTAAGTGTTACTATAGGGAATTCTTTACCTTAGACAAGATAGAGGACTAAATTTTTTAAATGTCTGATGATAAAGTATATAATTTCATGTTTGAGAGAAAAGTATCAGTTGAGATGATAATGCTAATGGTCTTTATCTTTAGTATAGGATACTGCTTTCAATATTTCTGAGAGATGCAAAAATTTACTTAGTAGAGTTACCATGGAAAAACTTTTCAAAGACAGACCCAGAATATTCTTGGGAACCTACTTAAAAAAAATGTTTGCCTTTTATCCACAGAGTCTAAGCAAGTGTTTTATTTTTTTTTAAAGATTTTATTATTTGAGAGAGAGCACGTGCATGAGTGTGAAGGGCAGAGGGAGAAGCAGACTCCCTGCTGAGCAGGGAGCCCTACACACGGCTGGATCCCGGGACTCCCAGGACTCTGGAATCATGACCTGAGCCGAAGGCAGATGCTTAACCAACTGAGCCACCCAGGCGCCCCTAAGCAAGTGCTTTGAAATATTTTTATTAGATGACATTAGCTCATGTGTTGAAGTTAATTCATAGCAATTTGAAATAATAGATTTTTATGTAGCGCTTACTGTGGACACTTGCTAAGTAGTAAGTTCCTAGCACATTACACATATTAACCTATTTACTCTTCATGGCAATCCTAAAGGAAAGGACTGTGAGTATCCTCAATTTATAGATGAGAAAATTAAGGCACAGATATATTGAGTAACCTGCCCAGGATCACACAGCTATTAAATGATAGAGCTAGGAATTAGACCCTAGGTAGTCTGTCTCCACAGTCTATGTTTTTAACCATCTTAATGTTTTACTGTCTTTCATAAAAAGCTTGATTGATGTATAAAGATATTCATGACATTATCAGTGATCAAGTAGAAATGGATTGGTTAGGCCCCACTGAACATGGGGATAATAGTCTCTGCTTTGGAGTCTGGTTACTCAGTTATGCAAGTTTGGGAGCTCAGAGAACAAACACCACATCAGCAACAGTCTCAGATGACCAGTGCCACCTCAAATGCTTTTGGGATACAGGCGGGCTGTAAATAACAAAGTATGTACTACCAAATGTACTAGCTATATATTGGCAACCTTATCACCAGCTTCTCCATATGCTAATGGATGTTCTTGTCTTAATTTCAGACACTTTCTACTACCCTTTTCCTCTACTAGGCCTTTGTGGATGCTTCTGGTAGGCCGAGTGCAGAGACCTGTCACTAGTCAATTGCAATTAATCCCTTTATTATGAAATCTGTCTCCCTATGTCCCATGGGTATTTTCATTAAGGGGGGAATGTGGCCATAATTTACTACAATGGTCTTTTCATGATGTTCAAAATGCCTCAGTTGACTAACTATAAATTGGTAAAACGTTCCTGAAAAGCAACTTAACATGTATTGAAAAGCTTAAAAGAAAAAAAGTTCAGTCTTACCTGTTTCAGAACTAGTATTGTATCCTAAAAAAAATTATCAGAGATGTGGACAAAAGTTTTACATAAGAATCTTTATCGCAGCATTATTTACAACACCAAAAAAAAAAAAAAAGAATGGAAGAAGAAGCCAGAAACAACATAAATAGCAAGAAGAGGAGAATAATTAAGTTTATGACACATCTATAAAATGCAATATTATGCAGTCATTAAAATTATGTTTCTGAAGAATTTTTAATGACACAGAGAAATACTCATTATATAACATTCCATGGAAAAGCAGAATACAGAACTTCATTAAAAAATGATGCTCCTTAAGTAAAAAGAAAAAGATATAAATATATCTAAAGTCCCGGTTACTAGAAATATAAAGAGTCAAATCATCCCAATGCATATTTTTAGGCAAATTGCTCTGAAGCCTGACTGATAACTTTCCCACATGGGGCCTTAAATTCTTCAGGCTGAAACGAGGCTGGAGTATCCTTTTACATATACCTTCAAAGATTTTTGTAATGCATTATATAGATTGTGACACTCATTGGCTTTTCCTCCTTCCTTTTTACTGAATGCCAAGTTTCTGTACATGTTCTGGCTTCCATTTAGTGAGATAAAATGATACAAGAAATACAAAAACATTAGCTCAATCAACGCTCACCTCCTTCCTCCCTCTGCCACTACAGCTCAAATCCTTGTTTTGGAAAGAACATGAACCAAGATGAGTAGAATTCGGACATTTGAGGAGTGAAAGAAGATGGACATTCTTGGCAGAGGGCACAGCATACGCTAAGGCCTACGGAGCTGGGCACATCAGCCTGTGTATGACAAACAGTGAGTATTCCCTTATCTGTGAGGGAAGGATCTACAGGTGGTAGTAGTGGAGAAAGGTGGTTTAAGGCCCGATCACAGAGGCTCCTGGTAACATTAGGATGATTCCAAACATCAAAGTTACCACTCAAGAGAATAAATATTTGCCACCAAGTAAATTCAAAAGAATATACTGTGGGTTTTGAGAGCAATTAAAAAGAAGAAGCCAAAACTTCTTTTGAGCAATGCCAGTACCATGTGAAACCAATTGGCCTGGGAGATAGAAGACCTGGGGTCACCTGCTTGTCCTGCTGATAATCAGCTGTATGACCTGGGGCAAACTATATGCCTTCTTTAGGGCTTCTGTTTTCATATGTATAAAATTACAGGGATAGAATATATGAATTCGTGCATTCATTCACTCAGCTAAGTATTGGCCTGTTGTGTCAAGCGCTATGCTGGACACGGAGGACACTGTGATAAAGATGGTCCTTACTGGCATGGAGCTCACAGTCTAGTTAGGGAGGCAGACAGATAAATAATGTTTAGTGTAATGAGTGGTTTAGGGATATATCTATTCATATAAGTATATTTAACCTTCCAAGGTAACAGCCTCTAAGGGGGCAGCAACCAATTCAATGTATAAGCTCTAGTATGTTTGTATAAAAATCAATCATGCAGTGGCAACATTCCAAATACTAAAAGGAAATTAAGATCTGGAAATTATTACAGTGAGAATCTGTGTAGTCTCATTCTGTGGATATGTTTAAAAATATGAGATGGAGGCTGCACAAGACAGGGGGCTGAACAAGAGGAACTCTAGTTGTCTGATCCTGTTATGCTAATGATCCTAAGACTGAAAGAGAAGAAAGAGGGCCGGTGCAGGGAGCAAAAAACATACCAGGAACCCTAGACAGCCTAGCAGGCTGCAGCTTCCAGGAAGCAGGCTTTGACCTTGTCCCGTACCATTCTTCTCCTTCTAAAGACAGTGTAAACAAATGGGAGCTTTCTCTGATTATATGACTTTAGCGAGACACTAATGCTTAAGCAGTTAGTTGGTTGCTTGGAATTCCTAGATGTGTTACCAAGATGACTTTAAAGCCAATAGGTGACACAGGGAATACTGGGGTTCTAAGAAAATGTAACAGTGGAATTTAGTTTTATTAAACAGCTAACATTTGTAATTAGGACTTCTGGTGATCTTTACATTACCAGTTTAACATAGTAATAATTTTTAAAATAGATATGTTTTATTTTTTAAAGGAAATATCTATAAATACATAATTAGAGATATATACACATATTGAATTGGTTGCTGCCCCCTTCAAGGCTGTTACCTTGGAAGGTTAAATATACTTATTCGAGTAGATATATCCCTAAACCACTCATTACACTAACCATATATATATAAATAAAATATTATGTAAAATTATACTAATATATATATTTATGTATTTTTATGGTGTGAAAATATAGGGATTCCAGAAAGGCAGTTATATTAATCTTTGTGGTCAGAACTCAGTTACTATGGTAAAGGTTTGGATTTATTCTTTTCCATTAGCATTTTATCGATTGGACCAATTAGTCTGAGCAAGCCTGAAATTCCCAGGATTTCCAAAACTGACATCTGTGCCTTTCTTAAGCTGCTGGTGACACATCTGATGTAAATTTACCAATTACAAGACACAGAGATGGATGCGCATCAGCAGCAACGAAGCCTTGGGTTTGAATCTGAAGTGCTCTGGGACAAAAGATAAAATAATGTTTGATCTCTGTATCACTCTTTAAAATCCCTTCTTTCTTTTCGCTCTACTTTTTTTTTTTCCAAATCACAAAATAGAGCAAATTAGATGTAAGCTTAACATATTTCATGTAAGTGCCTTTTTTCCTTCGTACGTTTCCATGCTGTTTTTAATATTTTCTTACTGGGGAAACATTAGAGTATAGGGACTAATGGCATACACTTTAGAGTCAGAAAAAAAAATGGGGTGAAATCCTGAGTCTATCAGTTATTACAAGTTTTTGAACCTCAGTTTTCCTTGCCTGCTAAATACAAATAGTAGGATCCAACTTATAGGATTATTACAATATTAAATGAGGAAATACAAAAATATTATTATAGCAATGGACTCACAGTAAATACCCAATAAATTTTATGTTTGGGTTTGTGTTTGTGGGCAGTTGTGGGTGTATATCTTCGCTTATTTCAGACATGTGCACAGCCTACTGAATATATTTTCTAAACTGAGAAAAATCAATAAGAGAAATGATATTTGCATTAGGAGGCTTCTCCTCCCCTCTGAAATTGTTCAGCACAACATGTCCAGGTCAAAATAATTTAAGAATATTTTTAATAGAAAGAGCTTAGCCTTTTCATGGTCTTGGGATGACTAACTTCTTTAAACATTTTCAAAACTTTAACAAAAAATATGGTAAAATAGGGCGCCTGGGTGGCTCAGTTGGTTAAGTGTCTGACTCTTGATTTCAGCTCAGGTCATGATCTCAGGGTCATGAGATCGAGCCCCATGTCAGGCTCTGTGCTGGGGGTGGAGTCTGCTTAAGATTCTCTCTCTCTCCCTTTGCCCCTCCTCCACTCTCTCTCTCTCTTAAAAAAATATGATAAAACATACAAATAATTCAGTAAATGTGTGTCATCTAGTTTTAAACTTTTATTGGTCTTGCTTTCCATGTCGCATTAGAAGTCCTACACTTTCTGATTTACCCATTAAATATGATTTGAAGATGGAAAACAGAATTAGAAAAAAAATCCAAACTATAGCATTCTAATGAACAAAATAAAAATGAACATGTAGCTCAAGAATCAAGGAAGAAATTCAAGAGGATAGCAGCAAGGCATTTGTAAGATTTGCTCATTTTCAACACCTTTAATATGTGAACACGTGGCCTGGCAGATGTGGCCTCAGAGACTTCAACAATAAGACAGCTCAGCATATGAGGCACATAGACCAGGCTTTAAAACCAGCTCTACAGCTTGCTTGCTCTAAAATCTTCAGCAAGTAAAACATTTTTGTCAAGTAAAATAACCTTTCTGAAGCATGGTTTCTTTAGCTGTAAAATAGAGATAATTTCACCCATGGGTTATAGTCAGACAATTAAATGGTTTCATACACATAAAGCACCCGGGATAGTGACTATACATGGCAGGTGCTCAGGAAGTTGTGGCTATATCTAATGTTGTTATTTAGTTATTATAAGTTAAGATATATGTTTTTATTTATATGTTAACATATCGCATAATAATGGCTAGATATTTTTTCACCAAATTTGGAGGCGTGTTTGGGATGGTATGCCTTAATATAAACTACATGGTACATAAAGATTCACTTTGGAAATTCTGAGGAATAACTTCAAAGACTGTGGCAGCCATTCCCCGGAGCAGCTTAAAACTGAGACACAGAAAGCCCACGTGGCTGCTGATTGGGAGAGACCATGGACAGGGAAAAGAGTACTTTCAAAATTTGAGCCCCAAACTGAAAGTCACAGGGACAGATATTCCAAATTGAATGAGTGGCATGTCTATGGGTTAACTTTTGGAATATGACCCATGTGCAGAAGAGTCCTGAAAAATATGTTTTACTAACTTTTCACATTAAAATAATTTTAGACTTACAGAAAGGTTACAAAGGAGTACAGAGTTCTCATTTGCCCTTTTACCTGGCTTCCACTGATATTATTTTATACAATCACAGTATAATTATCAAAACCAGAAAATGAACACTGATATAGTATTATTGAGTCATCTATAGGCCTTATTTGAATTTCACTAGTTTTCCCAACAATGTTTTATATCTGCTCCAGGATTTAATTCAGGATCTGATTGCATGCAGACGTCATTAGCCTCTAATTAGTGTTAATTCTTCAGTCCTTCGTCTTTCATGACCTTGACACTTTTGAAGAGTTTTGTCAGTTTGTTTTGTAGACTCTTCCTCAATTTGGATTTGTTCTGATCTTTCCTCATAATTACATTAGTCTTATGCATTTACAAAAACAGAAGTGATGTTTTGGTCTTTTAGGGCAACATATCAGGGGGTGTACGATTTCTTCATGTTTTATTACTGATGATATTATAACCCTGATCATTTGCATAAGGTCATGTCTGCTACATTTTTCTACTATAAACTTATTATTTCTCCCTTCGTAATTAATAAATGTCTTGTGGGAAGATACTTTTGAGACTTTGCGAATGTGCTGTTTTACATTATATTTTCTCCCATTAATTTTAGACTCCATCAATTGTTCTTGCCTGCAGTAATTACCACTGTGGTATTTGTCCAAGATGACTTTTCTATCTTCCTTATTCTTTACATATCCATTAACTAGAATTCTACTGTAAGGAAGAGCCAGCCTTTCTCTGCCACTTATTAACTTATTCAATTTTTTATGTATATTAGTATGGACTCATGGGCATTTAATTTATTCTTTGAGTCATAATCCAGTGGTATATGTATTTATTCTGTTGTTCATTGTTCCAGGTTTGGCAGATGGTTGTTCCTTCAAGTGGGCTTCTATTTCTTTCCAACATGTCTTCATAACTTTTTGAACACTTGACTTTTGAACACTGAAACCATAAGCTGTCCCAAGCTCATCTTGCATTTTCCTTTGCTGGCCTTGGAGTCAACCATTTCTCTGGAAAGCTCTGGTTCCTTTTATTGTAGAATGTTGTTAGGAGACCCAGAGATGCGAACTAAGAGTGTTCATTGCTACTGAGGTTATCCTTGCTTCCAGGCCCTCTCAGGGGACACAGTGAAGAAACATACATATGTACGCTAACCCACACACACACATGTGCATTTCTATAGATACATCTACATATATGTGAATAAGCTCTTGCTGATGCTTCTCATTCCAATCCAGTACCATAGAACTCATTCTACTCTTCTCACTATACCCCTAGGTGTATCTTTTTTTCTCTGATAGTGAGAAACCCAATTCTCATGATCCATAATGTATTTAACCTGTTTGTTTAACACTAGGATAGACATAGTGTCAGCATTGCAAACCCATGCCCCCACCACCATTTCCAAAGAAGCAAATGTACTAACTGTATTGTAATGTTTGCATATAGTTTTGTTTGCTTTAGCCCTTATAGCACACAGTCAAAATATTACTTTGCCAAGTTACTTAGGCTGGCTCTTCTTTTCTTTCCTATTCCCTCTGTGCGGGTATGTTAGTCACTTGAAATACATTTAGGTTCATTTTTTATGGTTTGTCTTCCATTTTGGGTTCCCCGTATCCTGATTTTCTTTGTCCATTTATTGGGTATGTGAAACACTACAATGTTTCTAGCAGTATATAAAAAGGTACTCAAAGAAGTGTCACTCCCCCCTCATCCCTCATTCCTATAGCCCCTCTCCCGTTCCTCCATTTTCATATTCCATTTCCATCCCACTCCCTGTAGGTGAATAATCTGATTAGTTTTTGTTTTATGTTTCTTGTAATCTGAAAAATTGAGTAGATATCTGTACAGATTTAAAAATTTCCTTATTTCTTATACGAAAAATAGCATCCTCTAGATAGTATTTTGCACTTATGTTTCTCACTTAACATATCCTGGAAATAATTTCATATCAGTCTATAGAGATTTTTCTCATCTTTTTTTTTTCCACAGATGCATTGTACTCTATTTGTGGATGTACTATAATTTATTTTTATTACTTTCCTATGTATTCTCATTTAAGTTGTTCCCAATATTATGTGATTATAACAATGCTGAAATGAATGCCCATGTATTGTCATATTACTGGAAGTATATTTTAGGGTATATTCCTATGAGTGGGATTGCTGGGTCAAAAGAGTGCAAGTGTAGTTTTGTTAGATATTTATTGCCAAATTCCCCTCCAAGGGGGCTGTACCAGTTTGCATTGTCACGAGCAATGTGTTGTCATACTTTCTAATTCTCACCACATGATAGGTGCGAATACTTGCAATTTTAGAAATACTTGTAAAGCAGAGGAAAAAGGAGGTTGAGGTAAAGCTCAGGTGGACAGAAAAAAGGTGTACAAAAAGCTAAAATGGGACTCTGGAGTGTCCTGACAAGACTTTCAGTCACCTAAGGAGACTAGGAAACAAGGATGATTTTGAAGTGTTGGGGAAAGTGAAAAACATTAATGCAAAGACTAAAGAAAGGGAAATAGAACATAATCTGTAATGCAGTAAGAGTAAAACAGATTTAAAAAGATTGACTTGTTTTTACATGTAAGAGAAAAGGCTGGTAACAAATATCAAAATAGAGAGACTCAAAGCATTTGAAAAATCTCAGTCTTAAAGAACAGCTGTGATCTAAAAACCCACAACAAAGGATATAGAGGCCACGTAGCCAAGCAAGAATCAGAGCAGACTGTAAAAGGATGATCAAGCAGCAGAAGCAAGGTCTGGTGACTCACTCCTAGGCCACCAAGAAAAGGAGTAGGGACTCTGATCCTGCTTAAAGCACCCAGAATGAAGAGAAGCCTAGGAAACATTCATTTTTAAGAAAAGAAAAAATGATGGTCTTAAAAATGGTTAAACAATGATCTTGTGAATGACCAAATCATCAAAGTAAGATTTTTCTATATGGAAAAAAATATTCAAAGACCCAAAGAAACCTGTTAAATGTAGGGGAAAAGACCACATATTGCAAAATGACTAACATAACTTGAGACAAATAGTCCTTTGGAAGGGGCTGAAACAATAGCCCTAGTCAGCAGTGAAGAAACAGGTTATTGAACCTCAGTAAAGTTTTTGATCCTATTTCAAAAACCAAATTTTAGGCCAGAGTTTAGGGAGGTGTTTTTTTTTTTCATTTTTTAAAATGAGAAACATATAGAATTAATTTATAGTAAGGCGTCTATAACAAGTACATGCGAAAATGCAGTTAAAAATTTGCAGTGAGGGGCGCCTGGGTGGCTCAGTCGGTTAAGCGGCTGCCTTCGGCTCAGGTCATGATCCTGGGGTCCTGGGATCAAGCCTCGCATCAGGCTCCCTGCTCAGCGGAGAGCCTGCTTCTCCCTCTCTGCCTGCCTCTCTGCTTACTTGTGCTCTCTATCTCTCTGTCAAATAAAATAAAATCTTAAAAAAAAAAAATTTGCAGTGAGCTTAAGAGGTGGACTCTGGGAAGTTAGCACCAATAAGGACAGATGAGTAAAAGAAAGGAGTAAAATAATTAAGCACATGTACCGAGTTTCTATTATGTTCTAGGCACCACTTAGCCCCTGGAGATATAATGATAAATAAGGGGGAAACCCCTGCCCTTTGCTTGTCTGAAAAACAAAGGAGTGGACTGAGGATGGAAACAGGTTTCACAGAGGAGGTGACCCTTAAAATGACATTCTCTTGTTGGAAGGGGAGGTGTGGGTGTTGGTGTGTGTTGGAGGATAGTTCAGGCAGAAGGACTAGTACATGCTCAGGACAGGGGTATGGTGTATCCATAACATCAAAGTGTATTTTGAAAATCACTTTAGCATCCAGCAACGTGAAGTATTTCATATCTCCCTAAAATGTCATATTTGTAGATAACAGAAATGGGCATAGGGCATGAGAATGGAGCTTAGAATAACGGGATTAAACTTCAAAAATGACCTTGAAACATCAGAGAAACTAACTGAAATGAACTGCTCCCTTTTCTTGTGCAAGAAAAACAGTAGGTATAAATGCAAGATGCAGAATGGCAGAAAGGGTCAGGAAGGGACAGAGGGGTCCTACTGAACTGCATGGGGAAAGTAACCAGCAAGGCAAGGCAGCTGGTTTTAAAAGTGATGTTAGCACTAAGGCACAATGAAACTAAAGCCAGAGAGAGCCCCCTGGGCTCTAGAACAGTGGGCACTAAGGAAGTCTGTTCAGGTGAACTTCAGTTTCCTCATCTTTTGAACAAAGGGACAGAACCATCTCTAGAATCTCTTTCTATTCCACAATTCTCAAGCCAATGACCTTTGGAAAGGTTGAAGGACATTCTGAGAGCCACGAGGTGACCCAAGCTGGAAGACATAGGCTTTAGAAGGCACGGATAGAGGACTGGGAGCAGTGTGTTGAACCTGACCTGGGAGGTGATCTCAAAACTGCCTTCTACCATGTGATGGATTATTATAAGGAACACGATCAGCTGTTCTCTATTTCTGGAGGGATGAGAAAAAAAAAAAGAGAGAGAGAGAGAGAACAAAAGAAAATGGGATCAAATTGCAGTGAAGACTGTTAAATAACAGAACGAATTAGTCCCAGAAGTTATGGGCATGCCTTTTGAGAAAGTCTTTAGAAACATTCTGTCTGTCCAAGATGATTCTGGACAGGGTCACCAGCTGTGGCTGCAAGCTGTTGGATGAGCCAGATGTCATTTCAGTGCCCTTCCTATCTCTGTTTCTGCAATTGTATAATATTATGCATAAATAGAGTAATACCAAATTACCCCATTTATACATTTTATGTATCTATTAATATGGACAACAGTTTCCTTTCCATTTTACCAGTAAAGTTTTGAATACAAATGTGACTCAGCCTCTCTCCATTACAGCTCTACATTCAGAGCTAATTGCCTTGCAGAACACTTAAGGAGTCATTTTTCATTATGATGGTGAGCAAGGAGAAAGCAGATGGCACAGTCATGTTATTGATTTGATGATCCTTGCCTGGCTTGTTGAATAAATGGAACTGAATGTATGGTCACTGCATCCAGACTTTTAGGACCTTCAACGTTCAGTTCAAATTATGTCAGACAGCAGGTTCATGGGGCAAGAATTCATTTATTCCTCCAAGGCTTCTAAATGGTAATTCCAGGGGCCAAGTAGAACTCCTCAAACTACTTCTTTGGAGTCATGCTTTTGAAGAAGAGGATGAGCTCTTTCTAAAGTTTTGCCAGTGCTTTATCTGCATGACCATCCTGAACTTGCTGCCCATCAGTTATGGATGTAGACCCAACTTACATGGGCTACGCTCATTGGCAAGTAATACTGTGGATAAAAGGAGGCAAATTATTCACTTTGCAGAGGACCATTAACTCTTTCCCTAAAAGTCCTTAGAGAAAGATGATTCTGGCCTTAAGTGGTTAATGTTGTTATAATCAGTGTTTACCTTTTTTAGAGTTACAGCACTACTACCATTGGTTCTGGCTTCTCCACTGGGCTGTTCATTAAGTATGAAGGGGAAGTCACACTCATAGATGCCTTTGGTAGGTCTTGTGGCACCATTTTACAGTAAATGATAGGAGATTAAATCAGCTCTCAGTATAACATGGAATTTTTCATCAAAACTTGAATATACTCCTTCCAAATGAATTTGCTAAGGAACGATTGGTCCTTTGGAGTGATCACCAGAAAAATGTTTATGTGCAAAGAAGAAATTCCCAGTGCCCTTGGCCCACATTTTCTTAGCAGTTTATCAGTTTGCTGGTAAGGAGACATATTTTCTCAAGCCATTTAATTTTCCTTTTTGGATCTAGGCAATTCATATCTGTCTGCCATTTCTGGGCCCTGGTAAAAGGTGTGCCGTCCTGCCTTCTGGCAAAAGGAGATTATTATTGTGGTCTTTTCTTATCAGACTTTACAACATGGCATAGTAAACATGAGGGTGGGGTAAATTCCCTCCTTCCACGAGAGATCCAGAGACCTTGGTTCTAGTTCCCACTGAGCTACAAGCTTCACAAATCTCTCCCTGTCTCTGGGTCTCCAGGTTTCTTTTTTTCTTTTTCTTTCTTTCCTTTTTTTTTTTTTTTCCAAAATGCAGGATAGAAGTAGATGGTTTCTAAGTCCATTTCTAAAGCTCCAAAACTTCTAAAATTCTCTGACATTCAGGATTACCATCTATCCTTGTTAAAGGCAGGTGGCCTTCTGCTAAATTCCCCTAAATGTATGTAAAGCAGGACTATTTAATTCATGGCCGATTAAAAGTGCAACATCTTACCAATTGGAAGTTTTATATAGAGACTATGGTGTAAGCCAGCATAGGAAATACTAGCAGGCTGACTTAGGCTTAAATTTTATTCATACCTGCAAAATTCGTATTTTGTTGTTTTGTTGCTTTGAAGGCAGCTTACTTACTCCAGACAAATTTTGATTTTCCCCTTTGGCTTTGTAAGTTGATTTGTTGAGTTGCTTACTTTTTCCTATTTTTCTCTTTGACCACAGTGATTATTTACCAGTCAATTCTAGAAATACCTAAACAGAGTGGCAGGTGGGGAGAAAAGAAAAGAAAATGTGTTGGCCATGCTTTCAGTACAGGGGGTCTCATTTTTCATGTCCATAAATTCTGACTTTCCGTGCGAGTTTGTTTCTAATTGCTCTATCTTGAGACTATTTGAGTTAACTTCCAGGCTGTTTCGCTCACTTCTACAGCATGTTTAATCAGCCATGTTCACTATTCTTCATGTTTCTTGTCCTTATTTTCTTCTTCGTTCCTTTTGCACATTAATCAATTTCTCTCAATTAACAATGGCACAAGATAAAAATTAAAATCTCAAATGGGAGGACCATGGCCATGTCACTTCACAGAGACACTGCGCAGGGAAAGAAAAAGCTTGCACTATCCCTGAAAGCATATAGCTAATGGCCTTTGACCATAACCAACCCCACTCTCTGCTATCCTCATGGGGGGAAGAAAGGATTTGGAAAGAGCATTATAGTGTGAGATTTTCTGGTTTTAAATTCTGGCTCAGTATTGAGGAGGGCACGTTCTGCATGGAGCACTGGGTGTTATGAACAAACAATGAATCATGGAACACTGCACCAAAAACTAATGATGTAATATATGGTGATTAACATAACAATAAAAAAAATTCTGGCTCAATAACTTATTTACTATGTGATTATAGGAAAGTGACTTAACCTCCAGGAGTTTATTTTTCTCATCTGTGAAAGAAAGGTTTATTACATGATAATTCAAAGAATGGTAATGAACATAGAGCAGAGTCACAACAAATGATATGTGTTAATAGTAAATACAACAGAAATTGATACTTTTATTTGCCAGATGCATTTTGTGAAGTTATCTGTCCTGACTATAACTAATATGTTGTATCTTATATATCTTAATTAATATGTAATCTCTTATTCCAGAAGATTCAAAATTATTTTTCTTGTCATAAAGGGTGGAACCTAGTTGTGCTCTTTGAAACTGAAATAACATGGTTTTGTAAAAATTATTATCCAAAAAAGGAATCAATGTTCAAATCATAAAAAATAGAATAAGTTTATGATAGGTTTAGCACATGCTACATTGGAAATATAAAGTGCCTTATTGTTTGTGTCATATTCCCCTAATATTCTGATTTTCCTTGAACCTTAAATCTAAGCAACCTAAGTTTTAATATTTTTCATCAAAGGTATAATGTTGAGCTTGATTTTAGTCCCCAAGATATGTAACGTGAATCCTACACGAATCATAAATACACAAAATCCAGTCTGTCAGAGATTATGGGCCTGAAGTAAAATTTTAACTAGTAAATTGTGCATTTGTATACTATATATACATATGCATTCTTTCTACATATTTTTTGGTGAGGAAGTTCTGTCACTTAAGGATAATTAATTTTATTCATCAATTAAATATTTATCAAGCAAGTACTAATTACCAAAACCTTGTTAGCAGCTGGGGATTCAAAGACAAAATGAGACCCAGCCACTGCCCTCCGAGAGCTTACTACCTGGGAAGAAAGTTAAAGAAAGTACACAGTGACTCCGATACATAGTAGGAGGCGGTAAAGAATTGAACCAGTAAATCCTATGGGACTTCGAGGAGAGTGAGGTCATGTTTATATGGAGGCTGAAGGCTTCATGGAAAAGGAACTGGCTTTTGAACTGGGCTTTGGAAACAGGCAGCTAAGAGGGAGAGCACATCTCAAGTATGAGGAACACCAGTGAGTATGAGTATGCCAAACAACACACATACACTCACGGGATCATAGGAAGAAACATACATGTGGAATTACAGGCCTGGCAACCATCATAAAAATATACTGTGTGGTCACCTTCCTTATTTTATAGATGAGAGAACTGAGGGCCCAAAAGTTTAAAATAACTGCCCAAGGGTGGGCTTGTTTGTGGTGCTCTGCAGGTGGGCATTGGCAAGGATTCTGTGGGTGGACGCCAAACCCGAAAGAATGCTGAAGAGAGGTTGAGGAGGACCTCACACTCCAGACTAAATGTCTGGACTCACTTCAATAAGCAATAAAATGCCAGCAAAGGCTTATGAGGAAGAGAATGATATGATTAGAATTGTGCTCTCTTTTGGCAGAAGTCCAGTGAGAGCGGCCAGTGCCCAGATGAAAACTGGAGACAGGAAGAATGGCAAAAACAAGATGTCTGCTCTATCTGCCAAAGGGGCAAAATCTACAGAGCTCTGTGATTATTTGCATATAAAATGGGAGAAAGAGAGAAGACAAGCAACTCCAGGATTTCAAACTTGAGCCACTCTGAAATGAACTGTACAAAAACAGTAGGGAAGTAGGCGGTGGTAACAGGGAGAGAGTCAAGGAAGAGTGACATGATGCCTAAAGAGCAGCAAATCCAGGTTGTGTTGCTGGCGCTTAATAGGTGAGCAGCGTTGGCTAGAGAGATCCAGAGTCAGGAGTCAGCTCCCCTGTGAGTGGAGAGGGCACGACCCTCGAAGGACTGGGTGGAGAAGATGAGAGGTTGGCTAAAGGATTCCGGGCAGATGAGGCAGACCAAGAACAGAGGGGAGGTGCTCTACGTCCATCATCTCTAAGTAGGTGCCTGAGGTAGATCAAGGCACACCAGAGGGGAGAGTTTCCAGAAGCTGGAGAGGTGAGGTAGGGACTATTCAACTGTCAAGCAGGACGGAGACATGGTGGCAAGTGAGAACTGAGGAAAGGGCATTTGAATGACTGTTTGTCATCTTGTTACTCCCTTGGAATGATACTAAGCTTCGTAACTGGATAGCTCTCTCTTTAAGCACTGTCTACTCTATGTCCATAGCACCTAACACAATTTGTCATTACAGGTTTATTTGTGTGACTATTTATTTTGTGTTTATCTCCACGTAGGCTGTAACCCCTATAGGGACAGGAACTTGCTGTTTTTTTCACTACCGTACATCCAGTGCCTGGCATGTAGCAGACGCGTTTAAATATTTCTCAAATTAATAAAGGTAGTACAAGAAGATTCACAATAGCTATATAACGATATTTTGGATAGAGGATAAGATTATTTCCTACTATTGATCTGTGGGCCTTTTTAACAGTAGGTATGTTTTTGACAGAGTCATATTTATTAACAATAATCTCAGGTATTTGTTCTTTGTTGTTGCCTGGGTTCTCGGCCTAATTTTATAGTTTATTTTGCCATGAAATGCCCCTTCCTTGTTTCTTCTTTATGAAGATACATATAGCGCATGTAAATAATATTTGGATTTGAGGTTGAAAGGTAACTACCATGCCAGATTTTTGATAATGAAGTCTTGATATGGTTAGTAGTTTAATTTACTTTTCCAGCCACCTCTAACAGAGAAGTGCTAAGATTAGATCAACAGGTGTTTTTCTCCAAGTGTGAAGATACAGTGGCAAAGTTATGGAAGGAAAATAGAGTCCTAAGGGACAGGAAAACTCAGAAGTTTCTGGAAAATGTGAATTAGCTTTAAAAACTAGCTTCAGAGGAAAAGAGTACCACACTGAGAATCTGCAGACCCAATCTATCTGGGACTGCACAGACCTACTTTTCACTGGTGCTGTGGGATAGTAATAGCTACTTTCCAGAATCATTAAGAAGGTTAAACCAGTGACTGTATGGAAAGCACCCGATACAATGCTCAGAATTACTAGTTCCCTTTCTCCCACCTCTTTTTCATTTAATTAAACCAAGGTCTCTTTTGTGTCATCATTATCCATGACACTGTGAGTAGACTATCATTTTAAACATTATACAATATTATAGATTTTTCAAAATAATCTGGTCATCCTGCCAAAACTTCTAAACCTAAAGAAAAACGATTCAAAAACTTAGACTTTCTACAGTATTCTTTTTGGTAATGTTAGACTCAATCAAATGTGGGGCAAGATCAGGGCAAAATTCTACTTTTAGTTGAAGCACATAGCTCCTTTTTTGGCTGTGGACATCTGGGTCCCTGGGATTTTTAATCTAGTGAGAAGACTTAATTTGCTTCTTATTAGTGAGAATCCATAAACAATAAAATCCATAATCTTCCATCACAAAGTTACAGCAATCATTATCATTTTCAATTTATGCTTTTGAAGAGCTCTATTTACTTTGTCCACATTTCATCTTAATGTGACTCTAAAACACTTGAGCACCTTGCCATCCAAGGTGATCGGAGACATGCCTGGTTGTTTAGTGTCATGCAGCAATTACTTGATGGGCCCTGTTTTCATGGGGATGTCAGTCTTTCAACCATTTTGAGGTCAGTAGAGAAAGTGGTGTATAGTGTACAAATGTCAACAGCAGAAATCCCACATTAACCTGAAGAGTCTGGCATGGTTGGCAGGAGTTTCTCACAAAGGATAGAGTAATGAAGCAGCAGGTTTATGGGGGGGGGGGGGCTGGGAACCTAATTAGTCTAGCTTCAGGAATGCCAAAAAACCTATTTAATATCTTTTGCTTTTACTCTTCTAAGCCACCAAGAGGGAAAATTTCTCACAAACACCTAAATTCATTATATTAAAAAAAAAAAAAGATTAGTGCATGGGGCAATCTGATGGATGAATCTGCAGTTTTTCTTTTGACCTCTGTTAAGATGAAAGCCATGGAAAGGACTTCACACATTTAGACCCTTATTACTTGCTATGAATTCCTAAAATACTTTCTGGTGGAAAGAGAATAAACTCCAAAGACAATGTCATATTTTAAATTTAAAAAATTACTAGCTGCTGCTCAAAAGAGATGGCTAAAAAACTAGCACTTGTGTATCTGTGAATCATTTATTTGTCGGTGCTGACATTCAGTTTCAGAGAGACCACCATGCTCCTCAGATGCTTCCACCTTCTCTTTATCCCCAAACTTATCCTTGTCTTCAGGGCTTTTATTCATGGTAATGAGGAGTACCTTTGGAAAAGCATCATTCAACATTTGGAAAGCTACATTTCAAAAAAGGGCCTTGTAAAAAATGTTGGGACTGGGCTAAGGACTGCAAGAGAACTTTTAATCTAATAAATAAGACTTATTAGTCATTGAATAGATATGCTAATATCTGGAGACATAAGTCACTCAAGAGCCAGGAGAAGGCTCCAAGCACCATGTTCATCCCATAGTAGGGATGGGGTCAAGAGTCGATCCATGAAGCTCCTTCTCTATCACCATCATCATGAAAAGTGTTTTTTGAACTGCTTTCTGTGTGTAGGGCACTGGGATAAGCACAGGCAGATATGTGGACTTCTTGCAAAGATATGAGATAAACCAAACTCTAGAAATGAGATAACCAATGTCAAAATTTCCTTTCCAAGAGCCAATATGGTTCTCGAATGATCACTGGAATGCATTTCTTCTTAAGTAGTAGATGGTACTATGTTAAGTTTTAATTGGCTGTATACATACCAAGTATCCTGATGAAGAGTAAAACAATAAGTTGTTTAATTTGTACATTGGTGTCAGTATTTGCCTTAATCAGGGAAAACTGGGATGTGAACATTAGAAAATTTCTCTCTACAAACACTTCCTGTTTTTTTTTTTCTTTAATTTATTTTTTGTTTGTTTGGTTGCAGTGAAGTCAGGGTTTTTTTTTATTTTTATTATTATTTCCCAACATCTTACTATGAAAATTTCAAACATGCAGCCAAGTGGAAAGAATTTTAACGACAGTATTCCCACCACCCAGATTCTACCATTAACATTACTTTACTTGCTTTATAATATATCTGTCCATCCACCCCATCCTACTATCCATACATCAATACGATGTTTTTGATGCATTTCAAAGTAGACTGCAGACAGCAGATAATATTGTATTTTGAAGTAGACTCAAAGAGTATTCTTAATCCTAGAAAAATACCTAGAAAACATTTATTAGTTTTTTTTAAAAACAAAGAACAAGCTCATCCTGAACTATGCACACACATATTCAACATAGTTCAATCTACAGGCTCTGAAAAAGTATCGTAAGTTAAGTCAAGGTTTTGTCTACCTTTATCAAGGAAGACATTTTCAGTACTCCCCCAAATGTTGGGCTTTGTGAGGACATGGGCTATGGATTATAGACAAATAAGCTCTCTGCTACAGATCATCAGGGAGAATTACCTGGCATGTTAGCTATCAGTATTTTTTTTTCCTCTATACTCTAGTAGTTTCCTAATTATTCCTTGAGTGTAGAAATAGAGATTTCTATGCCTCAATTCCCTCATTTACAAAGTGAGTCTTATAATACTGATTGCACAGGCTTGTCATGAGAATCAAATGTGAAAAATAAGAAAACACTTTGTAAAGAGTAAAGCACTATGCACATCTAAGATAGCATTATCGTTAGTAATCATAATGCATCTGCAATCGAACACAGCTGAGGTAATTGTCCACACTGCTACTTGGTTCTTTCAAATCAGTCAAAAAGATTTCAGAGGTTAAAGGGACAGAGTATTGGCAGTTGTCTTCACTCTGCCCATCTGTACGTCATCTTGTCAAGGATCTAGAAGAACCTTGGTGTATATCATACAGACTTGTTTTCATTAGTGAAGTGTCTGTTTTGGAAATCATCCCAGCCCTAAAACAGTACTTCCATTAGCTGGGCACAGTACCTATAATTATCCATCTCATCTGACCTGTGACAAACTATTCTACTTGCTGCATCCCATTTATATTTACCTTGGTGGTTCCGAAAGAAGAGCAAGGCATTCACTCAACATACGAGAAAGTACAGAGAGAGAATGTTTATTCCTTTGAATAAACATCTACAAATAAACTTTGTGTAGAAATTCCTGCAACAAGATATCATCAGGTATCATAAATGACAAATCATTTTTAAGTGATGGAAACCCTCTGTCTCCATATGGGAAAAACTCTGTTACATGAATATCTTAAATTTATAGGGTATAAAGTAATATAGCTTCCATTTTTGTGTCAGGATGGATACAAATCAAGAAAGTGAAGAGCAAGGTCAAAGCTAGCTAGGGAACCAAGAAAAGATCAAATAATCAGGGAGGTGAGTTCAGTATCAATTACTGTTATTGAGAACTTGCCAGATCTCTGGCACATTTTGCTTAAGGGGAATAAAAAAGAAAGACAGATTTGGAATTACCCTTACCCTCAAAAAGCATCCACTTCATAAGAGTTGGATAGAGCAAATAATTGGAGATGGAAAAATTACACATTGTAAGTAAATGGAATGGAATATGTAAAAAGGGAGAAATAAGCATGGTTTGTGATTTAATTACAAGTTATACTCAACATTGTGTGTGTGTACAATGTGCATAACATCACAGCAATGAGAAGACCTCTAAGAGGACACATACAGTTACCCCCAAATTCAAAATATGATTTTCATGTAGGAAAAGGAGAATCAGAGGCAAAGATTGGTTGTGCCATCTGAGGGGGAGGATTCCCTGGCCCATGAGCTCCAGCTGTCTGGTGCTGGTAACAAGAGCATATATTAAATATACTGAGATGGCGGCATCAAGCTATCATCCTCTGACACCACTACACATTCCAAACATGCAAGTAAGCTCCTTAATTTTGTTCCATAATTATGAAGCAAACTTCTAATCACATTTATAATTTTGGCATCCTATACGACACACATACTGGGAAAAAATAAGCACCCCGAAAGGGTCAAAAACTTGTTTGCCATGCTAGTGAGATTTCTCACTGTAGTTACAACAAATTGGGGTGTGTGTTTGAATATACACACGCACTTATATTATACACAAACATACATACATATTTAACACGTAGTTTTAAGAGAAACACTGGCAAATCAGAATTTATAGCAATGCAGACTTCTAGATATTTTGGTAAAAGTTTGCATTCTAATAAATTCTACCATGCTTTACATTAGAACCATGTAAATATCCTCATTGTGCTGCTTGGTAGTATTGTTTATTTCTTCTGTTTAGTCTACATGTTTTGCTTAACCGCTGATGGCTCCACATTCATCTTACCTGACTGTCCAGGAGGAGGGGCACCTGATGATCCTCGTGGTAGACAAAGGAAAACAGTCAGAACAGCAGCTCTGTTCCCAGCACATGGTTCAATGGCTATGGGTTTGGGTGCTCCCTGAAAAAGAAAACCCAATTTTAAATTTGCATTAATTGACAGGACATTGCTATTTTACTTTTCTCCTACCCATGCTTCAGTCAGCTAAACTGTACACTCCTAGGTGTATGGGGACACACAATGTCTCATTTTTTAATAGTTCAATTTAATATTTTCTCATAGTAATACGGTGTTTTTGTGGTGGTGGTCATTAACATTTAGAAGACTTTTTTTTCTTGGGGAGTTAAAAATTGGTACATATTTTTGAAAAGTACTCTTCTATTTTTAGCTTGCTTTATTTCTTTAATAGACTTTATTTTTAAAAAATTTTTAGACTTTATTTTTTAATAATTGTTATAGGATTATTTTTTAAATTCACATATAATGTATTACTGGTTTCAGAGGTACAGGTCTGTGATTCATCCATCTTATATAAAACCCAGTGCTCATTACATCACATGCATATGATGTAGACTTTATTTTTTAGAGCAGTTCTGGGTTCACAGTAAAAGTGAGAGGGAGGTACAAGATTTCCCCCACACACTTTGCCCTAACATATGCATAGCCTCCCACATCATCAGTTGTCCCCACCTGAGAGGTATATTTGTTACAACTGATGAACCTTCAGTGACACATCATACTCATCAGAGGTCCATAGTTTGCATTAGGGTTCACTCCTTTGTTATAGTCTATGGGTTTGGACAAATGTAAATGACATGTATCCACCATCATAGTATCATACAAAGTATATTCACTGCCTAAAAATCCTCTGTGTTCCACCTATTCATCCCTTCCTCATTACCCCAAACCCTGGCAACCACTGATCTTCTTACTGGCTCTATAGTTTTGCCTTTCCCAGAATGTCATATAGTTGGAATCATAGAGTTTAGCCTTTTCACGTTGACTTCTTTCACTTAGTAATAAATATGCACTTAAGGGTTAGGATTAGGGTTAGATTTAGGCCATGTCTTTTCATTCCTTTTTAGTGCTGAGTAACACTGCATTGTCTGGATGTACCACAGTTTATTTATCCATTCACCTTCTGAAGGACATCCTGGATGCTTCCAAATTTCTACAATTAAAAATAAAGCTACTATATGGAATACCTCAGTGGCTCAGTCAGTGAAGTGTCCAACTCTTGACTTTGGCTCAGGTCATGATCTCCGGGTCATAAGATTGAGCCCCACATCGGGTCTCACGCTGGGCATGGAGCCTGCTTAAGATTCTCTCTCTCCTTCTGCCCCTCCCCACCACTTGCATGTGTTTTCTTTAAAAATATAAATAAATAAAATAAACAAAGCTACTATAAACATACATGTGGAGGCTTTTGTGTGAATACAGGTTTTCAGCTCCACTGGGTAAATATCAAGGAGTGTGACTGCTGGATCATATAGTAGAAGCACATTTAGTTCTTTAAGAAACCATCAACTGTCTTCCAAAGTGGCTGTACCATTTTGCATTACCACCAGCAATGAATAAGAGCTCCTCTTGCTCTGCCTCTTCACCAGCATTTGGTGGTGTCAGTGTTCCAGATTTCGGCCATTCTAATAGGTGTGCAGCGGCATCCTGTTGCTGTTTTAATTTGAACTTCCTCTGATGATATGTGATATGAAGCATCTTTTCATATGTTTATTTGCTATTCTGTATGTCTCCTTTGGTGAGGTATCTGTTAAGGTCTTTGGCCCACTTTTAATTTTCTTGTTTCTTATTGTTGAGATTTAAGAGTTCTTTGTGTATTTTGGAAAGCAGTTTTTTTATCAGATGTCTCTCTTGCAAATATTTTCTCCCACTTTGTGGTTTGTCTTTCCATTCTCCTGATATTGTCTTCTGAAGAGCAGAATTCCAGCTTAGTAATTATTTCTTTCACAGATTGTGCTCTTGGTGTTGCATCCAAAAAGTCATTGCCATATGCCAGGTCATCCAGGTTTTCTTCCAGGTTATCGTCTAGGACTTTTATAGTTTTGCAGTTTACATTTAGGTCTATGATCCACTTTGAGTTAATTTTTGTGAAGGGTATAAGGTATCTATCTAGATTCATTTTTTTGCATTGGATGTCCTGTTGTTCCAGAACTGTTTCTTAAAAAGTCTATCTTCACTTCATTGCATTGCATTTGATCCTTTGACAAGGATCAATTGACTGTATTTATGTGGATCTATTTCTGCACACTCTATTCTGTTCCATTGATCTAATTGTCTATTCTTTCACCAATACTACACTGTCATGATTACCGTAGGTTTATAGTAAGTCTTGAAGTTGGGTAGAGTCAGGCCTCCCGACTTCAATACTCTGTTGGCTATTCTGGGTCTTTTGCCTCTCCATATAAAATTTAGAGTCAGTTTGTAGATATTCACAAAATAACCTGCTGGCATTTTGATTGGGACTGCTTTGAATCTATAGATCAGGTTGGGAAGAACTGACATCTTGACAATATTGATTATTCATATTCATGAACACAGAATATCTTTATTTAGTTCTTTTTTATTTTATTCCTCAGAGTTTTGTAGTTCTCCTCATGCAGATCTTATACATATTTTGTTAGATTTATACCTAAGTATTTCATTTTGAGGAGTAGTAGTATAAATACTATTGTATCTTTAATTTTAAATTCTACTTGTTCATTGCCGGTATGTAGGAAAGAACCTGACTTGTATTTTAACCTTATATCTTGCAACCTTGCTATAACTGCTTATCATTCCAGGAGTATTTTTGTTGATTCTTTTGGATTTTTCTACATAGAAAATCATGTCATGTGTGACTGAAGATAGTTTCATTTCTTGCATCCCAATCTGTATACCTTTTATTTCTTTTTCTTGTCATAATGCATTAGCTACAACTTCCAGTACAGTGTTGAAAAGGAGTGGTGAGAAGGGGACATCCTTACCTTGTACTTGATTTTAGTGGGAATGCTTCAAGTTTCTCACCATTAAGCATGATGTTAGCTGTAAGATTTTTGCAGATATTCTTCATCATGTTAAGGAGGTTCCCCTCTATTCTTAGTTTACTGAGAGTTTTTATACAGCTTGTATAGGAAAAGTAAGCTAAATACTTGATTATTTCCTTTTATTTATCAATTTTCAAAATAATTATTTGCTAGCATTCTCCAAACATGACAATTTATATTATCATTATAAATTTATAACTTTTAATATTTCTGATGTGTTTCAAATGATAGCTGTTATAATTTTGTTATTTGTTTTATTAATAGTTCAAATTGTACTATCTTTGAACAATGAGAATATCTTCAAATTGGCTCCTGAGTGCTGACATGACCACAAAAGCCTTTGATAGCTTCCTTGTCTTTTGCCTGTCCCAGACCTATAATCAGACATTTCTCTAAGGAAGCTTGCTGGGAAGTGGTATTAATTCCAGACATAAGAGGTATTTATTGCTACTGGACTGGCCATTTTTCTAGGAAGTTTTAGACAACAAAGCTCAGTGTCATAAATTGGATTTCCAAAGAAGCAGACTCCGTGGGAGATAGAGATAGCAAGCAGAGGTTCTTATGGTCGAAAAAAAAAAGTAGAAGGAAAAAGAAGGAAGCCTCATTAGACAGAGGGAAAGGGCTGAACTGAGATGCAGAGCCAAGAGGAGACCTAGAGTCAGAATAATCCTTCAACAATCACGTTGGGCCAGGAGGGCCTGGCCTTTATACTCCCTCAAAGATCAGTTCTTACATATCATTGCCCTTGGGAAGGGTCATGACCTTGGAAAATGTGGCTGTCTGCTGTTATGGTAATACCTGAAGGGGCTGACAGCTGAAGATAGTGAACAGCATTCCCAGAAGCTGAACATCATGTGTCTTCAATAAAGGTGGATTTGTGTAAAATATCGATGTGCCCTCCATACTCAGAATTTTTTTTAAGAGGAAAGATATGCCATGAATTCATAACAATATTGCCAATTCAAATTTAATTTTTTTATTTAACTTCTTTGAATTTTTGTATCTCTTTTCTCTTAGATTGAAAATCTTGATACCTAGTAATACTGATAATTACTTTTATTATAGGATAAAATACAATTTAAATATAGTTTTTTATATTATATGACAGTAGAATTAATTAAAATTGACTTCTTTGTAGTTTTGGGGATTTTTTTGTCTTAAGGATCCTACTAAGAACATATTGCATGTTTAAATACTTCCTGTTTAAAATCACTTGGAAAAAAAATAAAATAAAATCACTTGAAATAGGTCCTCTCTGTGTGGTTTTGCCACTGATTCCATCCCAATTTAGGTAAGTTTGTGAATTCAGAGGTTTATTGTTTTGAGGGATTGTTCCCCTTTCCACTTTTATTTAATATTGCTTTATAATTTTAAGACCTTGATATGGCTCCAGGGTCAGATCTAAAAAATAAAGTACACTTAGAGAGGTTTACCATCCACCCTCGTTCCCTTCATGCCGTTCCCTTTTTAGGAAGGAAGTTTTTGTGTGGATAGAAGTTCTCAGATCCTTGGAGTAAATATCAAGGAGTATGACTGCTGGATTGTATGGTGCCATGTTTCATTTTAACACCAAATCCTGGCACAAAAGAGATGTGCAGTAGGCCTACATTTGAATAAATGAATACATGTCACTATATTTGATGGGTAGTCTGTGAGCCACAAAGTTATGCAACTTTTGTTGCTTTCTCATAATTGTTTCCTGCCAGCAATGATGTACTGCCCAATACAGTTTATCTAATTAAGTGATCACAACCCCAAATATTTTGTTAGCATATCTTTAATATCACTTCAGTGAAATACATATGTCATAATCACCAATTAAGGCACTTGTATAAACAATATGACCTTAGGAATACAGTAAATGAAAATATGATAATAATTACAGTAGTAATAGCTAGTATTGTATTAAGTATTATACTGTGAATTAGATATTCAAAATTCTTCACATATATTAACTCATTTAAATCTTACAGTGAGAACACCAAAGCAAAGTTAAAATTACCTATTTAAATGTATATAACTAGGAAGGAGCAGGGCTGAGATTTATACTCAGGCAGGCTGCCTCCTGAGTCCATCTTCTTAACCACTGTGTAGTGTATCATATGTGTGCATATACAAACAAATATGCACCCACACACGTACATAAGTACATGTGCAAGCACACTGGTGTGCAAACACACACATTCCATGCACACACGTGTGGACACAAACATGCACAAGGAATTTAGGTGTAAATACAATGCCACCTCTGAAACAGTGAGGATATCATTTTAGCATAGGAAAGGTGATTTTGGCTACCTCACTGAAAAAACTGCAAGTGAGACATGGCTGACATGTCAAAGCAACACCTATGCATGAAGACAAATAGAAGAAAAAAATGCTGGTTTAATTATTAGAACAAATGATTTGTTTGTTTGTTTGTTTTGTTGATCATATTTGAACTTTTCAGAAGAAATACAGACATATGTAGTCATTCACCAAGAATATTTTAGAATACTGCCGTTTCCAGAAAGTTTAACGAGGCATTAAAGATAAAATATGTCCCCTTTCATGTAAAACTTAGACTGAAATTTCTGGTGACAACAGTTTTATGTGTTTATAAAGGATTTCTCCTTTATAGCAACATAAATCTCGTGTTTTAAAATTTTCCTCATACAGATACATTTTGGGAGTTTTCAAAATAAAGGTGAAAGTGGTCATGATGGCAGAAGTAAAGGGCAAAAAAATCTTCCAGGAATATGCTGTAAGCCATGTTGCAATACTTGTATCAAGTTACATGATCTACGGTTTTACACTTTAAAGCTTACATTTAATTTAACAGACTTATTTTTGAAAATGTTAAGTCAAAATCAGCATAAGTACATAGATATTCTCCAATGATGTAAATATTTAGAGAATAGGCTTGTCATATTCCAAGGCTAACAGAAAAATACTATGAATGTTTTGAACCATATTTCTAGGCTTCTGAAATTTATTCTAATTTAATAAATGCAAAGTATATGTAAAGGTCAATTGGTTAAAATATACTAAGAGAAAATAAAATGAATTCAGGCTTAAATAATGGTGATATATCAGAATTATTAAAATCCTCTTTAATATACTTAAGAAATACTTCTCTCTACCATCAGGCAAGGTTTTCTTTGTTGTTTTGTTTTCAAGCTCTCAATGCAATAATTGGAACTATTCAAAATATCCAAATTTATGTTAAAATATTTTATTACAAAAATGAGAACAAAATAAGTTTATGATTACAACAAAATAAAACAACAACAAAAAACAGTTGAGAAACAGTGATTCTTGGTTTAGGGGATATAGTAAAACAGGAAACAATCTGAGAGTACATCAGTTGACTGTGTTGTCAGGCTACCTTTCTGCTGTTTTTAACACTGGAAGAAAAGGTTTTAAACATCAAATGCTAATGCCAAAAGCACCAACTGAGAGAAAAATTAGTAAAAAAAGAACTGTAAATTTCGGGTGGAAAATGACTTAATTATTTAACATCAGAGAATCAGCAACAGATGAAGAGTGTAGTAAGATATCTTGACCATGGAAAAAGAATTATGCTTGTATAAAAGCCACTTCTGTGCTCAATAATTCATAAATAAAATAAAAGCGTCCTCAATAATTCCTTACTCTTAATTCTGCTGCTATTGTACAGAAAACTTTCAGAAATTTCTTTATATTGATAAACTATATGAAAAGAGCTTATAATTCTGTTTTAAAATCAAACTGGCTTACAACTTTTTCTATTTTGGCTATAAAATTTTAATAAAAGGATATTAGCAAAAATACGAATTATTCATTTTGTTAAAAATATTAATGACTAGCACGGCTCTTTGACTTTTCTGGCAAGAATTCACATAATTTAAAAAATTATTTCCAAAGAATTTGTAGGAAATCTCACTTTCAATAAAGAATTTTAAGTAAAAAAGGGAAAAAAACCACTTCATAGCACTTGATTTTTGCAGCAGAAAATAGCAAAACCCCATGAATGATATTTCTGATACCTTGAGGTTTGCCAGTTGTTTAGCAATAGATACATAACCATGAATCAAAATCATTTCACAATGACATAACATGTTCACTGAACTGTGCAATTTATCATGCATTTTCCATGGCTGCCTTTGAAAGAGATAAGGCATGGGTTTGTTTGCCCATAGCACTTCGAGCCTGTGATTTACTTCCAGGCAGTTTCATATTTGTTGTACTGCAAGAAGCTGGTGTTAGACCGTGCCAGAAAATATCATTGACAGTTATATAATTAGCAGTCCTTGTTTATTAAGCACACAGCACTTTTAGAGTGAAAAAGACTTGTTTTGTTCACTCTAGTGTTTTTGAAACTATTGTACTCAAGTTCTTGTTTTTAGAGGCAAAAATTCTGTGTTATCTCTTTCCATTTATCAGCTATTAAAGACAAGCAAGTTACCAGAGAAGCTTCTGGAATCATAAGGATTTTCAAGATGACAGTTCTTAAAATTTATAATGACTGAAAAAGAAATATTCTGAAAGTGAGGACACCCTTTGACGTAGCCTGGGAAACTGCTACTGCAAGAATCACGGGATGCTTGGAAGATACCAGTGGGCAGAGTCGGCTGCATACTTGTTCCTTCCTCTACTGGCCTGCTCAAAGAGTAAATGAGCGAGCGATTCACTTCCAGAAATCACACTGAAGCCCCATCACAGAAAACCCTCACCCCAGCAGCTGAGGATTTAACAAAATTATTTGATGTCCTTGGACTAGGCCTCAGAAGATTAAAAAAAAAAAAAAAAGATGTTTCCTTCCTCAAAAACATTCACTATTTTCCAAAGTAAGTTTGCAAACTCAAATTCCTTCAAGGCCCAGGTGGGTAATTTAATAATAGCTAACATTTCTTCAAAGCTCACAATACGCCTTGTGCTGTGCTACATGCTTACACGAGTTTAACCTTACTCCATGAGCTAGGAACTATTCCCATTTTACAGATAATGAAACTGAAGCTCAGAGGGTTTAAGTAACATAATTAGAGTTGTAGACATAATAGGTGACAAAGCCATGATATGGAACAATGTAATCTACCTTCTAAGCTTGTATGCCTAACCATTATGCATAATGCCTATAGTAGGAAAGAAGACTGTCTTAACTTCTAGAATAAGACAACAAAAAGTAGTGGGTACTATAGTGAACTGGAAAGTATAAGATCTCTTTAAAGACATTAAATCTCAAAATTGTTGCTGTCAAAAGAAGACATCTATGGGCCAAAATGGTTTGATGGCTGGCACTTTGTGACCTTTATAATGTGGAGTCCAAAATGGCATTTCAGGATTGCCATGCTCTTGTCAAATGTCATCTTTTATTCTGCACAAGCCTGTGTTTTAGTCAGTGTAAGTGTTCACTATTCAACAACTGTGCCCAGGGTTTCCGGAATCTGTGCTGTCTTCACTCATAATATCCCTACTGTCTAGGAGATCTTTCCTATAGGCCTCTAATTTTTCTAAAATCATTCACCCCCCAAAGCCAACCCATCCATGAATCCTTCCTTCGTCTGAGGTATTGAGTCTCTCTCCCTTTAGTTCTTTAATCGTACCTTTTATGCTCCTCCTCATTTTTCACCTTGAATGACACTCACAGATACCCTATCATCCACTGAACAATCTCTTTGAGGATAGGCCCAGTTTCTTGTTCATCCCTCTTGTCCCTGCACTCATTTCTCCCTTTGAAATGCCTAAGCATGGTGCCTATGCCACTTTTGGGGACTTATGTCTCCCCGTCTTTTACTCTAGCTATTGATGTATATGTCATATGTCTCTGTTAGATTTCTGCTCCGCCAAGCCAGACGCCAAGCCAGACACCATGTTGGATTCCTCTTTACTTTACCTATATCATCAAATAGAGTATATTTTTCACATGATAAGTGAGTGAATTAAAGAATAAATGAAATTGTCACATGGTAGGCATGACTCAGTTCCTCCAAATTATGGATACTAAGGGGATAATAAAACATTGAAAAATAATATTAACTAACATTTGTTGTGTACTTACTAGGTTTCAAGTGCTATGCTAAGCATTTTACATGCATTATTATATTATTTTCTATAAGATGGAGAAATTAAAATTCAGAAAGGTCAGATAATATTCTCAGGGTGACACAGTGAGGGAGGGGCAGATCCAGGGACAGACTGAAACTCAGATCTGTCTGATTCTAGTATCTTGGTTTTTAAACACCTTAGGATACTGCTAAAAATACAGCTTAAGGAGACAAAGAATATCTCATTCTTTCAGCTTTGCTATTAATGTAGGAATGAACTTACGATATCACTTTAAAAGTCATATGCATGCACCTGCCTCGTTCCTAACCAGGGTTCAGAACATTTGAGTTCTTGGACCAGCTCTGCTACCATGTATTTGTGTGATACTGGGCATGTTGCTAAGTCAATTTCCCCAACTGAAAAGTGAACAAGTAGGTTGTATGATTTTTAGGGTCCCTTTAACATTCTGTGACTATGATTTATGGACAAGCTCCAGAATGTGTAACATACCAATATCTAAGTACAGTGAAATTTGAAATTTCTAATCTTTAGTCATTTTTTCTTGTTCAGTTACTTTAAATGACGCATCAAATTTTTAAAGCACATTATTATACCATATGATGAACACATCACATAAGACTAAATGGCCACCATCGCATGCCAAAAAAGCAATTAGAAAATTGAATCAAGGAATTAAGGATTGATGTGGATATGTTATACCTGTCAGCAGTAATAAGTGTTTTGACAAGGACAGAATAAAGTCTGACAGTATGCACAAATACTAATCTGATATATGAGTGAAATATTAAAAATGCAAACAACTGCACATTAATCACTCTAACATTTCCCTACTAAACTACTTTTAATGCTATTCTTATCAGAATCCAACTATAAATAAAAATGAGTCTTTTGAACAGCTTGCACAACTGGGTATTTGCAGTTTAATGAGTGTTTATATTGATATGAAATTTAGTTTTTAGTCACATTAGGAAAATAGAATTAATTTACTGAGCATAGAATTAAGTCAGCCTGATGGCTTGGCTTACAGCTAATCAAGGGCGTTGATTCCATAGGATCAACAAATACCAAGACTCCAGATCTCCAGCACAGATTCTCTGATTTCATTGTTTACACTTGGGAAAAACGAAAGTGAAAATCGTATTCCTTCCTAATTTACTATTTGCTCTGCATGAAATGATAAAGGAAAAAAACACATTAGCTAGCTTTACTCACTAAGAGAAGAATTCATATTAATAAAAGAAATTAAGTTGATGGACACTGTCAAAACCAGGATTAAACTGCATTAGAAGCAAACTCAAAGAGAATAAAGTATTGCATGTGGGAATAGGTAAAGGAATAAAACATACTATTCACAGAATCAGTATGCTGCTCTCGAGATTCCAAAGGTATTCCAATTGTAAGCTTAATTTTCATATTGTACCAAATATTTTTTCCTTTGTTGAAATACCTCCATGTTTGATCTCTGTTCAAAATTTCTCACTACACACACACACACACACACACACACACACACACACACACACACAGAGGTTTATATCTATAGTATAATATCTGGTTTAACTGAGCTTTTCAGTTATTTTAATTGTGTGGGACCGACTTGGGGAGTGAAGAGGCTGCTTGTGATCGCAGCAGTTTTACTACTGATTTTTAAACATGTCGTTAGATCCCAGAAAATGAGGATATTATCTCCTTTGGAAATATTAGATAATCACGCTTTGCTCTGAGTTGGTCAATAAATATGAATGCTAATAGGAACTGACTTTGAACATATTATCTTTAAAAGTTGATTCCTGACAGTATTTTTAAAAATTCGAAATAGATTATTTATTAAACAGTTGCCAAACTGCACTTTTCTCTAGTGCAAAAAGCAACCTATCCACTGCACTTCATATATTTATTTCAAAATTGGGACCATCATTTTGACCTCAAAAAGTATTAAGCATTAAGAGACAGATGTGCCTGCTGAATCACCTGACTTCCTGTCTTGCTTAAGCCCGGCCCTGTGCTTTTGTTCAGGCTATTCTATCCCCCCGCGCTACCGGCCAACAGCCACATTTCGGCAAGATCTGGTGCAAAACTCATCTGCAAGAACCCATCCCAGGTCATCCTAGGCCACTCCCAAACCTCCTCACTCTACTTTCTCTCAATAAGTAGGAGTTGGGGCACCTGAGGGGCTCAGTCATTTAAGCATCCGGCTCTTGATTTCTTTTTCTTTTTTTTTAATTATGTTATGTTCATCACCATACATCACATCATTAGTTTTTGAGGTAGTGTTCCATGATTCATTGTTTGTGCATAACACCCAGTGCTCCATGCAGAACGTGCCCTCTTTAATACCCATCGCCAGGCTAACCCATCCCCCCACCCCCCTCCCCTCTAGAACCCTCAGTTTGTTTCTCAGAGTCCACAGTCTCTCATGGTTCGTCTCCCCCTCCGATTTCTCCCCCTTCATTCCTCCCCTCCTGACAACTCTTGATTTCTACTTAGGCCATGGTCTCAGGGTCATGGGATCGAGCCCCTCCATGCTAGGGGCAAAGTCTGCTTGAGATTCTCTCCCTCTGCCCCTCCCCCCATGCGCTCCTGTTCTCTCTCTCTCTCAAATAAATAAATAAAATCTTCAAAAAATAATAACTAGGAGTAAATCATTTTTCCTATCATAACCACTGAAGGGAAGTGTAATGTGGTTAAGAGAACAACCTTTAGCAACCCCTGCCTAGTTCAAGGTCCTACTCTCTCATCCATCTAAATGTGACATTGGTCAAATCACAACCTCTCTGTGCCTCAAGTTTCTCATCTAGAAAATGGAAATAACTATACCTTCCTCATAGTGTTGTTATGAGGATTAAAACTCCTCTCTCTCTCTCTCTCTCTGTATCCATATCTTATATCTTAGGGCAGAGACAATACTTTTTTAAATCTCTGTTGATAGTTTGGAACAGATTTATTAAGAAATTCGATCTCCAGGAGAGAATTTTATTGACGGCTTATAGAGTGGGGAAAATCTGATTTCAATGCCAAATTTCCTATCATGGCACATCAACACTGCCACTGAAAATCTGCCTATTTTCCCCTGCTTTGATCAAGGTGTCGAATCTGACCGAGAGCATTATGTGTTACACAGAGTAGGCTTTCCCTGGCACCTAGGAGGGATGACCAGGCGTTCATTAGGAGAATGAGGAAGGAGGGAGATTTCTAGCAGAAGGAAAAGCATGAACACAGAAGTAAAAGGCACAAAGCTTGTTTGAGAAATTGCTAGAAGTTCATTGAGGATAGAGCCTAGGGAATGTTCAGGAGGCAGGGATGAGAAGAGACCAGACAGAAACACTGGGACCCTCTGTGAAACTGGTCCCTCATCAATCCCTCAGCACACTTCCTGGCTGGGATGACTGAGATCGTCACTACTTGCCTAGAAAGTCGTGCCTGGATGCTCAGATGGGACCTGACAAGGGCAGCACATAGTGGGTCTGTGTGACCTTCATTAAGACATGGTGCAAATCATCCCAAATGGATACCAGCAAACCTTTCCCTATCAAGAACTCGCAGTGCTCTTTTATTAAACTATTGGTCAAATCTGTTATACCAAGTGAACATTAAATTAAAACATTTATTCCTGAAACTTCAATCATAAAACTAAATCAAGAAGCACTGAAAACTGTCAGCAGAAAGAATAAAAGTGCAGACAAGGCAATATTCTTAATGAAGAATCAAATGTTAATAGATCCAGCATAATAAATGACTTTCTACTATGATTATTAAACCAATCACAGCCTATTATAAGTAACAAAAGCATGGACAAAATTCTGAATGGGAGAGCTTATTTGACTTGTTACAAAAACATGTATGCAATTACGATACAGTAAAACCTACCTGGATTTTTTAGACAAAGAGCCATTATGGCTGACAGAGTTTTCCCAGAAAGCTGAACATTAACTCTGTAAGGACCAAGACTTGTTATTTTAGGGTATTTTTCTTTTAGTAAGTATGAAATCTCAAAATAAATATCCATTTCCCTTCTTTTCAACCGGACTAGAATAGACTAAACATAATTTAACATTGTCTTGCTGTCCCATTATCACCATTTTGAATATCAGTTTTCACAATATGCTGGAGATACATGGAGTTGCAGACGTATGCATGAATATATACATTATAGCTACAGCTCCAGGGGTTTCTTTTCTTCTTTTTTTTTCTTTTTTTCCTAAAAAGCCACCCATGCCAACTTCCTTTTTGCTTATATGTCTCTATATAAGGCAACCTGAAGACTTCATGGCTGCCAGTGGCTACCACACCCCCTTTTCTGTAAAGCTCATCAATGATGGAAACACCGAAGGGACCTTCTTCTCAAGGAGTTTTCTCATCCTCCCCAATATCTATACCCCATTGCTATCTGTGTGTCATGACCTGTCAGCATTATTCAAAGCCTTGATGCATTTCTATACCACCAGACCCATGGACATCTTCTTGACAGTCTGTAACAATCTTCTTAGGTCCCTTGAAGTTTGTGGGCAGGGTAGCTCAATAATTTTGGCATAAGGTTTGGGAGAAAGCTTATTATAAAGTCTAGGTATATTCCTCAGGCCCAAGTGCCTTTACTGCACGTAAAGCAGACTTGGATTCAAATCTTATGGGATATGAGGCAAATCACTTAACTTTACTACACCTCATGCTCTTTATATGGAGAATAGAATTTATAACACTAATCCTGCAAAGTCACTCTGAGGATGATAAAGGACAACATATGAGTAAGGTATTCAGCATAGTGTCTGGCAATAAAAACAGGTGTTTACATTTTTATATTAGGTCAAATCATTTGCAAACACAATTTTTTAAGTCAAATCCACCTGAATACCAGCTATGTTATCTGTTCCACATTAATACCCCCCTGTACCTTTTTTCTGGTGATTCATGGCAGAAAGGGAGGTTAATGTGTCCAGATCTTTTCTCATCTTTCCCTCCTGGGCACTTTCATTCACTCAGACTTGGTTCCAAAGTGTGGAACTGTTACTGCAGTGTCTGTACATTAAAGTTGGAATGAAGCTCCAAGTTTGCAGGGAAGATGATAATTGATCAGTGCAAGTGGTAGAAAGTTCAGTGGGGGGAGCTATTAAAAAGATAAATATTCCACTGAAACCTTTTGGCTTATACAGCAAAAAGAAAACTCTTACGGACGGATAGGTTCCTAAGTGTGCTTTTATGTGTCTCTGTGTGGCTTGGGAAGCCTCTTTGCCCATCAGCTCTCTCACCATTATTTGCTAGATTAAATATCCTTAATTTTATAATCAAAAGGGCTGAGAGGGGAAAAATGAAAGTGAACAGTAGGCGGGGAGGATGCTTTTAGTCACTCAGTCACCCTGGTCATTCTCAGGGTCTCTGGAACCCATGGGGCAGGCTTGCTGCCCTGCCTAGGACCTGAGACCTGTAGACTCCTTACATGACCGAACTAAATATATTTGTATAGCATTCCTCTTGGCCTTTCCTGTAAATGATTTGATTGTGTGAACTAAAATACCTCATCAGAGCTTGCTTTAAAAAAATGAAGTATGCAGCAGTGAATAAAATATCTCTCCAAATCTTTTTTTTTTTTTTCCCCAAAGCTCCTTTTTCAGTATGACTAAAAATTAATGGTCAGAGTCTGTGTAATGATCCTTCCTCTGGTTTCATTCATGCTGCTCCCTCTTGGTCCTACTAATTATCTGATTGATTAAACTTTTGAGGAGCCTTCTGTCATTGGGCGTGGCCCACTGCACACATCTGGCTCACTGTGTTTTCTTTAAAAAGGACAGCAGGTTAATTAAAAGATTCATAGCACAAATAAAAGTGCCCACAGGGGAGGAAGTCTGGTTTGTTTCCTCACATGGTCTCTGTAGCAGGTTGAACAGTATCCCCCCAAAAGGTCATGCCCACCCAGAACCTCAAAATATGACCATATCTGAAAATAGGGCTTTTGCAGATGTAATTAGTTAAGGAGAGGTCATGCTGGATTAAGGTGAGCCTGATGGTCTTTTAGAAGAAGAGACCATACAGAGGTAAAAACTCCATGTGGAGACCAGAGACGGTGGCGTGATGCAGCCGCACACCAGGAGATGCCCGGGTTTGCCGGAAGCCACTAGAAGCAGGAGAGCATCTTGGAACAGGTTCTTCCTCAGGGCGTCCTGAAGGAGCCAAACCTACCAAAACCTTCATTTCAGACTTCTGGCCTCCAGAACTGTGAGAGGATAAATTTCTGTTGTTTTAAGCCACCACTTTTGTGGTAATTTGTTATGGCAGCCGTGGGAAACACATAGTCTCCCTGGTCACAGTCTGACCTCTAACAGAGAGTATTGATTGGTTGCCATCTTTTTCTGCTGTTTTGGAAATGATCATGAAGTATAATACTGAAACTGTGACTAATACCAATCCCTCAGGGCATTTCCCCTATTTTTGGGTCATTCAAGCTACTTTCATTTGAGAAATAAGCCCCATATCACATAGCATGGCAAATGTCAATGGGGAAATTCACTTAGTTACGGGAGTTTTGTGATCGTCATAAAATTGATGACATTCATAAAATTGGAAATGCTCATAATAACTATTCCTTAGACTGTAGACATAGTATATGCTGTATGTCAGGTTTCCTAGGAAACAGATTCCGAGACTCCGAGATTTGTGTGTAGGAAGTTTTTTGGGAAGTACACTCAGGAACATCTGTGTGGGGTGTTGGAAGTGGAGATGTGCAGAGGGAGAAGTTAATTTGTGAGGTGTGGGGGTGGTCCTTCAGAGTTGTATCCAATGGAGGCAAGAGACCAAGACCTCAAACACCCCCACGGATACAGGGAGGTGGCATAGTGTTGGTGAGGCAGCTTCTTTCGGCAGAGGGCAATTCCTGGAGAGAGACCCATAGCTGTGAGCTGTGAGCATAACAAGCTCTATCCTGAAGGGGGCCCTGGGCAGTACTCCCAGCCCCACCACAGTCTTCATGGTTCTAATAAAAAATGTCCTTGTTAGCTGAGAAAGTGACTTTGGCCAGATCCATATACAATATGTTATGATATAGATAAGGTTATTAGACATGTACACTTTTGTTTTTCATGGGGTTTGGTCAAGCTGCTTTTATTGCTGTCACTAATCTTTCCATAAGAACGCTTGCTCTTCAGGACCATGGCTTTCCTCTTTAATTTTTCCTATCTTGCCTAGCAAACTCTGATGGTTATTTTTCCCCTCAGAAAAGGGCAAAAATTATTATCTCAGTACTAACTCCATGGCTAGGTCAATAGTCTAAAGAACTGAGCAAGCTTACCCTTCACTATTCGTTTTCAAGTGACTCAATGTATCTTAATTTTTGTTAAGTCATGAAGCTTCCAGAGAAAGAGGTCATCCTTATTTTGCATGCAGGTACAGTAGAAGATGGGAAATTAATTAATATCACTGAGGTTTTATAAGGTGTCAGAAGGAATGGTAGAGAAAAATACCAATTTCTTCTTTTTTTTTTTTTTTGCCTGCTAAGTCATATGCTTTCAGTAAGCTACAAATTTATATGACTTTTCTCTAACAATAATAATAGTAAGAAGAAGAATAGCAACTCTTATTCCTTGAGCACTAATTATGTATTGAGACTCTCTTGGGCAGAAGGAGTGGGTGAACTAAAGAGCAGTTACTGAACACTGTGCTAAATACTAATATATGCTCTAAGTATTAGCAAGATTACAGATTTTTTGAACCCAGAACATTATTAAGTCTTCTGTGTCATGAAATCTACTGCTACAAATAAACCCTTTGGGGGGAACATTTCTATCAATACTTTTCTATAAAGATTGTGTCCTCTCACAGCAGGGCAAGAAGATACATACCAGGGTAGAATGCCTCACCTTGAGGATAGATGCCTGATAGAAGGAACTAGGGTGGGGTACAAGGTAACGTAACTGTAGTACCACAATGCAGGCATCCAATTAGGGAAAAAACTAGGATGATGCTTCCTCATACGGATTCCAAACCTAACACTAGATATATGGCTGCTGGCAGTCTCATTCTGTTCAAAGCAAGTAGAAATTAATGATATTATATAACTTAAGCAATTGACAGTTTCATTTCTTAGGCTAAAAGAATAAAGAAGTGGATATTCTGGTCTGGTCCTGATTAGCAGAGAACTAAGCAGGAATGCAACAAGAACTTTCAAGAGCATGACCATGTTCTTCTAGAATTTAAAATACTGGGCAAAAATAATTCATTCATCCTACAGATACTTTTTAAGCACATACTTTGAATAAGACTGTTGGCAGATACTAAGCAAAGAACAGTGAACAAGACAGATAGGATCTTTCCCTTTACAGAAGGGAAGGGGATGATTAAAAAACAAATAAATATTTAACATAACATCATAGAAAAATAAGTGACTAGAGCAGGTTAAGGGAGACCAAGAGTGATGAGGAGTACATTAAAGAGGGTGATCGGGGAAGGCGTCTCAGAGGAACTGAAATGTAAGCATGATTTGAATGAAGTGAGGGCAATGGGGGTGAAGCCATGTGAAGAGCTAGAAGACAAGGAGAAGTAGCATTAAAGGAAAAGGTCCCCATGGAGGAGTGGAAATGGTACATTCGAGCACCAGCAAAAAGACCAAGAAATGGACCCAGGCAATGTAGGATTTGTCAAAGTTGTGGTCATAAGGTTAAAATACAAAAAGTTTTGTTTTGGGTTTCTTCCAGCCTCTTTTTGCTGCTTGGGGGCAGGACTGGAGTAGACAGAGAACTGGGCAAATTAGGTTTGGCCAAGGCTAGAGGAAGTCTGAGAGGAGATAGGAGCAAGGAAGAGAGGCCGGGTTGTTCAGTGTATAGAGGGAAATGTAAAGTAGGGTGAGGAGAAGAGTACAACGATGAGGGAAAGAGTGTTCACAACTAAGAAAGTGCTCAGCTTTATGGACTGGAGGTCCCAGTGGAGTTCAAAGACTCTTGAAAGTGGAGGTTAATAGAGTAAGTGAGCTGGAACTACAGAGGATAGGGGTCAGAGAACAGGATGTATGAAACCCAGTATTTGGAGGTGGTGATGGCATAACTTCCAAAAAGGTAGAGAAGCACGTGCCCTGCTTTCAGGTCTAGTGGGGGAAGGGCCACGGGAACCCCCCGAGAGATCTGCAGGGGAAGTCTTTTCCTCAGGGGACTGCCAGGCTTGAATTCGAGCAACAAGGTAAAGAAAACATTCTAATTGGCTGAAGAGGCTGAAAATATAGGGCTTTGCCTAATGACACTGTGAGTTCCTGAAGGCAAAGTGGAAGACTGTGAGGGGCAAGGGAGAAGTGAGCAATTAGGTCATAAAACAAGCGGTACTGAGTGTTCTGAAGGATGCGATAGACAGCTGACCCCTGAGAACCACTGATTTTACTCTAGAGAGAAAAGAGGTCAGTTACAGGTACGTCCATTATGGCGGACAAGTGACGTGCTCCAGCAGTTGCCCAGGGCACAGACATGAAGAATCATTTTCTAAGAAATATTTGCTTCCTTGCATTTCTTCACCAAGAATCAGCCAGGTATTAAACCCAAGTGGTGAAGGGTAGGTCACTGCTGCCAATGAGGCAGAGCTTCCCACTACAGCTTTAAAAGACAATACACTGTATGTTAGACTTCAGAGCAATTAGAACACGGGAGTAAACTTCAGTAGGCGGTTGGTATAGGACAGAGGTTACAAGGGTAGCCTCTGATTCAATGCTACCTAGATGCAATTCTTAATCCTACCCCATACTGTGTAAAATGGGTGCATTTCTTAACTCTGTGCCCGGTCCTCTCATCTGTAAAATGACAATAGTTATACTGTCTACTTCATCAGGTTGTTGTGAGGATAAAATAAGCTGATACTTTTAAAGCATTTAGGACACTGCCTGACATAGGGCAAGTGTTCAGTAAATGCTAGTATTGTTATTTTGTTTTGTTATTCTTTAATGAACTGTTTAACTTATACATTTTATTAAAATATCTATTTGTTTATTTTAGAGAGTGGCGGGGGAGAGGCAGAGGGAGAGGGAGAGAGAGAATCTTGAGCAGACTCCCCACTAAGCCCGGAACCCAACGCGGGGCTCAGTCTCATCGCCCTGAGATCGTGACCTGAGCCAAAATCAAGAGTTGGACGCTTAACTGACTGAGCCGCCCAGGTGCCCCAAACTTACCGTACATTTTTACTATAAAAATAACTTATTCTTATAACTCAGTTTAAAGATTCTAATTTATGATAGAACAGTCAGTGTTATATGTAGTTCTGATGTGACACAGACCTTGAGGACCTTCTTGCAGGCAGGTATATTGTACTATGAAAAGCAAAACTGAGTATGAATCCTTGCTCTACCACTTACAGACCATGTGACGTTAGACCCAAGTGTCTTCAGCTGTACAAAGGGACTAATAATAGTGCCAGTAACTCAGGGGTTTTTAGCAATGAGTAAACCAGATAACTTATTCATAAGTACTTGGTATATTGTGTGGCATAAGGTAAGCATTCAGTAAATGGCAGCTATATTATTTAGCTTTTTTCTTCTTAATTAGAGGTAACTTTAACTTGCCTACTTATACTCGAACACCATAAATTCTTAGTTTGCTATTTCAATTTCCTTTTTTTCTCCTTTCTTATATGTCCTGAAAGAATTTTTTAAAAATGCACAAAAATGAAATACCGCATCATGAAAATACCTGTGTTGGTCATTTTCGATTTAGAAAGGAATCACCTTGCTACTTAACTGCATCTCGCAACCATAGACAAAGATCAAAGATAATTCATGTTACTGTCAGAGCTGGGGCAGGGGCAGGGGCAGCCAGGGGTCAGTCAG
Source organism: Eumetopias jubatus (assembly GCF_037043125.1). NCBI lineage: Eukaryota > Metazoa > Chordata > Mammalia > Carnivora > Otariidae > Eumetopias > Eumetopias jubatus. Next base: position 15,585,994 of record NW_028274823.1, read on the forward strand.
AGACAAGTTTCAGAGGCATAGATTTGAAGCAAACAAGGACAGCATAAGTAAGGAGAGTCAGAGAATAGATAGTTGGCTCTGGGTTTAGAAGAGGTATACATGATTATTGTGGCCATTTTTTGAGTACCCAGAGCTTCCCTTGCTTGTGCAATGTAAGTGGAAGCATCGGTACTCGAACTCGGGCCTGTCATGATTCTAATGTCTGGCTCTTTCCCAGTTATCTCCATCTCATCTAGAAGTTCTGAGATGCCACAGGAGACACATGACCATTTAAAGTCCAAGGCTGAAAATGCAGAGTTTCTGTGAGATTTGAAGGAATGAGATGAGAATAGAAAGAATGTCAAATTATGAAGAAATGTAGAAAGAATGCCCAAACTTCTATCCCTCTTTTAGCACTGTCCTCTGGTTCCTGGTGATAGGCGTCAATCTTCCCAACTGTGTTGGTGAAGGCAATAGGCCATTGGCCACTCCTCACCAAGATGAGGCTCACTCCGCAGAAGCCATCGGCACCAACTAGTTGTGAGAAAATTCTCTATTTTACATCAGTGCCCAGACAGCTCTCTGACTACAGTTTTATTTTCAAAAGGACCATGCCCCTTTTCCATGAATCTAAACATTTTTGAAAACATAAACTAATTTCTCCAATTCTAGCAAACACAGCCCTCAAGTTTTCCATGACTTCAGCTTTTTCCCCTTTATTTGCCTCAAATAAACAAAGTTAGGACCTGTTAATCTCTGTAAATAGCTCTATATTTTCTGAGATCACCTCAGAAAAAGACTATTTGAATAAGATGAAATTATCCCTTGTCAGAGAATTTAATCATATTATTTTTCTTGGTGTTACAGTAATTTTAAATTGTCTCTTTGGATAACAATCTCTACTAACCCTTTTTTTTCAAGTACTTAATGGTTAAAAAAACTCTTTAAAATCTCACTTGACTCTTATGGCTACTCCATGGGGGTGGTGAGAGGAGTATTTACCATCCATACTTGACATATGACACAACTGGGACTTTGAGAGTTAAGACTTAGGGGACAGAAAGTTGCCACATTATGCTGGCGGGTGCAAGAAGAGAACGCGTGAGCAATGCCTCCTGGACTCTTCAGAGTACAGACGCACACCTTCCCCGCCGGTCTGCTTTCCACACCCACTCTACCCCAACCCGGTGCCCTTCCCACTGGAGGAATTTTCTTATGATATCAGGTGATCTCTGGGCAGTATCAGGCCCATCCACTTGTACTCATCTATGAGATACTTGTTCCTATTTATTAAAGAATACTGACAAATCTAATCTGTTGGAAAAAAATGTAGATCTCACGTCGTCTCTCCTCTAACAATTCTGTACACTCCCGTAAATATGAAAGATGCAATACTGAGAGGTGAAGGGAGATGCATAAAAGCAAGGAGGACAAGAGGCGCTGGGAAGGGAGAGGATCAAAAATAAGCATCCTTTGTTATCACACTTTCTCTCCAGCAGCAAGCAGTTAATAATGGCCCTTAGGGAAACCTCCCATGGGCTATGGAACCACAGTAAGAAAAGGGAAACAAATAAGCAAACATCAACAAACAACCAATCTGGGTGTGTTTCTTAGTGAACAAGGGAAAGGTGAGGGTATTTATTCAAGAAAATGGCTTTTCTTGATATTTTCCACAAAATATGCATGTGGGAAATCTGTGCAGGCATACAGCACAGAAGGGAGCAATAGACAGAGTATGTGGCTAAGTGTGAGTTCACAGCCATGGAATAAGAAGGCATGTCCTGAACTGTGTTTTACAGTTTTCTGCCTGCATATTTTTCATATGAATTAGAGAAAAGTCACTCAGGCAATGAGGACTGATGGACAGAAATTAGCTGACATCTGAAGAGCTGTCAAGAAGCCATTTTAGCACGACTGGCCAAAGGCGATTTGTTTTCCACAAAAATGACCAGGAAGCTTGGTGGAGGTGCTCCGAAAGGAAAAGTTCCATTTTGGAAGCTTCTTCAGCATGTGCCCAAGGGCACCTGGTTCCATCTGAAACCATCAGTGTAAAATAGTCCCACCTCTGTGCCGTTCATTTGAAAAGCAATAGATTTCCAGATACTGCAATATTTTCTGACAGAGGGTCTGCATCTATCTTACTTGGAGTTTAGGAATTTGTGAGGACAAACCCAATTTGAACTATCAGCATCACAACTCATCCCACTCAAGCAGATGGTCAGACTAAAACCTCTAAAGCTTATCACTGCAAAGTCTTGGTAACAAGACAGTCATTCAATAAACATTTATTGAGCATAGCCTATGTGCAAGATACTGTAGCCAAGCCAGATTTCTTATTACTCAGTGTGCTGCTCCATATAATGAGAAGGTTGGTCTTGCTGAATTCCTAATGAAGAGACGCCTCAAATCTTACCTCCACGACTTCCAACAGCATAAGGAGCAAACATGAATTTATTCGGGCTGTAACTCTATCTCTGTACATTCTTAGGTCACTTGGCCAGATAAATTCATTCTTGCTAAAAACAAAAAACAAAAGAAAAACCCCAAAACCCTTTTCTTTGTTCACTTGTACATCCACACACCCCATATTTATTGAGAGGCTGCAATGCACCAGGCACTACGCATATGCTGCCAGCCTTTGTCAGCATTAGGGCAGCAGAATTTTGCAGGAACAATGGATTATCTTGTCACAGGTCCACTCATTAAGTAGTAGTAGCGAACACTTATTGCACTAGCTGTAAAATAGGGTCAGCCCTTATGTTAAGGGTTTTACCCAGACCAAGATGAATTCCTATCATGTAACTAAAATTATGGAGCATTAGTCGTGGAAAGTTAAAAAAAAAATTGGGGCTGAGGTGGCGTCACTGTATGTTGGGAAATGCCTACGGAACTATTCCCGGGGTATTCGGACAAGAGGCTGAACTATTAAGAATATATCTTCTAGGGCCATCTAGTGTTGACTGTTTTTCTGCTTTAGCTCTTGGAGAGTCCCCAAAACCAGAAAGGAAAAGAAAATATTCCCTGGCCCTGCGTTCCTGAAGGGAATTTCTTGTGGCATAAGATATAGGGTCTTGGGAAAGGGCATCCTTTTTTAGTCTGAAAGAATATGCTAGCTCAGGAAAAGGCATAATGTATACCAGGGAGCCCTGGGCTGCTGGGTTCTCAATGCAAGCAGCAGTACTTCACTTCCTACATTTTTTTTTTTAATTTTTAAAAAGGGAGCTCACTGAAATCTCCTGAAGAAGAGACTGCAAATGTGGAAATCAATATAAACTTGATCATATAACACAAATAAACTTTCCTAAAATTCCTCTCTATCCACCTGTGTGTCTCACTGTGACCACCTCTCTTTCTGCTGGTTCCTGTTAAACCCTCACCCAGGCGGGAGCTAGTCTCTTCAGACGCTGCCCCACCAGTCTGATACCCTCAACTAGGGTTTGCCAAAAATGTTCCTTTTTTTCCTAGAATAGGGAAAGTGTGTAGGGACAAAGTATCATCTTGCTGTAGGTCTGGTCTTTCCTTCCATTTTTTCCCCCTCAAATGCTATGTGGCACATCACTCTTGTGCTCAAAATACTTTATAAATCATCACCTTTTGCTTCTGGTCCTCATGTGATATTTATGGAGGAAAATTCTCCAGATAAGAAGACTGAAGAAAGCATGATTATAAAATACAGCTTATGTGCAGAAGTTAGAACTCTCTTTTTAATACAAGCTCCTCTCCCCTAAACATGCTGTCACTAATAACATTAGGAGTTTGGAGAGGGCCAACAATATGACATCATAATTTTTAAAACAAAAATTTAGTAATGCTCTTTTAAATTTATGCAAAAACTCGCAGATGTCTCCTCTAGAAGCTGATGAGTGCATACTCATTTCACTACTCACCCAGACTGGACTGAGGTGAAGCCTAGCAGCCATTTAATAGACGATTGTGGTTAGATTAGCAAATAACTCCCCCCACAAACGGACTTGTGAAATAGTAGTAAAATTTAAGGAGGTAAAGATAATGACTAACAATTGAGCTTGCCCAAAGAATGCAGAGATGTAAAACATTAATAAAACCCTGAGAAGTTGGAAAGCAAACAACAAAAATACGTAGACAGCTACCACCACGCTAAGCAACAGGGTGAGCAAACACTGGAACTGTAGTTACCCATCTATTCAAACCTTTCATTGCAATTGAAATGTCCTTTAGAGTAAAATAATTGACAAGCCATGAAGAATCTCCGCTTTATTTCCTTGATTTCCATTTTCCACAGCGCCTTTCCACACAGCCTTAACAGCTGCACACAGTCTGCTCTTCTGAGCCTCGTGCCAGGCTTAGTGTTTCTTGAAGCATTCATTCCATTCCGCATGTGTTAGGGCCTCTGTGAACATCTCGGCCCTCTACCTCGTTTGGGCTGCTGCAGTTCTCCATGGCCCCCTTCTCCTGGGTGCTGAGTGAGAGTCAGCTCTGGTGGGACTGCTGCAGAGGCAGCCCCATGGAACATTCTTTAGTCATGATTTCACTGTGATTGGCTAGTCTGGGTTTCATGTTTGACCACCTGCATGCTCACTGAATCCAGGGTAGCTCCCTCGTGTCAGGATTGGACAACTGTCTTTGTTCTTATGTCATCTCTTACCTATGCCAACATGTGCACATGGAAGCCATTCTGTTGACAAGGGAGTTCTCATCCCTTCTCTGATTTTTAATATCTATCCTAGGGAGCAGTTTGGTACAGCTGTTGGGATGTTGTCAGAATTCTTTTGTCCATAAGAAAAGTGAAACCCACACCACATTGTGCAATATGTTCACGATGTGGTCATTCCTTTGGATAATCATCAACGATAACATCAACCAATACCCTGCCTCTGACCTCAGAAGGCTTCAGACTGATGCAACCAAACAGGAAACGCAGTGTCTGGGACAGCTTGGGGCCTGCCAGCATTCTTTGCTGAACTGGTGTGTGTGTGCTCAGATAACACATTAATTGTAGGCACTAATCAAGCATATTTTAAATTCTGAAATCCCAGCGCACAGGCCCATGTTACAAGTTTTCTATCCTGAAACAGTTTGCAGGGGTATAGCCTCTACAATTGGCAGCCTGAGCTGCAATACTTTATTTCTTCCCTCATGGGCTTAGTTGTTTACCTTCAGTAAATCAATGAGTAGGAGTCACATTATCAGATTTGCAGACTTTGGGGGTCCCTTTAAGGCAGGGACATTGTTTTCTGGAGCTCTGACTTTGGGCATGTCCATGTCCCATTACATGGCACAAGAGTGAGGCAGACACGATGCCCACCTCCACCCAGTTTCACAAATGAATCTGCCTGTGGGTATGTTCACTTTGATAAAGTACAGCTCCATGAGGTATGATACCTGAATAGAGGATGCCAGTGTCCAGCAACTCGAGAGAAATTCAGAGACAAACAGATCTGAAAAAAATGGGATAGTATATTGGTTGATCCATTTCTGAAAATGCGGTGGGGCCACAATCATGGCTAACATGATCATCTATGGTATCTCTCAGGCAACAGCCATCCAAGAAGCTAGTTTTTAGGAGATGTGTATATTTCATGTTAGTTCAACCTTGTAAAAGGCTTCAAGATGTTTAACAACAAACCAAAAGATAAATCAATAAAAATTAAAACCTCAAGTCCACATATACTAATTTCTGTGTACAGCACTCACTTATTCAGCAAACTTATTGAATGGCATTTGTGTGCTAGACACTGAGCACTGAGCTCACCAGGTGGAAAGTCTTTCACGGCACAAAAGATACTTAAAGAAACGGTCGTGATACAATGCACTACAAGCTTGCACAGCTTGACCAGCCATTCAAGACTAACGGCTAGGGCCGTTCCCTGACAAGGTAGCATTTGGCTTGAGAGCTGGGTCTTAATTTATATTAGTATGTGTGAGGCCCGAGAAAGCTTGGTATGAAGCATGATATGATTAAAACACAGGGGTCATAAACAGGAAAAAGGTGGGAGATAAGGCTGGAAAGGCAGAGTATGGACAGACATCAAAAAGACTTCTATGACATTTGTAGGCCAAGGATTTAAAACTTTAAATATGTTTTAGGTAATTGAAGCCATGATTGGGCAAGGGGTGGGGGTGAAAGCTAAGGACGATTTTAGGCATGGGTGTAGGTTAATATTGCCAAACATATAGAAAGGTTACTATATGCTAGATACTTTTCTAAGCACATGGCATGTATAACGTATTTAATCTTTATGACCACCAATGAGATGTATAACATATTTAATCTTTATGACCACCAATGAGGTAAATGCTTTTATCCTCCACTTAGAAAATGAGGAGACTGGGGTACAGAGAGGTGAGACAGGGATGACAGAACTATTACTGGGTAGAGCCAGAGCAGTTTAACTGCTGAGCACACGCTCCTTACCACAACCCTGCATTGCCCCTCAGATGAGGCTCTGGAGGAGGAGCTCTAGAGATGAAGAAGAAGACACTGGAGAGAAGAAACATAGGAACCACAGCTCTTAGCCTCTGACAGACTGCAGCAAGTGGCTGTGATATAGTTATGGCTTATCTGCCATCGTCAGAGAAAACCCAAACTTTCAGAAGTCAGTTGTTCACTTATGAAAATGCAAGGCCTTGACATGTTTAGCAAAAAGCACTCAGTGATTTTTCCAAAAGATGTCTCTATCTCCTTTCTGGATCCGGATGAAGGAAGCATGATAGTTCTGGGGCACTCGGGTAATGGGACTCCCTGCAATGAACACTGTGGAAAGGTGGAGATGCACACAGTCAATCAAGATATTTTATGTTAACAAAAATGTACTAATCAGTACTAGAGTGAATTTGATGGGGATGAAGATGACATTTACTTGATAATTTATGGAATTTCTGTCATTGTTAAAGCCACAGTGATTTTCAGAGTATTAGGATCAGAGAAAGAATTACAGCTTACCCATACTTAAAAAGGGATTTATATAAATGGTAACAAGAGAGTGGCCTCTATTGGGCCATGTTCTGGGGGCCATTTGCACATGTGGATTGGGGCTATAGTAACAGCACCGTTAGAGCATCTTCTGATTTCATCTGGTAAGCAACCTCACTGCCCCCTCCCCGAGCTAGTACTACCCATCCATTTTACCGAGAGGCTAGGATTTTAAGAAATGTATTTCCTGGAAAGAGAACTCTATCTTATAAATGGAAGAAGAGGAGAAAGAGAGTTGTTTTTGAGATGAGGTGATGGTCAGTGTTTAGTGGCAAGGGCCAGTGACTTGGGGTGGCAGAGTCTGCACACCTCAAGCAACTGCATCTGGGCTCAGTTTTTTATAAAATAAAATTGATTTGGCATATAAAAGACATGGGTGTGGGTGCTATTGAGAAGCAAAGATAGAGACAGAAAAAAACAGTGTTGTAGAACTATACAAGGGGCTTGAACTAGGTAAAATGTTGTGAACATGATGACAAGGGATGAATTCTAGAAAGATGCTGGTATAATTTTCAGAACTAAAGAATTACTTAAATAAATTTATTAGTGGTGAGGGAGACAGAAGAGTCAAGAAAACCTCTTAATTTACTCAGCACATGTTTTGAACACCTGTATTTATTAAGAACTAGAGATACAGACCTGGTCAGAAAAGTTCTCTGTCCTCATAGGAAACAGTAGTGAAAATATTCTAGGTGGACAGTGATACTATTAACTAAGAAAAAGAGCATGAGTGGAGAGGGGGAGAAAGGTCTGAAGAAAAGATATTAAAGCTAAGGAGGTCAATTTTGAATGTGAGTTTGAGTTGCCACAAGGACCCTCAGGTGGAGATGTCTAGCGAGTTGTTGGATGTTAGGTTTGCAGATCAAGGGAACTGGGATCACAAGCAAATAGAAGGTGGTCAGTGTCTGATAAGGAGGAAAGATCACCTTTAAAAAACAGGTAGAGCAAAAAGGAGGCTGGGAAGGAAGCCTGAGTAACAACAATGTTTAACATAAAGGAAGTGCATCCAGCAAATGATGTGATGGAGAGGTCTGAAAAGAGATAAAAATTAGGATTGAATGAAGTCATGACATTTGAAGAGAGTTTTGTTTTCTGCAATTGCTGTTGTCTTCAAATTCTTTGCTGGACGAAAAGTTCTTCCCAGTAACTAGCCCAGCATCTGACACAAGGGTGGTCCTTAATATCTAGTGTTGAATTAGTATCTATTAAAAGAGCTTAATTATTAATCTATTAACTAACATGCTACACCATGTCAAGTAAGTCAAGGACAAGAAAGCATCTGCTGCATTTGCCAACTAGGAAATTCTTGGTAATATAAGGAAAGAACAGTTTAAGTGGCTGGAAAGAAAGAAACATAATAAATAATATTGGCTTTTAAAACATTAGAAATGTAAAAACCTGTTATGGAGGGCATAGCAAATGCATAGTTTCCAGGCCATAATTTTTTTTTTTTTAACAACAGTTTAACTAAAATGGAATTGCATTATATTACTTGGCTGACTGCTGGACTGATAGGAAAATATAATACAAAATAAAATAATTATAATAAAAGTATTAAAAAACACGGGGTGGTCAGTCATCAGTATAATGCCAGATCATATTTACAACCTAAATAACACAATAAAGCAAATAAGTTCCAACTGTTGCTTAACCTGAAACTACTTTAGGAACATAATAAACTTGCTTACAGTGTGGCTTCATGTACCAAATGGACATTTCTTCCATAAAGCTTCAGCAGCAACATCTCTTTGGTTCTTATTCACAGAAACTAAAACTAATGAGTAAAGGATTGGCTGATTATCAAAAAAAAAAAAAAAGAATCAAATAAATCCTGGACTTTAACTTGGATTTAAGAAAATTTGTTTCTAAACAAGCACTTAAAAGCCCTGGAAAGTAATAAAATGAAAGGCAATTTGCACAGACTAATGGAGCAGCAAAAGGAGGAGGGAGTGGAGAATGGATCCTGCGTAATGGAGGAAAAGTTTTGTTTTGGAATTTTGTTGTAAAATAGTCTCTCCCTGATGATAAAACATTAGCTAATGACATTTAGCACTTTCTGTTGGAGCCGTAACTTCAAGTTTGTATCTCTGAACATTAAAACAGAAAACAATGCAACATAAAATATAAACCATATACTAAAATTTTGTATTTAGGGAAGTAGCCTATGTCACAGGGATAAGTATCTCCCAATCAAAAACAAAATAAAACAAACAAACAAACAAACAAAAAACACTTTTTATGAGCCATTTAGCTTAGGTATTTAATGCTAAGTGCTAATTCAACCCATGAAACAGCTTGACAGTTTCTTTTTTTTCTTTTCCTTCTTATATAAGAGGGGGTTTTATTTTTCTAGTTAAACAGAAAAGGTAGAAGGAAAACTAAGATTAATAAGGTCTACTTCAACACAATTATTCCTCAATATTTATCGGTGGGTTCACATGCAGCTCACTCCTCTTTCATACTCTTCTACCCTAGGTGTATGTGTCCATCGTTATTAGATTGTAAATAACTTTGAGGTCAAGGGCTGTATCTCATTCATTTTTGCCTGAGCCCTAGCACTATATTTTATACTTAGTGCTCAATAAATATTGGTTAGATAAACAAATGATGATCTTTCAGGTGCCCTCAGATAATTTAGTTTCATGAAATCCACACTAGGAAACTAAATCATGTTTTTTATTGCCTCATAAATAATTTTATAATTTTTTCTGAAATTTTAAAAAATAGTAATAGTCCAGGATAATCATATTTACTCCTCAATTCAAAGAGTCAAAGAAAACCTTATAATTTTGGTTATTTAAGGTAGACTGGGAGGTAGAGCTTAAATTCTTGGCTTTAAAGAAGATGTCCTTAGAGTACGAGTAAATATGCAAATGAAGACATGGGTGTTCCCAAAGGGCAGTAGGATGATACACAGCACCTACAAGTGGACTATGAGCTCTTCATTTCCAATCTGTCCTGGGATTTGTGTTTAGAGAATCAATTTCCTTGTAAGTTATCCAACAATGTAGTAGAAAAAGGAAAAGTTAGGTAAAGGAAAAGAGTTTCCATTCGATGTTAATAGGAAAATAAAATTTGGGGAATACTGGCTATAACCCACATGTAACTCTAGACATGATTCTATTCTAATTGCCAAGAAAAGAGTTGAGAGAGATACTATAGACTGAAGATGCTCATTTTCTTCCCTCTACCCTTCACATGAGTGTATATAATAGAGATGGAAGAGAACACACCTTACAGCCAGAAATGCCTGGATGTGAAATGTTTATTTGTTTTGTTTTAAAAATAAAACTTTTGTGTACTTAAGGTGTACAATATGATGAGTTGATGTATATATACATAGTGAAATGATTACTACCATCAAGGTAATTAAGATATCATTTCCACACACAGTGACCTTTTTTTTTTTTTTTTGGCTTATGAGAGCATCTGAAATCGACTTTCTTAGGAAATTTCATATTCAATACAGTATAGTCATCATACAATAGTCATACAATAGTCATCATGGTATATAGTAGATCTCTCAACTTATTCATTCTGCATAACTACAGTTTTTTACCCTTTGACCATAATCTCCCCATTTTCTCCACCTCCCCACCTGGTGTAACTATGATGCTACTATCTGTTTCTATGCACTTGATTTTTTTCAGATTTCAAATAAAAATTCTTACAATACATGCCCTAGTGTCTGGCACACAGAAGATGCTCACTAAGTGTTGAATGAATGGATGAATGAATGAATGATATAATACATCTGATTCTTACGCCACTGTTTGAATGGATTTCCCATTGTTTAGCAGCACTCATGTCAGGCAACAGTCCAAAGAACCTAGTGGTACAATGTAGCCAGGGTTCCCTTGAAGAACAAAGTGTCAGATTGTGAGAAACTGCAATTGGCAGATCAGGTTGTGTGACTAAAGGCACAAAGAATCCAAGTAATTTGGCAGGTAGAGCTAGATGTGAAGTGATTAAAGTTTGTGCTCAATGAATTATAGTGATAACAAGAATGTTTCTTGTTTCCCACTGTCACATTGAAGAGGGGTTTTTCTTTGCTTAAAATTGTCTTGGTTAACTCCAAGATTGTAATTCACTGAGCCTGTTTCTACAGAGTGTTCCCAGAGAACATAATTAGTCCCATACTGCATGTGGGACAGTGCTGAAGGTTCATGGAATCAGCTTGTCTTCCTATTTATTCTGCTCTTACCCAGCAGTTTGAGATTAAAATATGATTTTTAAAAGAATTATAAGGCAGGAAATCACTGAGAAGATAAAATGTACATCTATTCAGAGTGCTACTACCTTCTCATTTTCTAGCCTTTCCGAAATAAATGTGGGTCTAGAGGCTTCTCCCATTATGTTCACTTATTCTTGGCACATACATGTATACACACATTTTTGCTTTGTTAAATACTGCCTGATAAGGGGACAAAGAAAAAAGACAAGTTAAAGAAAAAAATCTCTGTTTTGAAGTCACTCTCCACTTAAAGATATCCACTAATATTGACCTGAAGATAGTAGGCTGTTTTGCAACTAGATTACTAAGTCTTTTGGATATTTACCAAGCTTCATATAATCTGTAATTTAAGAAAAGCACTAAAGAAAACACAATTAAAAAATCATGAATTCAGGGTATTCTATTCTATATATACACACATGTCATACACACATACCAATGAGTGTCTGGATGTGTGGTGAGGTAATTCAATAGCAACTTTATTTTTAGACACCTAAAATGAAAATACACGAACAGAGTAATTTTACTACTTTCAAGTAATAAAAGTATACTTTTCTACAATGCAGGGTTCTCACAATTTAGGAGGAGGTTCTCATCCCCCAGTCTTAGCTCGTGAGTCTTTATTATATTTAATTTGAAGTGAGGTTAAGATAAGCCTGAAAGAAGTATAGAAATGGATTGTGGATTTCATACTACCATGGGAGCAATATTTTGGTGTTTGTTGGTTTGTTTAATGGCTACTGCCTATTCATACCAAAATTATGTAGGTGGGTAATTTTGGAAATGTGCTTCTCATATTTTTTTCTAATCTGATCGTGTATGGGAGTTGTAATTAATATATGTACCATGCTTTGCATTTGAAAATGATTTTTTCAGCATGATTATGGGATTTAGGAAACACAGGAATTTTTAATAGATAAAAAAACTTAGGCACACAGAGGCTGGATAGCTTGCCTCTGATTTTATACCTACTAGGTGTAAGAGCTAGATCTCACATCCAGGTCTCATGACTAATTCCTGTGTGCTTTTTGACTAAGCTGGACATTTATATAGGCATTGTAAAAATGAGAATATTTTTGTCTTGCAACCACACCAAAGCTGCACCCCCCTCTTCTTTCTGCCTTAGCTCTTGGCTAAAACCCTTTCTCAGTTCTGAGGGTTAAGGCTCTGTACTAACTTCAAGGGCATTTGAAACAATACTATACACAATCACGCTGAAGTAAGAAAGTAATCCGATTGCCTAGTCTAGTTAGCCAATTGCTCTTTTTAACACTTGAATCTCAACATGGCTAGTAGCTCACTATCACATATGTGCACATACCTGGAATGCTTCCTGCAAAATAGCAGCTTATTTTTAAAGATTAAACCTGTATTTTGATTTTAATAAGATCTTCTGGGTAGATTAAAATAACTAAAATGGTTAAAATGAGTATATATAGATATAATTAAAAAGGAAACCACTATCACATTCTGATCTTCTGCCAATAGCAAGTTCTAAAAAAATCCCTTTAGAAAAAAAATTTTCAATTAAAAAAAACACAAAACATACTTTGGGGGAGGTAAGTTACCATTGCTGACCAAATCAACATCACAATATTTTCTCCACTATGGCTGATATTATGATGACTCAAGTAGAATTTTTAAAATTAACTGTTCACTAATTATACTTTCATGTTTGCTCCCTAAATTAAGGTATAGGAATATTTAGAAGGCTGAATTAGATCATTCAGTTACTTGATCTTATATTTATGTTCTGTTCAGAGAATAAACTGGGTTTTGACCTATTTTATTCAGGTTTTTTTTAATAGGATCTAATTTTCTACTCTTTAAATAAAACAAAACATAACTTAAGCTTCCTACCACCAACATAATGAAAATGAGATTCACTATTATGGGTCACATGAAAATATAGATAACTCCTATAAGATTCTCTTTTTAAGATTGCAGTTGGTTGTCAAAGAATACTTTTTATATAGAAAGTATGTTCAAAGAATACTTTTTATATAAAAAGTATGTTCTAAGAATGTCCGATTAAAGTTGATTAAGGGAGTAAGAAAAAAATATGCTTGAAAATATCTGCTATAATTATGTTTTCTATAAATAGAGAAACCGTATTTCTCATCAATACTTATAACCATAATTTGTCCTGTAGGGATTAAAAGAAAACCCTACATATTGTTCTTTAGACATCCATCTATTATTTAGTACCATTTTACAATTGCTGCTATCTTGATTTATTAATGGTGATGAATTTTGTTGTAGAAATTTTAAAAATCAATTTAGAAAAGGTTATTTAAATGTTTCATAATAATCTAATACAGAAAGAATGCTGTTTCATAAGGGTACCAAGTGCAACTAGCAGCTATCCTATTGCAATAGCATAAAATCAGGTTTTGGTACTCTGCCAGTGAAACAATTCAGACCATTATTAGTGAAAAACAACAGCAATGAATTTTCAGCGACTCAGCTTCCGTTTTCTAGACATATACACATGATTTTTTATTTTGATAAAAATAGAAATTATCTAAAAGAAACTTCCTTTGGTGCTCTAAAAAATAATGATATAAAAATGCCTAACTACACTGTAGTTAAACAGATTATATATAAGGAAAAGACATCCCTGCAGAGATGTTAGGGGACTCTTCTATTACTTTAACTGAGATGATATCAGGCAGGATGGGCAAAAGAGCTCTATAGAAGTACTCCAAAATGAGCTTCCAAGAGTGTGACAGAGTGGCAGACTCTCATGGCAATCTGGTTCATGGGTTCTCTTTTTGAAGAAGAAGACATTCTCATTCACTCTAGCATACTCCTATACAGAGCTTAAATTAAACAACCAATGCTAATATAACAAACTGTGGGGTAGTGAAGCAAAGATAGGGAAATGCACTTACCCCAGGCTTGAAATAAAAGAAAAGCTTCTTAGAGGGATACAATCTTTGCTGCAGTCTGAAGAATGAGCAAGAATTAGTTAAATAAGGTTGAGAAACAGGGGAAGAAAAGGCAGGATACACTAGGCAGAGAGAATAGCTTGTGGAAATATTGGGAGGCTGTGAAAATGTGGCTCACTGAAGGAATTAGAATAAACTTATAATGCCTACATGTAGAGTAGGAGAAAAGAAATGTTGTGAAATATGTATGAGAATGTATTGGTAGAGCAAGACCTAAACAAGGACCTTGTAAACAAATAATTAAGATAATAGATTTTAACCCAACCATATTGATAATTATATTAAACATATGTGGTCTAAATAAATGAATTAAAAGGTAGAATCATCATATTGGATTAAAAAAAGCAATACCTAATTATAGCTGTCTACAACAGACTCATTTTAAATATAAACACAGAAGGATTAAAAGTAAAAAGATGAAAAAAGATATTCCATGCACCACTAGATAAAAGAAAGCTGGGTTGGCTATATTAATAGCAGAAAGAATAAATCTCAGACCAAAAAATATTACCAGGAACAAGGAAGAGCATTATATGATGGTAAAAAAATCAGTTCATCAAGATAACATAATGACCCTAAATGTGTACAGGCTTAATAACAATTTCAAAATACATGAGGTAAAAACTGACAATTTGAAGGAGAAATAGACAAGACCATAATAATAATTGGACACTTTAACGCTTCTCTCTCAGAAAGAACAGGAACTAAGGACAAACCAGTAAGACTACAGAATTAAGAATGTAGGAGACTTGACTAATATTATCGGTGAAGTTAACCTAATTGACAATTCTAAAACTCCACACAAGAACAAAATATACAATCTATTCAAGTGTATATGGATCATTCACCAAGATAGGTCATATTCTGATGTATAAAAGATACATCAACAAATTTAAGAGGATGGAAATCATACAAAAATATTCCCTGACCACAACAATATTAAACTAGAAATAAATCACAGAAAGATATCTGAAAAATCCCCAAATATCTGAAAATTAAACAACTTATTTCTAAATAGCACAAAATTCAAGGAGGAATTCACATGGAAAATTAGAAAATGTTTTGAATTGAATGAAAATGAAAATACAACCTAACAAAATTTGTCAATATAGCCAAAGGAGAGATTAGGGGGAAATGTATACTTTCAGATATTTATACTAAGAAGAAGAAAGGTCTCAAATCAATGAGCCAAGCTTCCCTATTAGGATATTAGGAAATAAATAGTAAACCCAAACAGATAGGAAGAAATAATAAAGATACAAATATCCATAACATACAAAACAGAAAAATGAAAGGAAATTCCATAAAACCAAAAGCTGTTTCTTGGAAAATACCAATAAATTTGATAAATCTGTAGCCAGACTAATCAAGGAAAAGAGAAGACATCTAACAGGAATGAGAGAAGACATCACAATAGATTCTACAGACATCAAGACAATAATAAGAGAACATTTTAAAAAAAAAGGAATACCAATTAATTTGACAACTTAGATGAAATGACAAATTCCTGGAAAAATACAAACTATCAAAACTCACTCAAGAAGAATTATATAACCTGAACAACCCTATAATCTATTACAGAAATCCAATTTATTAAAGAATCAGTTAAAACTATCCCACAAAACATCCCCAGGGACCAGATGGCTTTACTTGGTAATTTTTAACAAACATTTGAGGATGATATAATACCAATTCTATTCAAAGTCTTCCATAAAATAGATGAGGAGGGAACATGTCCTTACCCATTTTTTAAAAAGCCAGCATTACTCTGATATCAAAGTTGCACAAAGACTCGATAAATAATCAGAATAAAAGACCAATATACCTACTGAACATGAGGCAAAAAGAAAAAGAAAAAAAACCCCAAAACCCTTTAAAATAGAAAATTGAATTTAGCCATATATAAAAAAGATAATGAGTCATGACTAAGTGAAATCAATCCCAAAAATGCAATGTCAGTTTGAGATTAGAAAACCAATCAATTTAATTTACCATATGAACAATCTAAAACACCAAAACCATAAGATTATCTTAAAAATTCAGAAAACCATTGTCAAAAGTCAGCATAATCCAGACAAAAATTCTCAGCAAACAAAGGAGATTTCCTAAACGTAATAAAGAACATTTCAGAAAATCTTAAATTTAACATCACACTTAATGGTTGGTAAAAGACTGAATGTTTTTTTTCCTAATACCTGAGATAAAGCAAAGATATTGGCTGCCAACATTTCAATTCAATGGTGTATTAGACCTGTACCCCTGAAACGAATAATGCATTATATGTTAATAAAAAAAAAATAAGTTCTAGCCAAAGCAATAAGGTAAGTAAAAGAAATAATAGGCATACAGATGAGAAAGGAAGAAGTCAAACTATTTATTTGCAAATGATGACTTTCTACATAGAAAATCCTAAGGAATCTTCAAAAATTCTATTGAAATTGATAACTTGAGTTTAGTAAGACCACAAGGTAAAAGGTCAATATGCAAAAATTAACTGTATTTCAGCATTCAATGGCCACAAACAATTGAGAATGAAAATGAAAAAGTATCATTTACAATAGCATCAAAAAATGAAATAAGTTTTATCAGATAAAGGGCTAGTATCCAAAATCTATAAAGAACTTATCAAACTCAACACCCAAAGAACAAATAATCCAATCAAGAAATGGGCAGACGACAGGAACAGACATTTTTCCAAAGAAGACATCCAAATGGCCAACAGGCACATGAAAAAGTGCTCAACATCGCTCGGCATCAGGGAAATCCAAATCAAAACCTCAATGAGATACCACCTCACACCAGTCAGAATGGCTAAAATTAACAAGTCATGAAATGACAGATGTTGGCGGGTTGCGGAGAAAGGGGAACCCTCCTACACTGTCGGTGGGAATGCGAGCTGGTGCAACCACTCCGGAAAACAGTATGGAGGTTCCTCGAAAAGTTGAAAATAGAGCTACCATACGATCCAGCAATTGCACTACTGGGTATTTACCACAAAGATACAAATGTAGGGATCCGAAGGGGTACGTGCACCCCAATGTTTATAGCAGCAATGTCCACAATAGCCAAACTGTGGAAAGAGCCAAGATGTTCATCGACAGATGAATGGATAAAGAAGAGGTGGTATATATACACAATGGAATATTATGCAGCCCTCAAAAGGAATGAGAGCTTGCCATTTGCAATGACGTGGATGGAACTGGAGGGTGTTATGCTGAGTGAAATAAGTCAATCAGAGAAAGACATGTATCATATGACCTGACTGATATGAGGAATTCTTAATCTCAGGAAACAAACTGAGTGTTGCTGGAGTGGTGGGGGGGTGGGAGGGATGGGGTGGCTGGGTGATAGACATTGGGGAGGGTATGTGCTATGGTGAGCATTGTGAATTGTGCAAGACTGTTGAATCACAGATCTGTGCTTCTGAAACAAATAATGCAATATATGTTAAGAAAAAAAAAAGAAGAAGATAGCAGGAGGGGAAGAATGAAGGGGAGTAAGTCGGAGGGGGAGATGAACCATGAGAGACGATGGACTCTGAAAAACAAACTGAGGGTTCTAGAGGGAAGGGGGTGGGGGGATGGGTTAGCCTGGTGATAGGTATTAAAGAAGGCACATTCTGCGTGGAGCACTGGGTGTTATGCACAAACAATGAATCATGGAACACTACATCAAAAACTAATGATGTAATGTATGGTGATTAACATAACGATCAAAAAATTCAATATTTCCAAAAAAATGAAATAAGTTCAAATTTAACAAAATATTTCACTATGAAACATTGCTAAGAGAAGTTAAAGAAAACTTAAACAAATGAAAATATATTACCCTGTTTACAGATTAGAAGACACAGGATTGTTAAGATGTCAATTCTCTCCATATTAATCCATAGATTCAACCCAATTACAATCATAATCCCAGCTGGTTTTTGGTGGGGTTTTTTAAGAAAATGAAAAGTTGATTCCAAAATTTATATGGGAATGCAAAAGACCTAGAATAGCCAA
Source organism: Eumetopias jubatus (assembly GCF_037043125.1). Taxonomy (NCBI): domain Eukaryota; kingdom Metazoa; phylum Chordata; class Mammalia; order Carnivora; family Otariidae; genus Eumetopias; species Eumetopias jubatus. The sequence continues at coordinate 15,604,114 of NW_028274823.1, forward strand.
AACAAATTTGAAAAAGAAGCACAGATTGTAGGATTCACTCTACTTTATTCTAAGACTTACTATAAAGCCACAATAATCAAGACTTTATAGCACTGGCATAAAGATAAACACATATATAAACAAAATCAATACACTGAACCACACATATATAGTCAACTGATTTGCAGTGAAGCAACCAAGGTAATAAAGTGGGGGCAAGGAAAGTGCTGGAATGATTATGTATCCACAGAAAAACAACAACAACAAAACTTACACCCTTACCTCACACGGTTTGAAGGAAAAACAAAACAAAACCCAACAGAACAAAACCTCAGAGTGCAAACAGATCCACATATAAAAGCTAAATCATGCAATTTCTAGAAGGAAACACGAGAAAATCTTTGTGACCTTGAGTTAGACAAAGATTTCTTACTTTGGTATCACAAGTATGATCCATCAGAAGAAAAAAGTAAATTGCACATCAGCAAAATTAAAAACAACTGTTCTTCAAAAGACACCTGGCAGTTTCTCAGGAAATTAAATATATATTTATTATATAATCTACCAGTAGAGTATCACTCTTAGGTATTTAACCAAGAGAAATGAAAAATTGTGTCTACAAAAGGATCTTTATACAAATGGTCACAGAAGCTTCAAACTGGAAACAAAACAAAAATCCATAAACTGATAAATAGATTATGAAATGTCCATACTAAGGAATTCTACTTGCTTACACTAAAAAGGAAAAATTTCTTCCTAGCACTGGTTTAAATGTACTACACTGAAAAAGACAGCATTTTGGGGTGAAAAGTTTTGCAAATGTCATTACCAACATGAAAACAGCAGATTAGCAACATTTTTCAAATAACGTCCTTCTCAAGTGTAATCCACTTAAGCCGGTGTTAGGAAGAAAAAAAACAACAACAGATGAATGTGTTAGCATACATATTTAAGTCATTTTATTAACATTTGTTTCAATTACTCATTATTACTTCATAAAAAGTAATAGTTTAATAATTCACAAAGCAAAGATAAATCATATAAGATGGAATGATAAAAGGTACCACTCCTCCAACGTCGCCCCTCCCAGAAAAAGACCTCAAAACTAGGGAGCCTGTAAATGTAAGAGAAACCTTTAATTAACTTGGGAAATTAAAAGCAACTTTTATAAGGCAATCCTAGTAACAAGACATGCTCAGATGAGCACATGAGCACATAATAAAAAAGAACAAGAAGCTATTTCAGGTATGTCACTGACTAGCCATTTACATGCAGTTCAAATGAAGCCAAAATTAAGATTTGTTAATGCTATTAACTAGATAAACAATACAGTCTTAATTCTACATTTTATTATGTTTTTGTTTAAATTGCAATACATATTGATTGTAGAATGAGCACAAGCATAACTATGAAAAGGCAACCACACTGGGAAAAGCCTGCTGTCCTTACCAATGTGATTGAATTGCAGATCTAAACACTAGTAATTAAAGGACCCAGCTGCTGTGTTTCTTTGTATATTCTAGTCAATTGGCAATATTCTTCCAATTTTTTTCAAGAATTTCTGGAATCTCAGCTAGAGGAATTCTTTTACTGGAAAAGATTATCAGACACTTGGAATTTGGTACCCATAATACTGACTTAAAAGTTATGTATGCACAACTACAGACCCCCTATGGATTCCTGGATAAATCAATTAAAAACTAGGCAAATTAACAGTGAAAGACATAGAAAAGGGAAACAAACTTTGGGAGTATCTTAAAAACTTAAAGTTCTCTTCTAAAAATTTGGCTCTAGTAGTTGTAGGAAGAGAGAGCCAAATTAAAAGATTTTTTAAAAAGTTTAATATCAAAGAAAAAAATGCTAAGTGCAGTCAAATGTACCATATACTGGATACCAGATACTATACAGATTAGCTCATTCAAACTTCACATCAACCCTATGAGACAGGTGTTATTATGGTCCCCTTTTTAAACAAAAAAGAGATATAAAAATTTAGGTAAATTGCCCACATTACCACCTCTAGTAAACGGCAGAAGCGGAAGTCAAACTTAGGCAGTCTGCTTCTAGAATCTATTTTCTTAAACATTAAGCTACATTGTTTAGTAAAGTTTTATATCTTAATTTAATAATGTCCTTTATACTAAAGTTGACCACTTTTGAATAGCCCTGTTTCTTTGTCAAATTTGCCTTAAGAATTAAGAAACTCTATAGAATTAAAAAAAACACACACACACAACTGTTCAGCTTAATGTATTCTGATGAATTTTAGTAACTTGCAGTTGTAGCATGTATTTGTTCTTGCTGGCCACCCCCCTCTTTCATTTTATTAATTTCCTACAGGAGATTGCAAGTTAATAGAAAAAGCAGCACTGGAACTGCCTCACATCCTATAGTTATTAATTAAAGTAAAATCTGGTTCAGTAATTTTGGATACTAAAAATATAGAGTTAAACAAAGTTGACTGCCTCTTGAAATGAAATTTCAAGTTCAACAGTCTGTCTAAAAAATTTATGCATTAAAATCAACATCTTCCCTTAAAGAAATTCTCCACAAAATTTTAGAGAATAAAGCAACTCAATATCTGACTGTTCCTCTCTAAGACTTCAGAAGTGAAAGGAATCCAAGAAACCCAAAATAAATTATTCAAGTTTAAATAAGTTTCTTTTAAAGGCAGTTAGTCACATCATTCTACTATATTCCCATCTACAGGTTATTACCCACAATCAATAAAGCAAGAAACTGCATAAACTATCTTATTAATTTTATATAATGGTTAGTAAACTTTAAAATACTGTACTATAAAACTTTTAAATGTTTCGGATGGTTTTAGATTACACTGGATAATCTATCGTTTTATGTGGCATAAAGTGTTAGGTAAGTAGCTATCATGCTGGGAAAATGCACATAATTTCTGAATGTGAATATCCATTCTACTCTAGAGTTTTCTTACACAATATAAGGTTATTACTAGGTTGATTTTTAGAATCTAGGTCTTTAAAAGTCCCTGACAAACATGCCAGCTATGTCTTCAAGCCACAGGCTGCTTGTATGTACATGCACCCTCCTCCTGCTGCTGAAGAAACCAGCCTCCTGTCAAGTTAAAGTTGCTTTTTGGTTCTATCAGAATATGTACTACTAAACTCCCTGATAATCTCTCAACACACCTCTAGCAAAGCAGAGGTAAATAGGTGATGCCGCAGTGGAGTGAACTAGATGGGAAAAATAGTGAGTAGTAAATGTTTGATTTAGAACAGCTAAAACAAGTGGTATGAAGTTGCAGATTATCTAACCATTGTTTTATGCATTTATGAAAATCACCTTACAGAATCGGAAATGGTGAACAGAAAATGGACCCGTGGAAGTAGATAATTTCAAGATGTAGAGATACTGTTAAAAAACAAAAAAAGTGTTATCTTGAAACTACTACAAGTTGCTTTCACAGGAGAGTAAAGCATCCAGAAATGACTTTAGATGCCCTCTTCTGGGACTAGTAGAGTTTCCCATAGTCAAGGGACGAGGAAGGACCAAAAGGATTGTAGATAAGGCCACAGTGGGTTGTTGGGCTGAGTAACAAAGGAACATCCTTTTCCACCATCAGTAGGAAGATGAGGATTCTTTGAGTGTGAATGTGCACCCCCTTGAAAAAAAAAATACCTCCTAGATTTTCACATGTTTTCCTAAGATGCATACTGCAATGAACTCCATCTTCATCCACCCAACCCACATCTAAGCATGCAGTTTGCAAATTATTCTTTAGATTTAACCTATACTTTGATAGACTAACCTATAAACTAACCTATGGTTACATTAACCTTCTTTAACATGAACTGAGATATGTTCCCAAGGAGTTGTAGAAAATAAATTCTTTGCATATTAAATAATATTTTCAAGTTGACTCTCCTATATTTTAGTACGTTTCCCACTAGTGCCGTATGTGGGAGGGAGGAAACCACCTCTACTACATAATATCACAGTGCACTAAAAAAATTGTGGCTTTCATTTTCGGGTTCCTGTGCCTTTGACGTTTGTAGCATGCATGGATTCAAGTATTTTGTATGTCTTGGGGAGATGTTAGTAAAATGCACAATCAAGACAGGTTAGTTTGAAAGACAGTGCATAAAGTCGGTAAGGGCCATGTAGGGAGTAGTAGGCAAACCTGGATTCGGGTTCTGGACCCCTTCTTAGGTGCTGTGAGTCTTGGACAAGCCATTTAATGTTCTAACCTTTGTTCTGTTCTTTCCTAAAGTCATGATAGCGATGGCTGCTATAAGAATTACAAAGATGACTATCCACCATGCCATTTTAGTCATTTCAGGCTGCTACAACAGAATACCATCAACTGAATGGCCTAAACAATTGACATTTATTTCTCACAAAACCTCTGGAGGCTGGAAGTCTTACATCAGGGTGCCGACATAGTCAGACTGTGGGTGAGGACCCTCTTCCTGGTTTGCAGGTGGCCAGTTTCTCCCTGTGTCTTCGAACAGCCGAGAAAGCGCACCTCTCTCCCATCTCTTAAGGATACTCTACCTTCATGACCTAATTACCTCCCGAAGGCCCCACCTTCAAATATCATCACAAATGGGAATTAGGGCTCCAACATATGAATGGATGGGGGTGGGCACAAATGTTCAGTCCATAGTACATGCTCACCACAGTACCTGGCATGTAGTAAAAACAAATTGAATTTCAGCTATATGAACTTGACACATTCATTTAAAATGCACATCAATTGTTAATTATATAAAAAATGTATTTCATAGTTCATACACATCTCATTATATTTGTACCTATTGGCAAGGCCACCACCCTAAGTACCAAGGAGATGTCCATAACTAAAGAAAAATACAAGATAAGATGTAAAAGGAATAAGTGAATATGTATATAACAAAGTATACCTGTTCTGACTTTACTTTTGGAAGAGTCTATTTATATGTAAATAATTATGGTTATTAGTTCCATAAAAGAGGAAAAATACATGGAAAAAATGGTCTATACAGAAATCTCCCTGGGATTCAATCTGTAGTAAAGATTATGCTTAATCAAAAAGATATACAAAAAAGCCATTCACTTAAAATTAAGGAAAAAAAAAAACCTGTGGCAGAAAAAAAAAATCATGCCAGAGTAAAGCCCCTTCCATATTTCTAAGTGGAAATTATACATGAGGGGAATCTAAAAATATAATGTAATTCTATTTATTCTTATTAACAATTTACATGGTGATGTTTTATCTGCAAGATCACAGAAAATCATAAATGTAGTCTGTGTAAAAAATGTAGTCCTTGCTCATATTTCAACAATGGGTTAATTTACTTCTTTCTTTAATAACCGTTGGTAGATTCATGTCATTGCAATATATTGGATCCTTCGGGGGGAAAATGAGGCACCATTTAAAAATATTAACATATAAATTTCATTGTAAGAGGATTAGGACCCAAGTAATCCTGCCAAATTAATTTAGGTAAGTATACTAGGTAAATAAATCAGCATCTTTTTACTTCTAGAAAGCACTCCAAGCAATTTCAAGTCATTAAAAATACTTCTGGCTGCAACATTTTGCCTTTTAGTGCAGTCTTAATGGTTACATGACAGCATTTCTACCACTGGCTGTATGGCATTTATGTCCTGAGAGCAGTAGCATTTTAGAGAACTACAACGAAAACTAAAATCAGGAGTAATTTTTGCACAAGTCTTAAAAAAAATTGTTAAATCAAAAATGACAAAATAGTTGTAAGCTCTTGTAAATTCTAATTTAATACATTCTTTTTGCCAAACATTTAATGAGAGATGAGCCCTTCCTAAAAAGGTGCATAAACAGGTAACAAATTGCAAAGGGGTAAGGAGTTCCTGGATAGTGCTTTAGAAAAGTTTTACCAATTTTCTGATTTGCTGATTTATGAACTAGTCTTATAGGCTTGTGACTTAGTTTCTCTTAAGTCTACCAGTGTCTCATATAGATGAATGTCATTATTTTCATCTCTGTTTAGATTAAAAGCCAAGTCCCACAAGGCAAGAGATAGTCAATTATTTTCATTTTATACTGCTATTATGAAACACTGCTTTTTTTTTAAAGATTTTTTTTGAGAGAGAGAATGAGATAGAGAGAGAGCATGAGAGGGAGGAGGGTCAGAGGGAGAAGCAGACTCCCCGCCGAGCAGGGAGCCCGATGTGGGACTCGATCCCGGGACTCCAGGATCATGACCTGAGCCGAAGGCAGTCGCTTAACCAACTGAGCCACCCAGGCGCCCAACACTGCTTTTTTAAAAATGTACTTCTGGAGAATGAAAATTGTTCACCAACATATTTTAAAATGAATTTCAGGTGTATGAATGCCAGAGAGAAAATAATGTAATCTCAAAATATAACTTCATATGAATTGTTTTTACAGTGATTTTGTATTTTTTTCCACTGTTTGCTCTAACAATCATGATTAATTCTTTTTTTTCTTCCTGTGCCTACTATTATAAACTTTTGACAATTAGTATATTTTTTTTTCAAGGAAAAGTATGATGAATTTATAGATTCTATAGGATAAGGATGAGAAGCTTCTCTTTCCTGGACAGAATTAGACTTTTAGTTTCATTTCATAAGCCTGAGAGGAATGGCTTCTATCACTTCCATGTTGAATGGTGACTACCCCAAAATAGTGACAAAATTGGCTTTCTTAAAGCCTGTTCATAAGACAAAGTTGAGTTCACTGCTTACCACCACAAGAGAGACCACTTCCTTAACACAATTTTAGATACCTCCCAGAACAGGGAGAGCAAGGTGGGGTATTTAAGAGGTTTCCTTAGGGTGGAATTGAAGGTAGAAGTTCTGGTTTCAGGCAGGTCCTCCAGGGGAGGTTTGACTGGGTTTGCCTAAGGATTACTATATAATAATTTAGAATTGGTGGACACACAGGGGATGGGTTCAAAGTGAATCCTGGAGATTAAGCAATCATCTGATGCTATTTATTGAAAGTTGAGTAGTTTAATATTCCTTTAAATGGATTTTCAAAAAGTTCCTGAAAGGAACAAGAGTATTCTTTGCCAATTTTATCTTTCTGGGCAAGAGCTTCTTGGAATGGTAAGGTCATGTCTTCAGAATAAAGTCATATTAATGAAGGCAACTGAAAAGTGGTCACATTGATGTAAACTCAGAGCTATGTGGGTAGAGATCTTGGTTCTTAACTAATATAGTCCATGAAGAAGATCCTCCATCCATTAAATAATTTAAGAATTTAGAAAGTGAACAATGGTTAACCACATAATTTGCATTTCAAGTATAATAATATTCCAACACTCTTATTGCAAATAAAGGGCAGAATGATTTATTAAACACAATTGGAAGCATAATAATTCACTGAAATTTCAGAACCTTCTGCACGCAAGTTTTATTCTTTCTCTTACTGGCCTTTATTCTTGTTCTCCCTCATTTGTTCCCTCCATGGCAAAGCACCCTACCTCATCTTAAGGTTTTCTAAGTTGCCATAAAGACTGTGGTCCCTAAAGGATATGTATTTCCTCAAAGTCAAAACAGGCAATCATTTAAAGTCAGACAAGAATTAACGAGACTACCATTACCAGAAGTCTGAGCCATTAACTAATGGAAAACTCAGAGCATTAAAACAAGAGAGAAAGGGCTTACCCTTCCTTACCAGAGGGAAAGACTAGAGTAAGACTAGATAGATGGGAAATCCTCAGGTTTGGGTGCAGACAATGACCAGAAAGACAAAAAGTCTGCCATCTTGATCAAGAGCTGGAAAATGGGGATGTGAACTTGCCTCTGAGGCAGGTATGGGTCAGCAAAAGGCCTTTCACTTTCATAATTAAAGAAAATTAAAAAGTCATTGTCTTAGTTCAGCTGCTATAACAAAATACCACAGATTAGATGGTTCAAACAACAGACATTTATTTATCACAGCTCTGGAGGTTGGGAAGTCTGAGATCGGCATGCCAGCATGGTTGGGTTCCGGTGAGAACTCTCTTCCTTCTAGGAGGCTGCCTTCTTGCAGTGTCCTCACATGGAGGGGTAGAGAGGGCTGGGGCTCTCTAATCTCTGATTTCTTCTTCTACAGGCAATAATCCCACCATGAGGACTTCAACCTCATGACCTCATCTCAACCTAATTAACCCCCAAAGGTCACATCTACTAATACCATCACCCAAGGAGTTAGGGCTTCAACACTCGAGAAACACATTCAGTCCTTGGGAGCCATAGCGGGAGTCTTTGGTGTGAGAGGTGAGCAGGGAAGGAACAGAGATAAAGGACAAAGTTGGAAGCTTCTCTTTCCTGGGCAGAATCAGACCTCTGGGGTTAAGGAAAGAGATGGCAACATTTATCATTATTTTTCTTCTTTGTTTCAAAAATGTCTTTCTCTCCCTTCTCTTTCTCTCTCCACTCTTCCCCCTACCTCCCCCAATCTCCTTCCTTCCTTTACCAGTGAAATTATGAAGAGTATGGCAGGGGAGTCAGACAGTCTTTAATTCTTACTTAGGTCTAAAACCACATACTTAGCCGTATAATCATAGGACAGGGGCTTTTCTTCTCTTAGTATCTGATTCTTTAACAACAGAATAAAAATATCAGTACCTAACCTTATAGGTTACTGTGAGGATTAGAGATAAAGCATGTAACCTGGCTGGTACAGTATCTGATCTTAAAAAATGGTACAGTAGAACCTTGCCTAATGCAATCAGGGGTGTCTGCTATAGTTTGAATGTATGTGTCCCCCTCCAAATTCATATGTTGAAATCCTAACTCTCAAAGTAATATTAAGTTTTAGGAGGTGAGGGGTGGAGCCCTCATGAAGAGGATGAATGACTTTATAAAAGAGACCCCAGAGGTCTCTCTTGCCCCTTCTGCCATGTGAGTAAATGACTGTCTAGGAACCAGGGAGTGGGCTCTCGCCACAGGTGGAATCAACCTGTGCCTTGATCTTGGACTCATCAGATATCAAAACTATAAGAAATAAATTTCTGTCGTTGATAAGCCAATCAATCTGTGGTATTCTGTTATAGCTGCTCAAATGGACCAAGACGGTGCTCAAAAAACTGAGCTGTGTACAATATGAGGTTGTGTTGTTACAAGATTTAAATGACTACTGATTAAGTGACAGAGATGAGCTTGGGCAACAGGTCATCTGGGAATTCAGTCTATTAGATCCAAACTCCTCCTACTCTGGGCTGAAGTTTGGTGCCACCTAGTGGTAATAGCTCTAGCTAAAATAAATTGATGGGGACATTGGGACTTCCAGGATAGCAGCAGTGATTCCAGAAATCTCCTGGTTAGTTGATACACATTTTATTGGCCTGATGCAGAGAGACTGGATTGGCAGAATACTGAGGATCTACTCCCCACCTCCCTGCTTCCTGAGATAGGACCATCCTAAATTTTCCCTGTCCGGCATCATCTTAGATTCCGTGTTCCCACTCTCCTTCCCAAGGAACTTTGAGTAAAGGGATCAGATAGAGGACATTAGTCACTTGCCAATCATTTGATGTTTGAATTCAAGTTATTCTAATTTGTATTATTGCTAGATGCATTATAGCAGGATTACTGCTTTACGTGATATTAATTGTACTGATATTAAATTCAACAAATATGTATTAATGACATGTTTTGTGCAAAGCAAACGGATAGGTAGTACAAATGTATAGACGGATAAGACAGAATCTCTGACTTAAAGAAACCTTAATATCCAGTAGGTAGAGAGATATTTAAATAAAATTGAAGCCAGGTAAGGACAGGCATACCTCGGGGATATTGTGGGTTTATTTCCAGATCATCATACTTAAGTGAATACGGCAAAAAAAAAAAAAAGTGAATATCATAATAAAGTGAATCAAATAAATTTTTTTCCAGCACATATAAAGTTATGTTTGTACTATACTGGAACCTGTTAAGTATGCAATAGCATTATGTCTATAAAATAAGGTACATATATTAATTAAAAATACTAATTATTACTAAAAAATGCTAACCATCATCTGAGAGTCTTCAGCAAGTCATAATCTCTTTGCTGGTCGAGGGTCTGGCCTTGATGTTGATGGCCTTGATGTAAATGGTATGTGCTGGTTATTGAAGTTTGGGATGTCTGTGGCAATTTCTTAAAATAAGACTGAAGTTTGCCACATTGATTGGCTCTTCCTTTCAAGAAGGATTTCTCTGTACTTTGTGATGCTGGTTGATAGCATTTTACCCACAGTATAGAACTTGTTTCAAAATTGGAGTCAATCTTCTCAAACCCTGCAGCTGCTCTAACAACTAAGTTTATGTAATATTCTAAATCTTTTGTTGTCATTTCAACAATCTTCACAGTATCTTCATCAGGGGTAGATTCTATCTCAAGAAACCACTTCCTTTGCTCATCCCTAAGAAGCAACTCCTCATCCATTAAAGTTTTATCATAAGATTGCAGCAATTCAGTCCCATTTTCATGCTCCACTTCTAATTCTAGTTCTCTTTCTATTTCTACTACATCTGCAGTTACTTCCTCCACTGAAGTCTTCAACCCCTTAAAGTCATCCATGACGGTTTGAATCAACTTTCTCTAAACACTTATTAATGTTGATATTTTGACCTCTTCCCATGAATCACAAATGTTCTTAATGGCATCTAGAATGCTGAATCCTTTCCAGAAGGTTTTCAATCGACTTTGCCCAGATCTATTAGAAGAGTCGCTATCTATGGCAGCTACAGCCTTACAAAATGTATTTCTTAAATAATAAAACTTGAAAGGCAAAACTATTCCTTTATCCATGGGCTAATACCACTGGATGTTGTGTTAGCAGACATGAAAACAACATTAATCTCATTGTACATCTCCATCAGAGCTCTTGGGTGACCAGGTACACTGTCAATGAACAATAATATATATATATTTTATATATATATTTTTAAGATTTTATTTATTTGAGATAGAGAGCACACATGTGAGAGAACACAAGCAGGGGGGAGGGTGTGAGGCAGAGAGAGGGGCAGAAGCGACTCCCTGCTGAGCAGGGAGCCCCAAGTGGAGCTCGATCCCAGGACCCTGGGACCATGACCTGAGCCAAAGGCAGATGCTTAACTGACTGAGCCACCCAGGTGCCCCAATGAACAATAATATTTTGAAGGAATCGTTCTTCCTGAGCAGTAGGTTTCAACAGTAGGTTTAAAATACTTAGTAAACAAACAAACAAAAAAACCAAACCAAAACAAAACAAAACAAAAACTCAGTAAACCATGTTGTAAACAGATATGGGCTTTGTTGTTCCATTTATAGAGCACAGAGTACATTTAGCCTAATTCTTAAGGGCTCCAGGATTTTCAAAATGGTAAATGAGCATTAATCTTAACTTAAAGTCACCAGCTATGTTAGCCCCTAACAAGAAAGTCAACCTGTCTTTGAAGCTTGAGCCTAGGCATTGACTTCTCCTCTATGACATCTTCGTCCAATATAAGGCTATTTCATCTACATAGAAAAGCTGTTGTTTAGTGTAGCCACCTTCATTCATTATCTTAGCTAGATCTTCTGGAGAACTTGCTGCAGCTTCTACATTAGCACTTGGTGCTTCACCTTGCATTATTATGTTACGGAGATAGCTTCTTTCCTTAAGCCACATGAACCAACCTCTGCTAGCTTCCAACTCTTTTTTTACAGGTTCCTCACCTCTCTGAGCCTTCATAAAATTGGAGAGTGTTAGGGCCTTGCTCTCAACTCAACTTTGGCTTAACAGAATGTTGGGGCTGGTTTGATCTTCTATCCAGACCACTAAAACTTTCATCATATCAGCAATAAGGTTGTTTTTCTCATTATTTATGTGTTCAGTGGAGCAGCACTTTTAATTTCCTACAAGAACTTTTCCTTTTCATTCACAACTTCATTAACTGTTTCACACAAGAGGCCTCGCTTTTGGCCCATCTCCACTTTTGACAGGCTTTCTTTACAAGGCTTAATCATTTCTTGCTTTTGATTTAAAGTGAGAGATATGTAACTCTTCCTTTCACTTGAACACTTAGAGGCCACTGTAGAGTTAACTGGCCTGCTTTGAGTATCATTGTGCCTCAGGTAACAGAGAAGTCTAGGGAGAGGGAGAGAGATGGGGAGCAACCAGTCGATGGAGCAGTCAGAACACATGTTTATCAAGTTCACCATCTTATCTGCGTGCAGTTCAAGGCACCTCAGTACAATGATAATGGTAACGTCAAATATCATGGATCATAGATGACCATCATATAATGAAAAAGTTTGAAATATTGTGAGAATTATCACAATGTGACAGAGATACAAATGAGCAAATGCTGTTGGAAAAATGGTGCCTGTAGATTTTGATGCCACAAAACTTTACTTTGTAGCAGTATCTGCAAAGCACAGGAAAACGAGGTATGCCTGAAGTTCATTCCCACCAGGTAAGGTGGGAAACATTTCAGGAAGAGGGTGGCACCGGAACTGAGGTTTTAATTATGAGTAAGTTTTCAACAGTGTGAAACTTGAAGAACATATTCCAGAATGAGTAAAAGCTGGGAGGTGTCAACGTCTGCTGGTGTTCCATTCCAGAAAATAATCAGATCCTCTTACGGTATTTTAGAGATAACATATGGTCCTACATGTCCATATTTTGGTATGATGAGTGAAAACCACATGGCTGGGTTTCTGAGTGAGAGAACACAGTCAGCTGTTAAGGAAGATGGGCAGCAAAAGGTGGAAGGCAGAGAGATCTCAAGCTAGGAGTTAGACATCCCTTGTGATCAGTGAGAGATGGCAGGAATATCAACGGGGATAACTAAACTGTGAAAGGAGATGGAACGGATTCCAGAAACAAGGTTGGTGATGTGGAGGAAGGCAGAGAATGAGGGGGAGAAGTGAACGATGACCTGGAAAAATTGACTTTATAAATGGAAATATTTGTAGCACTGACTGAAGAGAATTGGCATTTGCTCTTTCTTCTGCTTGCAACAATGTCACCCCAGACTACTCACAAGGCTGGCTTCCTCACAGCCAGGTCTTTGCTTGAGTGCCATCTTAATAGAGCTTTCTGAACTTCCCCATTTTAAGTTGGAACCCATCTTCTCCTATCCTACAATGAATACTCCAAACCCCACTCTTGTGTTTTATTAATTTATTGTCTACAAGACTTACCACTCTCTAACTGATATTGCATACACACATACACATTCACACTCATTTTTTAATGTGTCTTCTGCTTGAATGTAAGTTTCATGATGCAGGGACTTTTTGCCTGTTTTGTTCACTCTACTGTCCTCAGGGTCAGCCTAGCAACTGGCAAGGCACATAGTGGCCAAGTGTGTCTGCATCCCCACCAACCCCACCTCCTGCCCCCATGAGCCTCCTGGAGCCTATAAAGAGCCACACTTGCCTGATGAGTGTTCCAAGTGTACAATTAAATAGCAAATAAAAACACCATACAGGTCAAAAGAAAGATCACAGAAGAAAGGGAAAAGTGTTACATTTTAGTGAGAATAAATGAATGAATGAACAAATTTCCCAGGAATGATACAAACAAATAAAAGCTTGTTCCTGCTAATAACAGGAAACTAAAAGTCAATATTGAAATATGACTAAAATAATAAAATGTCAGTTTTTATTATTCTTATGTAATGCTTCATTCCAAACATCATTTATTTCAATTTTCTTTCATTGTGCTATGTTTTTGGATTAGCTATAAGATTGAGCATATATAGAAGCTAATCCACTTATCTATATTATGAAAATGAAGGAAATAGGCATAATTTTGATCATTTATGATTTTTCCTATGAAATAAGAACAAAGTTGTGTATCTAATTAACATTCTTGTTATTAAATGTATGATTTCAAAATAAATCAATAGATATGGTTCATGTTATCAGCAAATTGTACATAGAAGTTTCAACCCTTGTGGAAAAAAAACAAGTTCATTTTGTTGTACTTTTCCAGAAATACCCTTTGAAGGACAGCTGGCAAAACTGCTTAGGACTCACCTTCCTCTCTATAATAATGGTCAGAAGATTTTGCCAAGATCACTGGTAATAGCTAAAACCTGGAATTATATAAGTTCTCAGCTTTCAACTTGGATAAGGTTGATTTAACAAGCATTTATTGAGTTCCCACCTCTATGTGTCAGATACTTTGTTAAGAGCAGAGAATTAAAAGATGTAAAAAGTGTGGTCCCTTCTCCCACAGACTCCAGTCTAACAGGTAAGAAAGACATGTCAAGTTAAAAATATAATGTGAGCAATTCAGTCCTTTCTGAACAATTCAGTCCTAAAGCCATTAGGTGGGGCAGAGAATGGGAAGTGCCCATGCCAGGGGGAAAAGGGAAGTCACAGTGTGCTAGAACAGGCTGTCAGAGTCCCAGTCGTGAGGAGGCACCTGTGAAGGAGGGCAGATGTGGAGTGGGAAGTTGAGTGTGGTGAGGCAGCTATCCACAAGTCAGCATGGCCTGAGCTGTCCCAAGCAGAGTGATGCAGGCATCTCCACAGAGAGACAACCTAGCATGTGGTGTCAGTACCCCAGAAGGGGGGGAGGGTATGGCCAAGCATGGGGATTTAGGTGCTGAGTGGGGTGAGAAGTGTATGCATAGGGGGGTGGGCAGGGAGGGAGGTCATGGACTTGGAGTCCTGATACACAGACAGAGTGAGGAGGGAATCCAGATTTAAGAGGGTCAGAATACAGTGAGAGCCTTAGCAGGGTTGAAGAAGGCATCCATGTGGGGCAGGGACCAGCCCGGCATGGGGTGCTAGGGTCTGATCTGGGGGACAGGGGATTCTGCACTGGGGAGGGAATAGCCACTAAGATGGAAAGCTGGTTATATAAAATGGATTGTTACTTTTTAAAAAGTAAATATATTAAGGATAATGGAAGACAAGTTCTTCACCTGGTTAGAGAAAGGAGTTATAAATATGAAAGAGAATTAAACCCTATGATACTGAATTGGAATCGTAGCTATTAGTACAAACTCATGATTTTCAATATAGAAAGAAAAGAATACACCTGTAAATGTATATACATGTACATATATTTTCTAGCTCTGTCCACCCAGAGGTCTGGTAGCAGCAACACCTCAACAGCAAGGGCATGTCTAATGCCAGATCTTGACTTCCACGTACCGTTCTCCACCACAAGGCATGAGGACTTCATGGAGCAATGACTGGGGCAGAGAAAGAATAAGATGAGACCAGAACAGCTTGGGCCAGAAAGCAAGGGAGCACTCAAAGAATATGGAGACTCATCAGAAGGACACAGAAGCCATCCTACAGAGACTCTGGATGCCCGGATCTCAGGCAATTTGAGCATCAACATCATAGTAGTAATGGATTATTATTCAAGGAATAAAATAGGAAATTGTGCTACAAAAATAATTAAATAACAAATAGACGGTCTGATGGATAATGTGAAATGTACAGAGTTTCAGCGTACCTTCCATAAAATACTTATTAATTATAAAAAGGAAAAGAATAATGGTATATTGGAGAAGCCCTGGAGATACCACCTTAATGATTAAAGTGAACATCATCAGTAATGGAACAAATTGAAATTGTGCACATCTTGATAGGATGCAATGAGAAGAACACAGGATCCCTTCTGTAATATCGCTGCTAAAGATTACACTACCTGAATGTAATCATGAGGAAACGTGAGAAAATCCCAATTGAGGGACATCTGAAAATGCACTATAAAATAATTCTTCAAAAGTGTCAAGCTCATAAAAGTCAAGGAAAGACTGAGAAACTATTTTAGACTGAGAAAGACCAGACACAATGCATGATTCTAGACTCGATTCTCTTGCAATAATTTTGCTGTACGGGACTGAGACAATTGACGAAACCTGAATGGGTTCAGAGGGCTGGATGGCACTAATGTGGTGATGAAGTTCCCTGTACTGACAACTACAGTGTAGTTGTGCAGGAAAATGTTCTTCTTTTTCAGGAAATAGACACTGAAATACTGGAGGGATTTCAGGTGGCAACTTACTCTCAAATGGTGCAAGAAAAAAAGTTCTGACATGTAAATTTTATGTGAATTTTTATTCTTTTTTTTTTTTAAGCATAATGTGCCACAGGGCCTGAGTTTTCTTGCACATCCAGAGGAGAGCAAACACTACTACCAAGTTCAAGTGGCCCACCTTCTTCAGGACTGCCTCATAAACTGTACATACTTGCCTAGTTGGTCAACGCTGGCTCTAAGCCAGTATTATAATGAATCTCATTGTGATTTTGTCTTGTCTTCCATCAATAAAGCTTTTTTCCCTAAATAGCTTAATTGAGATATAATTCACATACCATAAAATCCACTCTTTTAAAGTGCATGTCCACAGTTCAGTGGTTTTTAGTATATTCAAAGTTGTGCATCCATCATTACAATCTAAATTTAGGACTTTTTTACCATAACCCTCCCAAAAAACATACCCATTAGCAGTCATTCCTCATTTCCACCATTGCTAATTTTATTTTTAAAACTTATTTCACTTTCTACTGGTGGAGGACATAGTGGCACATAAGAGGTAGTGAATAAATATTTGATGAATGAATTTCCAATAATTGATTGATAATACATCTATTTATGATTGGCATCTTTATAGTTATCTCCCATTTGCTATTTTCCATATTTAATTTTAAAAAGTAGTCCTAAAGCATCTTGTACGAAAATAAATTAAGCTTTCAGCTTATTCAAAGTTATTTTATAAAACCAATGGTAGTAGTATTATCTTTATTTTGGTCTAACAGAATATAGATAATGAGCTACTATTTTATCAATATGTGTTGGAAAGTGTTGAGGTCACTTTAACGTGGATACAAATAATCAGCATACTTGAACTTACAATCTTTGCCAAACTGGCAACCTACCATAAATTTCTATGATGAGAGACTAAATAAAATTCTTCAAATGCCGGATAACTTTATTACATGATTGAACTAGAGACAAACATATAAAAGAAGATATTTCCTACAACATAACCTTATGACAAAAAACTAGTGGAGTACAGATTTTACATAAACCATAGAATTGGTTTTGTTATAAACTACATTTTATTTTCACTGAAGACTCACCAAGACCTCCTTTTCATGAACAATTCAATGCAGAACCTTGAAAATGGTCAAATTATTATTTTGTGGTAATGGTGAAAAAGTGTTTAAGCCTCTACTTTAAAGTATCTCCTTAAAATTTTAGTATTTATATGGATACAATCATTTATATAATGGCATTCTTACAAAAACTACTTATTTGTAAATGTTTGACAGTAATAAATCTTTCAAAGAACTGGATTAATCTGCTACAGAAAATAGATACTATCTCTAGAAAGAATGATTTTCATATAAAGTTTCTCAAACTGAAAAAAGATACTTCAGTTACATTTTTTGAAGTACTGTTCTGTGTGTGTTTTAGTCTATTTAAACTTCAATTTATCCAGCAGAGGGTATAATAATCTCAACCATCACTTAAAAATCTGTTTCTTAAATGTAGAAAGAAATGCAAAAAATACTGAAGCTAATAAAGAAGAAAACTAAATGAAAACATTACATTTTTTTCTTATAGAATTTTCCATATTTCTCCTTTACCAAAGGAACTCCTAGACTATGTATGGATAATCTATTGCTCCACAACTTTTGTTTCCAGTAAAATGCAGCCAATGGAGGAGAAGGCAGAACACTGATAAATGCCTCAAGCGAAGTAAATTTAGATATATACTGTTACACTTACTGCAGACTGCTTTGGATAGGTAAAATGGCAATATTCTCCATCGAAGATTTAGATGCTACACCTAATTTATGTTGATAGTGTAGTGATTGCAGAATCTAAGAATTCGTTTCAGGGGACAGTGACACAGTGATTGCTGCTATTGTAGAACCCAGATTATGGATGAATGGTACATCTAATTCTAACAACATTAAAAGAAAGTGAGCACTGTTCTCTAGACTCCATAGTGTACAGTATAAAGGTGGACATTGTTCAACTGAAAACGCTATGAAGAGAATAATGCCTGACTTCAACCAGATGAAGAGGAAGGACACTTGCAAACAGGCAGAGGTCACAATGATGATAAAGTTTCATTTGCATCACCTCTGATTACACATTTTGATTGTATACGAAATGATTGGGCACACTATCAAAACAAAATGAGATCATCTGTGAAGCAGGATGTTTGCTAGAATCCTTGGGATCAATCAGAATGGAAATTGTGGTTTGTACATGCGATATGCCTAAACAGAGCAAAGTCACTCTGAGGATCGGGCCAGAGAACAAAGAGAAGTTTGGCGATCAAGACAAGCCTGAGCTTTCCTGCTATTAGAATGGGTAACAGGTATCAGAAACTCTATAACCATTTAAGTTTGTTTCAGGCATGAAAGAAATGAAGAAATTACATGTCATGTGCCCAATATCTGAGGGGTGAATTATTTTCAGTAAAATTACATTATTTTGGTCAGTCGATTCTGACTTAAGTCAAAAGCGAACACTGTCCTGTTAAGGGAATTGGGAAAGAATGTGAAAATCTAGCAAAGGTAAATAGAGGTTGAAATGAACACTAAACTAGGGAATAAAATCTGGGAGGGGGTGGAAGGTTGGGGTGAAATACGTAAAGCCAAGAAAGCTGGGGAAGAAAGAGCCAAGTTGGTTGGGCTAAGGATGGGCCTGGGGATGCTCTGGAATAGGTCTAAAAATTCCTCTGTACAAAGAATGCCAGGTATCTTAATCTATTGTTTTAACTATAACTAATAAGTAAGTTATGTATTATTAGTACTGTACATTCATACATATAATGAAGAAATTCAAGGGAATGATTATCAGAAAAGTCAGGAGAGTGGCTACCTCCAGGGAGAACACATGGGAGCTTCTTATTTCTTAACCTGGATGGTAGATACATAGGTGTTTGTTTATCCAGGTGTTTTCTCTAAACTTACATATGTTTTAAACATGCTCCTGTATAAATGATATCTTTCACAAATGAAATGAGAAAAAAGCACATGGAAGATGATGATGAGTGTTATGGAGAAAATTAAAGCAGGGAGGGGAGGTGACTAGGAGTGTGTGGGCCTAAAGAAGGGGAAAATACAATTTTAAGTAGGCAGACTTGGCAAGGCCTCACTGAAAAGGTGACAACTGAGCAAAATTTGAAGCAGGTGAAGGAGGGTGCTGTGTGGATCTTTGGGGGTGGGGAAGGATTTCCAGGAAGAGGCAACAGGAAGTGAAAAGGCACTCAGACAGGAACATGTCACACTGTAGTTTCCCTAAAATTACCATGGTTATTAGTAATTACCTAACAGATTCTTAGCTTTCACTGATGTCTTTGACTCTTTGGGTTGCTTCATATAAATCACGCTGAGACTGTGTTCTGCTGGGGGATGGCCAGAGTAAGAGAAAATGTGTCCAGTTGAAAACCCCTGAACATTCCTTCCTTTAATACTAATGAAGTTTCTACCCGATGCCTGAAATATATATGAGGTGAGAAACAGAGTAAAGAAAATAAGTGTCTTTTAATTTTTTGCCACTTTAAGCTTATTAAAATAACGAGGAAGATAGGAGAAAGAGACTATAGCTAGAAAAGTAAATGAAATATTACCTTAAGCACAGAACTTTAAAATACATATCCAGGTTAGGTTTCTCTGAAGCAACATATTCAGTTAAAAAAAGTCAAGTTACAAGTTTTTACAGCTCAATGAGGCAGAATATTTCATTTTCCCTCCCTCTTTCCACCCTGGTGCCAATTTAAAATAACGTATCTCTCGCTGAATATATGTTTAATTGAGCTATTGTTTTGCCACTGTTTAAGAACGGATAGTTAACAAGACTGTCTTACACTACATTTTAAGCAAGGTCTGCTTCTTCTTTATCTGTTCTGTAATTAATGCCTCGAACCTCTCTTCTGTATTACTCCTCCATCATTGCTGATTTAAAAAATAACCTCCTGGTTGTGTATTTATTTTGGATATTCTTTTCCAGATTTTAATACTCAACTGTGCTGCCGTGTTTAAATTGTTCAACCATAATAGCAGATTTGCATTCGTTTTGACTTTTACTTCAAGGTAAATTTTTTCTCCAGTCCTAGACATTTTGCCCTGGCGCACTAGGCAGGAGGTCCTGACTAAAGTAAATGGCTGAGACCAAGAGGACTGACGGGAAAATAGAGAGTGGGGCAAATAACTTTAAAAATAGGAAAAAGGAAAGAAGACAAAGGCATTTTTCGCAGTTAAATCATTAGTTCTCCCGGCATACTTGTTCTATTTTTGGAATAACCTTGACCTTAATCTCCTTAGCTCTTCCAGGCCACAACTCCCGCCACAGGGCGCTTTCAAGCACCCTTGCTGGGTGCTATGGGAGCAGCTCCAGAGTGCTGTGATCATCAACAAGCATGCTATAATTTGTGCTGGATACGCCCATTTTGAAATATGTCAGGACAGGTAGTGACTCAGGCTTTTTCATTTTTCATTTTTCTTGACAGCAGATTTAATATTTTCAGGTATTTAGAGCACCAAACTCTCAAGTTTTATTTTCTTGTTACCTGAGAACTAAATTTTTTTTTAATTTTTTTATTGTTATGTTAATCACCATACATTACATCATTAGTTTTTGATGGAGAACTAAATTTTTGACTTTGCTGTCAGAGAAAACAAGTTTCCCTATTTCTACCCCTTCTCATTGACATGGAATCAGGCATTTACATTTGGTTAACAAAGAACAAAGAGCACAATCAGAAGCTTAATGGGGCATAATACCTGCAGGGATTTCAACAACAAAACCTGTTAACCACAGGAAGCTTTCTGCTCAAGGTGAATTTGCTGAAACTTTTGACTGAAGTTCTGTTAAGTCAAGAGCTGGTCAGGTACAGTGGAGAAACAACCAAAACCAAATGATGTTCCTCATAGGACCCTTTATATTACAACACGTGAAAAGGAGATGCTGATAACACAACATCATCAAAAATCACTACCCCAGATTGATTTCACAATATATTAGTTCCACAAATCAAAGAACTTTGAAGATCATAGTGCTCCTGATGTGCTTAGAAGTTCAGGTGCAAGTTGTTTTTGACAAGTTATTATTGGCAATAGGAAAATTGCCCCAAAGGCAGCCCTTTGCCAGAGAAGGAAAGACTCTGGCAGCCCTGGGTCGAGGTGGCTTATAGATCAGGAAGACCTAGTTCCTGGTTGGTTTTACTGCTTCTCGTTAAGATATTGCCAGATGTAGAAAGTCTCCTATCACTTTCTGGAGACTGGTTTTCTGCCCAGTAGACCCTGGTACCATCTTGGTGGGTACAGTTTTCATCTTATAATTAGTTGTGGGCACTACTAATTGCTTTTCTAATTACCTGCTTGAGAATGCCAATTATCTCCTTGCCCCCACATAAGCATATACAATTGGCTAATTAGACCTTCAAGTAGGCAACTAGAAATATAATTAGCCATTTGAGAGAACAATTAGTTGTACCATCAATTTTGCACCCATAAAGGAAGGAAGCTTTGGTTTAATTTGTAATTTATAGTGTGAAATGAAAGCTGAACAGAACTTGAGACTTTATAAAGGAATATGAATGTTTACAGAAGGAGGAAATCTGAAACATACTATTCAGGTAGGGAAAGATGTGCCTCTTTTTAGAAGACATCACTGAAAGAGTCTCCCAGTTTAAGAAACAATTCTATAGGAAAGTTCGGAGTTGATTTTGACAGCTAGATTAGGTATTACACCTAAAGTCAATGGAAAGATACGTTACTCAAAATTCAGTATCAACTCAGAAGATGAGCTTACTCCACAGAACTACTAAGAAACGTAATTACGATAAATGAATCTAGTAAGTAATCCTGTTTTTGATGGGGTATGTTGTATCTCATATCTCCCAAGGGAAAATGTTACATACCTGTATTAGTTTCTTAAGGTGGCTGTAACAAATTACCCAAATTTGATAGCTTAACACAACAGAAATTTATTCTCTCACAGTTATGGAGACCGGAAGTCCAAAATCAGTTTTCCTGGGCTGAAATCAAGGTGTGAGGAAGCCTAGGGACTTTATGGGCGAATACACTCCTTGCTTCTTTCAGCTTCTGGCATCCCTCGGTTTGTGTCTGCCTTTCTCCAATTTCTGCCTTTATGGTCTCATTGCTTTTTCCTCTTCTGGTGTCAAATTTCCCTTCTCTTTCCTTCTTTTCTATTCAGACACTGGCGATCACATTCAGAGTCCGCAAGGATAACCCTGGATAATCTCCCCTCCCAAGAGCCTTAACCTAATCACGTGTGAAAGGCTCTTTTCCCAAATAAAATCACATTCACAGGTTTCTGGGATTAGGATGCAAATATTTGGAGGTGGTGGGGAATGGCTTTAGCCTACAATACCCCTATAAAACAGGTGATTGGAGTGCATGTTCATCACGAACTTCAAGAAACAAGATTCCAGTTTATAACTGGTATGAGATATAATTTCTAAATATAATATCCCTAGTACATGAATTGCTATGAAGATAAGACAAAAACCTAACAAGTGTTTTGGTAAAAGAAGGGGCTTCCCTAAAACAAAAAGAAGGGTATTTGTTAAATAGGCATCAAATGATAAAATAGACATATATTTTCTAAGAGCCAAGTAAGTAAAGAATAACATTCTTGGCATTAGCTGCATCATGTGAAAATAATTAAAGCTATAAGCATCAGTCTTAGTAGCCTGAATGGGTAAGGCTCACTATATATTGATGCTGTAAATCTCTACTCTCAAGAGCTTAGAAAGTACAATGAATTAATAGTCTTAGATATCATTATTTTCTTAAAGAATGACCTTCAATTACAAACAAGGTATAAGACTACTGAATACAAAGACACTTTCAAAATCACTAGCAGCTTACACATTGACTTTGCCATTGATTGATATGTTAAAGTAACAAAATCTAGGCTGGGTAACCATGGCAGATCATGTTTTAAATATCAATCATAGAATCAGTTAAAAAAAACCCTTGATATTTTCAACTTGAACAAGTAATTATGAACAAAAACAAAGATTATTACTTAACCACAGTAAGTAGCAGACATATTAATCCAATGAATCAAAAACAATGTTTCACTGTTTCTGACCTCACCTTGGCAAAATTCCCATCTCCAGATAAACGTAACGTTCAGATTTCTCAAGATACTGCCATCAGTGCATCTGTCAGTTTAAAAGTTTAACATTTAAGAAACACAGTTTGAAAAGAAACAGGAGATTAGGATGCAGACAGTAGGTCAGATGAATAAACTGTCACCATAGCAACTTAATGTTAGCATGGTCAACTATAAGAGAGCTGAAGGAGAATCAGGGATCTATAAGAACCTGTAATGAGATGAATAGTGTCTCTCCAAAATTCATGTCCACCAAGAACCTCAGAATGTGACCTTATTTGGGAAGAGGGTCTTTGCAGATGCTATTAGTTAAAATGAGTTCATATTGGATTAGGATGGGCTCTAAATCCAATGAACAGTGTCCTTAAAGGCCATATGAAGACACACAAGAAGGAAAGAAATTCATGTGATGGCAAAGGCAGAGATGGGATTGATAAAGCTACAAATCAAGAAATGGTGAGGATTATTGGAAATCACCAGAAGCTAGGAGAGAAGCTGGGAAGGATCCTTCTCTAGAGCCTTAACAGTGAGCCCGGTCCTGCCAGCACCTTAATTTTGGACTTCTGGCTTCCAGAACTGTGATAAAGGGAGGTTAAATTTCTTTTGTTTTAAACCATTTAGTCTATGGTAATTTGTTAACGGCAGCCCTAGGAAACCGATACAGATTTTGGCACCAGGAAGTGAAGTGCTTCTATAACATACAACTAAAAATCTGCAAATGATTTTGGTACTGGGTAATGGGTAGAAGTTGGAAGAATTTTGAGGCACTTGATAGAAAGAGACTAGATTTCCTTGAAAAGACTGTTGGTAGAAAGATGGATACTAAAAGTGATTCTCATGAGAGCTCAGAAAGAAGTGAAGAGAGCTGTAGAGGAAACTTCTATTGCCTTAGAGAATAACATATATTGTCATTAACAGAATGTTGCTACATGTCCATAATAGCCAAACCGTGGAAGGAGCCGAGATGTCCTTCAACAGATGAATGGATAGAGAAGATGTAGTTCATATATACAATGGAATATTACTCAGCCATCAGAAAGGATGAATACCTACCATTTGCATCGACATGGATAGAACTGGAGGGGATTATGCTAAATGAAATAAGTCAAGCAGAGAAAGACAATTATCGTATGGTTTCACTCATATGTGGAACATAAGGAATTGTGCGGGGGACCCTAGGGGAAGGGAGGGAAAACTGAATGGGAAGAAATCAGAGAGGGAGACAAACCATGAGAGACTCTGGACTCTGGGAAACAAACTGAGGGTTACAGAGGGGAGAGGGGGTGGGGGGATGGGGTAACAGGGTGATGGGTATTAAGGAGGGCACGTGTGGTGATGAGCACTGGATGTTATACACAACTAATGAAAACTAATGATGTACTATATGTTGGCTAACTGAACATAATAAAAAAAAACCTTAACGTTAAAGGTGTTTCTGGTGAGGTCTCAGATGAAAATAAGGAAAATAAAAAACTGGAAGAAAGGCAAAGTGTAGAAGTTATGCCTGTTTTCTTCATGCTGCTTATAGTGAAGAAAGAGATAAATTAGGGCAAAAACTGTGATAAACAAAAAGGAACCAGAACTATGTAGAGAGCACAAATGTTACAGCTAGACCACATTTTGTTGAAGAAATTAGATATCTGACTTGTGGATCCAATCAACCAATCTCAGCAGAAGCCAGCAGAGATGGGATTGATGGGGTAATCTAAAAAAGATGTGTGGAGACCGTCTTGTGTGAGGGGGTGAACTCCTTATATTGTCCAGGAGACCAACAAGATTTTTGAGAAATTTGTACCAACAGAAACACTGCCACAGCTTGGATGGAAAGGTACTGAGGTGGGAGGAAATGAAGAATGACTCTGAGGGCAGAGCCACAGATGCAGAAGCCAGAAGGGGCCACCATGGATTCCGATGATAGAGCAGTGAGCCAGTGATTATTCTCAGGCCTTGAAATCTAATAGAACTTGCTTTTCTGGGTTTTAAATTTGTTTGGACCAGTGATCCATTTATTCTTTCCATTTTCTTCCTTTCAGAATGGGAATATCTATCTTATCCCTGTCCCACCATTGTATTCTGGAATTAGATACCTTGTTTTCCAGATTCACAAATCCACAGAGAGGAATTTTGCTCTAAGATAGATCATGCCCACCTATACCTGATTTGTATGCTGAGATTTGAAACTTTTCAAGTTGATATTTAGATAAGAACTTGGATTTAAAGTTAATGCTGGAATGAGTTAAGACTTTTGGGGATGTTGAGAGGGGGTGAATGTATTTGTCACACAGGATGATGTGAATTTCAGGGGACCATAGGGTAACTGTACTGGGTTGAATAGTGTCCCACCAAATTCATGTCCCCCCAAAGCTCAGAATGTGACCTTTCTTGGAAAGAGGGTCTTTACAGATATTATTAGTTAAGAGGAGATATACTAGATTAAGATGTGGGCCTTATTAAATCCAGTGACTGGGAGGAGTAGCAAGATGGCAGAGCAGTAGGAGACCTAAATTTCATCTGGTCCCAGGAATTCAGCTAGATAGTTATCACACCATTCAGAACACCTACAAACTCAACAGGAGATCAAAAAAAAGAAGAGCAGCAACTCTGAACAAAAAAGCGACCACTTTCTGGAAGGTAGGACACGTGGAGAAGTGAATCTGAGGTGATATTTGGGAAGATAGACCTGGGGGGAGGGAGCCTCCATCAGCGGCTACCGGCAAGTAAAGGCTGCTCCACTGAGAGACTTCACTCCAGTGGCTAAGCGGGGGGTGGAACCCTCACTGGAACAGTGTGGTCTCAGGACCCTAGGGGTCATATAAAGACCAGAGGTGCCTGAGGGTGGCAAAGCTCCCAGGTATTGGAGAGGGAAAGCCAGCTGCAAAGACGGAGCTGAGGAGTGGGCTCTCAGCTCAGGGTTGCCATAAAACATGATCCGCGGCATGGTCAGGACACTGCTCTTCCAGCAGGCATCCAACAAGTGGCAGATTGGGGAGATTCCCCTTTCTCCCCCAGGGGAATGGCGCAGGAGCCTGCCACAGGAATCTGCTGGGTTTGGAGACTCCAAATGGGGACATGTGTCAGAGATGGAAAAGCTCAGTCACAGGCCGGGTGAGCATGAAGTGCAGCCGAAGACCAGGGAGACAGGAATGAATGATGGCTTTTCTCTGGGGGCTCACTGAGGAGTCAGTCTCCAAGTTCTTGGCTCCTCCAGGACCAGAGACTGGGAGGCCACCACTTTCACTCTCATCCTCCAAAGCTGTACGAAAAGCTTTCAGGAAACAAAAGCTACTGAGAGCAAACCCAAGCAGATTACTTAGCCTGGCCCCCGGCAAGGGTAGTACAATTCCACCTCAGGCAAAGACATTTGAGAATCACTGCAACAGACCCCTCGCTCAGAAGATCAGCAAGAACATCCAGCCAAGACCAAGTTTACCGATCAATGAGAAAGGTAAAACCCCAGTGCTAGGGGAATACAGCACATAGAATTCATGGCTTTTTCCCAATGATTCTTTAGTCTTTCAAAGTTAATTTTTTAAATTTTCTTTATTTTTTTCTATCTTTTTAGTTGAATATTTCTTCTTTCCTTTTTCAACCAACATCTTATCAATTCCTTTTTTAAAATCTTTTTTAGGGGCGCCTGGGTGGCTCAGTTGGTTAAGCGTCTGCCTTTGGCTCAGGTCATATTCCCAGGATCCTGAGATCGAGCCCCATATCTAGCTCCCTGCTCAGCAGGAAGCCAGATTCTCCCTCTCCCACTCCCCCTGCTTGTGTTCGCTCACTTGCTGTGTCTCTCTGTCAAATAAATAAATAAAAGTATTTAAAATCTTTTCTAATTTTCATTTTTACAATCATATTCTATCCCTTCATTGTATTTAACCTTATTTTCTGTGTGTGTGTGTGTGTGTGTGTGTGTGTGTGTGTATGTTTTTCTTTCTTTAAAATTTTTGGATACAGTTCCTTCTAACTGAGCAAAATATATCCTAAATCTAGTGTATGACTTTGTCCTAGTCTCCCACCTGATCACCTTCTCTCTTTTTTAATTTATTTTATTTTTTCATTCTTTTTCAACCAACTTCTTATCTTATCAATTCCTTTTTTAAAATCTTTTTAAATTTTCATCTGTACAGTCATATTCCATCCCTTCATCGTATTTACCCTTATATATATAAGTTTTTCTTTCTTTAAAATTTTGGGAGGCATTTCTTCTACCAGACCAAAATACAACCCAAATCTAGTGTGTGGCTCTGTTCTATTCACCAGACTGATCATAATCTTTTTTTTTTCCTTTCTTTTTCCTCGTTTCAGGTCTCTTCTGATTTGTTTAGTGTATATTTTTCTAGGGTTGTTGTGACCCTTTTTTTTTTTTAAACTTTTTATTTATTTATTCATGAGAGACAGAGAGAGAGAGAGAGAGGCAGAGGGAGAAGCAGGCTCCCAAGGAGCAGGGAGCCCGATGCGGGACTCGATCCCAGGACCCTGGGATCATGACCTGAGCCGAAGGCAGATGCTTAACCATATGAGCCACCCAGGCGCCCGTGTTGTGACCCTTTTAGCATTTGTTCTCTCATTCATTTATTCTCCTCTGGACAAAATGACGAGACAGAAAAACTCACCTCAAAAAAATAAAGAACAAGAGGCAGTACTGACTGCCAGGGACCTAATCAATACAGACATCAGTAAGATGTTAGAACTAAAGTTCAGAATGACAATTATAAAGATACTAGCTGGGCTTGAAAAAAGCATAGAAGATACTAGAGAATCCCTTCCTGGAGAAATAAAAGAACTAAAATCTAACCAAGTTGAAATCAAAAAGTCTATTACTGAGGTGCAATCAAAAATGGAGGTGCTAACTGCTAGGATAAATAAGACAGAAAAGAGAATTAGTGATATAGAAGACCAAATGATGGAGAATAAAGAAGCTAAGAAAAAGAGAGATAAACAACTACTGGATCATGAGGGGAGAATTCGAGAGATAAGTGATACCATAAAGTGAAACAACATTAGAATAATTGGGATCCTAGAAAAAGAAGGAAGAGAAAGAGGGGCAGAAAGCATATTGGAACAAATTATAAGAGAACTTCCCTAATTTGGGGAAGGAAACAGGCATCAAAATCCAGGAGGCACAGAGAACAACCCTCAAAATCAATAAAAATAGGTCAACACCCCAACATCTAATAGTAAAACTCACAAGTCTCAGAGACAAACAGAAAATCCTAAAAGCAGCTCAGGACAAGAAGTATGTAACCTACAATGGTAGAAATATTAGATTGGTAGCAAACCTATCCACAGAGACCTGGCAGGCCAGAAAGGACTGAAATGATATATTCAGAGCACTAAACAAGAAGAATGCTATATCCAGCTAGGCTATTACTGAAAATAGGAGAGATAGAAAGCTTCCAGGACAAACAAAAGCTAAAAGAATTTGCAACCTCGAAACCAGCCCTACAAAAAATATTGAAAGGGGTCCTCTAAGCAAACAGAGAGCCTAAAAGTAACATAGACCAGAAAGGAACACAGACAATATATAGTAACAGTCACCTTACA
Source organism: Eumetopias jubatus (assembly GCF_037043125.1). NCBI lineage: Eukaryota > Metazoa > Chordata > Mammalia > Carnivora > Otariidae > Eumetopias > Eumetopias jubatus. The sequence continues at coordinate 15,632,673 of NW_028274823.1, forward strand.
GGCAATACAATGGCACTAAATTCATACTTTTCAATAGTTACCCTGAATGTAAATGGGCTAAATGCCCCAATCAAAGACACAGGGTATCAGATTGGATTAAAAAAAAACAAGCCAATTCGATATGCTGTCTGCAAGAGACTCATTTTAGATGCAAAGACACCTCCAGATTTAAAGTGAGAGGGTGGAAAACGATTTACCATGCTAATGGACATTAAAGGAAAACTGGGGTGGGAATCCTTATATCAGACAAATTAGATTTTAAACCAAAGACTATAATAAGAGATGAGGAGGGACACTATATCCTACTTAAAGGGTCTATCCAACAAGAAGATCTAACAATTGTAAATATCTATGCCCCTAACATGGGAGCAGCCAATTATATAAGCCAATTAATAACAAAAGCAAAGAAACACATCGACAATGATACAATAATAGAAGGGGACTTTAACACCCCCCTCACTGAAATGGACAGATCATCTAAGCAAAAGATCAACAAGGAAATAAAGACTTTAAATGACACACTGGACCAGATAGACTTCACAGATATGTTCAGAACATTCCATCCCAAAGCAACAGAATACACATTCTTCTCTAATGCCCATGGAACATTCTCCAGAAGAGATCACATCCTGGGTCACCAATCAGGTCTTAACTGTTACCAAAGATTGGGATCATTCCTGCATATTTTTGGACCACAATGCTTTGAAACTAGAATTCAATCACAAGAGGAAAGTTGGAAAGAACTCGAATACATGGAGGCGAAAGAGCATCCTACTAAAGAAAGAATGGGTCAACCAGGAAATTAAAGAATAATTTAAGAAATTCATGGAAACAAATGAAAATGAAAACACAACTTTTTAAAATCTTTCAGATGCAGCAAAGGTGGTCCTAAGAAAAAAGTATATAGTAATACAAGCCTTTCTCAAGAAACAAGAAAGCTCTCAAATACACAACTTAACCCTACAACTAAAGGAGCTGGAGAAAGAACAGCAAATAAAGCCTAAACCCAGCAGGAGAAGAGAAATAATAAAGATCAGAGCAGAAATCAATGAAATAGAAACCAAAAGAACAATAGACCAGGTCAATGAAACTAGGAGCTGGTTCTTTGAAAGAATTAACAAGATTGATAAACCTCTGACCAGACTTATCAGAAAGAAAAGAGAAAGGACCCAAATAAATAAAATCAGGAATGAAAAAGGAGAGATCACAACAAACACCAAAGAAATACAAACAATTATAAGAACATATTATAAGCAACTATATGCCAGCAAATTAGACAATCTGGAAGAAATGGATGCATTTCTAGAGATGTATAAACTACCAAAACTGAACCAGGAAGAAATAGAAAACCTGAACAGACCTATAACCACTAAGGAAATTGGAGCAGTAATCAAAAATCTCCCAACAAGCAAGAGCCCAGGGCCAGATGGCTTCCCAGGGGAATTCTACCAAACATTTAAAGAAGAATTAATACTTATTCTTCTGAAAATGTTCCAAAAAATAGAAATGGAAAGAAAACTTCCAAACTCATTTTACGAGGCCAACATTACCATGATCCCAAAACCAGACAAAGACCCCATCAAAAAGGAGAACTACAGGCCAATATCCCTCATGAACATGGATGCAAAAATTCTCACCAAAATACTAGCCAATAGGATCCAACAGTACATTAAAAGGATTATTCATCATGACCATGTGGGATTTATTCCTGGGATACAAGGTTGGTTCAACATCTGCAAATCAATCAACGTGATACAATACATTAAAAAAAGAAAGAACAAGGGCCATATGATCCTCTCAATAAATGCAGAAAAAGCACCTGACAAAGTACAATAAACTTTCTTGATCAAAACGCTTCAGAGCATAAGGATAGAGGGTCCATACCTCAATATCATAAAAGCCATCTATGAAAAACCCACAGCAAATATCATTCTCAATGGGGAAAAGCTGAGAGCTTTCCCCCTAAGGTGAGGAACATGGCAGGGGTGTCCACTATCACCACTGCTATTCAACATAGTACTAGAAGTCCTAGGCACAGCAATCAGACAACAAAAAGTAATCAAAGGCATCTGAATTGGCAAAGAAGAAGTCAAACTCTCAGTCTTTGCAGATGATATGATACTTTATGTGGAAAACCCAAGACACTCCACCCCAAAACTGCTAGAACTCATACAGGAATTCAGTAAAGTGGCAGGATATAAAATCAATGCACAGAAATCAGTGGCATTCCTATACACCAACAAGACAGAAGAGAGACAAATTAAGGAGTCAATCCCATTTACAATTGCACCCAAAACCATAAGATACCTAGGAATAAATCTAACCAAAGAGGCAAAGAATCTGTACTCAGAAAACTATAAAATACTCATGAAAGAAATTGAGGAAGACACAAAGAAATGGAAAAACGTTCCATGCTCATGGATTGGAAGAACAAATACTGTGAAAATGTCTATGCTACCTAGAGCAATCTACACATTTAATGCAATCTCTATCAAAATACCATCGAGTTTTTTCAAAGAAATGGAACAAATAATCCTAAAATTTGTATGGAACCAGAAAAGACCCCGAATAGTTAGAGGAATGTTGAAAAAGAAAAGCAAATTTGGTGGCATCACAATTCCGGACTTCCAGCTCTATTACAAAGCTGTCATCATCAAGACAGTATGGTACTGGCACAAAAACAGACACATAGATCAATGGAACAGAATCGAGAGCCCAGAAATAGACCCTCAACTCTATGGTCAACTAATCTTTGACAATGCAGGAAAGAATGTCCAGGGAAAAAAGACAGTCTCTTCCACAAATGGTTTTGGGAAAATTGGACAGGCACATGCAGAAGAATGAAACTGGATCATATCCTCACACCACACATAAAAATAGACTCAAAATGGATAGAAGACCTAAGTGTGAGACAGGAATCCATCAAAATCCTAGAGGAGAACACAGGCAGCAACTTCTTTGACCTCAGCTGCAGCAACTTCTTCCTAGAAACATCGCCAAAAGCAAGGGAAGCAAGGGCAAAAATGAACTATTGGGATTTCATCAAGATTAAAAGCTTTTGCACAGTAAAGGAAACAGTCAACAAAACCAAAAGACAACCGACAGAATGGGAGAAGCTATTTGCAAATGACATATCAGATAAAGGGCTAGTATCCAAAATCTATAAAGAACTTATCAAACTCAACACCCAGAGAAAAAATAATCCAAACAAGAAATGGGCAGAAGACATGAACAGACATTTTTCCAAAGAAGACATCCAAATAGCAAACAGACATATGAAAGAGTGCTCAACATCACTCTGCATCAGGGAAATCCAAATCAAAACCTCAATGAGATACCACCTCACACAAGTCAGAATGGCTAAAATTGACAAGGCAGTAAACAAAGGATGTTAGCAAGGATGCAGACAAAAGGGAACCTTCCTACAGTGTTGGTGGGAATGCAAGCTGGTGCAGCCACTCTGGAAAACAGTATGGAGGTTCCTCAAAAAGTTGAAAATAGAGCTACCCTATGACCCAGCAATTGCACTACTGGGTATTTACTCCAAAGATACAAATATAGTGATCTGAAAGGGCATGTGCATCCCAATGTTTATAGCAGCAATGTCCACAATAGCCAAACTACGGAAAGAATCTAGATGTCCATCAACAGGTGAATGGGTAAAGAATTAGTAAGAATAAATAAACTAAGGGATGCTGGAGTGGAGGGGGGTGTGAGGGATGGGATGGCTGGGTGATAGACATTGGGGAGGGTATGTGCTATGGTGAGCGCTGTGAATTGTGTAAGACTGATGAATCACAGACCTGTACCCCTGAAATATATAATACATTATATGTTAATAAAAAAATTAAAAAAAAAATCCAGTGACTGGTATCTTTGTCAGAAGGCCATGTGAAGACCACGGTAGAAATTGGAGTAATGCAGCTGTAAGTCCAGGAACACAAAGATTCCTGGCAACCCCCAGAAGCTAGGTAAAAGAAATGAAATGGTTTCTCTTTCAGAGCCTCCAGAAGGAACCAATTCTTCAAGCTTCCAGAGCTGGCAGGTAATACATTTCAATTGTTTTAAGTCACCCAGTTTGTGGTAATTTGTCATGGAAGTCATAGGAAACTAATCCAGAACCCATCTTGCAACTAACATATATCTTACTCATTTGTCAGTCCTGAGTTTAGGACCATCTCCTGTAAGAAGTCTTGTCTTATTCTACTGCTCCATGAACCTTGGGCATACCTTTATCACAGGACTTATCATGCTGTGTTGACATAATCTCTTCATATGATATTTCTTTCACAGTGATCTATGGATTTGAAGGCAGGGCTCACGTCTTTCCCTATTTGTATCCCCATCATCTAGGACTATGCCTGGCACAAATAAAAATCTTAACAATCCTAATAGCTAATAGGTGGTGTGTGATTATATAGTCTCCTATAAGTTCCACACAACTGCATAAAGTGTACTTTTCTGGGCGCCTGGGTGGCTCAGTTGGTTAAGCGACTGCCTTTGGCTCAGGTCATGATCCTGGAGTCCCGGGATCGAGTCCCATGTCGGGCTCCTTGCTCAGCAGGGAGTCTGCTTCTCTCTCTGACCCTCTTCCCTCTCGTGCTCTCTATCTCTCATTCTCTCTCTCAAATAAATAAATAAAATCTTTAAAAAAAAGTGTACTTTTCTGATTTTACAGAAAAGGAAACTGAGGTTCAAGGAAGTTAATTTCTTGCTTTAGCTCACAAGGCAAATAAGTGACAAAGCTAGGTCTTCAACACAGGTCTGACTCTAAATCGCTTCCTACTTCTCTCTTGATACTATCTGACCTAAGGAAATCCTGCTTACCACCTGTCACCTGTAAGTGATTCACTTACAGTAACTAGAGGAAGAGTAACTGCTCTATGAGCTGAAATAAAATTGTATGTGAATGTTAAAACCCAAAGATAACTCAAAGGTTGTCTTAATATCTTTCATTTGTAGGTTCTTTGAGATTTATACATATTTTAACATTTATTATCATATTTAATAATCAGAACAAACTTAGGAATTATTGTCCTTTTTTTTGTAATGAGCCTGCTGAGGTGAATAGAGGTTAAATAATATGTTCATGGGTACTAAGCTAGTAAGTCAATAGAACTTGAACCTCTACCTCTGTCTCTAAATCTTAACTTTTTAAATTAGATCACAACTGAGCTTCATATCTCTATCAGTCTAATTTAGAATTTTAAATGCATTTATCTCTGTCTTTATTACATGCCATCCACACACACTTGCACGTGTGTGTGTGTGTGTGTCTGTGCATTTGTGTGTATCAAGTCTCCTACTGGCAGTAGGAATCCAGGGCCTCTAATTTTCCATCCTATTCATTACTGATGGGCAAACAATTCACTATCACCTCTACAAAGCCATTACTTTCACTTTTTACTTTTAGGTGAACTATGAATCCATGCTGAACAATTCCAAGCAGACCACAAAGCATTTTTTGTATCCTCAAGTAGAGTATTTAAGATTTAGAGACTTTCATTATAAAAGGACAAGTCATGTATACTGATTAATAAAACTACCCCAACAAATATATTTGCTCAATTAACATGCTGGCACTCTCCAGAACTTATCATCACTAGCCTGTCAATTTAAAACTAATGTGTCACAAAAAGATTTGCCCCAATAGCAACATCCTTGAAACTCTTTATGTAGTTATAGTCATATTTTTTACGAATGCTGTTATGTTGAAAGTCACCGTTTAAGATTACTTCATTGCCAAGGGTTATTGTTTAATTATGGAATGAAAATATGAAGATCAGAGAGGAAAATGATTTTCCTAAAAGGCCTATAGAGTGACCCATGGAATCAGGACCAAGACTCTTGGTTTCAACTTCACAGCGCTTTGCTCTTTCCCAAGCTCTGAAGTGTCATTCTACAGGATGAGCACAGTCATTTTACAAATGGTCTATAGGCATGTAAGTGGAATCAGATGTAATAAACAGGTGAGTAGAATCAGATGCTGTCAGGTGACCTCAATAATTAACAAAATAGTAAAATGTGATATGTCAACATTTTTTCTTTTCACCGGAAGAACAGTCAATATTAGGGGTAAAATAATGTTAATTGAAACTAAAGGAGTTGTAATTTCCCCTGGTTTATTCCTTTGATCCAAAATTTAATATGGGTGCTTTGAAAACATCCTTTGATGCATCTACTAAAATTCTCTAAGAAGTCTGGTTAAATAAACCATAAAGTGGAGACATTACATTTAGGCTCTATGACATATATCTTCCTTATATACCACTTTCTATGTGTTAAATCAGTATGAAGGTACTTAAACTCAGACACTTGCAGCCCTTCCATTTTCAGAACCCCGATGATATTAACTCTTTCTTTGGCCCTTTTTTGGGTTCATGAATCCTTGTTTGGCACAATTATTTCATGTTATCTAAATATATCCATGGATCCATGGAATTGGCATTTAGGGCAGAAAGGGAACAGAATAAAAAAATGTGGATAAAAAGAGTTGCTATCAGCTAACCATAACTACCCAACCTAGATTTGAACTAGTGGAAAACGACTTACTTTTTTTTTTGAGGGGAAAGGGTTGTTACTGAAATGTAACATACAGATAGAAAACTACAAAACCTCTTAAATATCTACCATGATTAATTTTCATGACATGAACAGACTTGTGTGATGATTAAGCATACTAATAAAAAACAAAACAAAACATTTCCAGCATCTCAGAATTTTGTCTTATTCCCTCTTCCAGTCATTGCCTTCTTCCCCCACAAGGGTAACCGTTCGTTATGCTGACTTGCACTGTCACAGATGAGTTCTGCCTGTTACCGAACTTGTGTAAGTGCGATCCTCTTTTAGTATCTGGCTTCTTTTGTTCAACATTATGTTTGTAAGGTTCATCCATATGGTTGCATCTAGTTGTGACTTGTTCATGCTGGTATTCCATTATGTGAATATACCAAAACTTATCTATTCTAATATTTGTGTGTGTGAGAGAGAGTTCTACAAAACACTTAGCAAGTTTCAGTTATAGAGTACCGTGTTATCAACTATAATCACGTTTTACATTAGGTCCTCAGAACTTATTTATCTTATAGATGGAAGTTAGGACTTTGCTACCAATTTCTCCCTATTTCCCTTACCCCCTAGCCCTTGGCAACCACTTTTTTACTCTCTGTTTCTATGAGTTTTATTTTACTTTATTTTATTTATTTTATTTTTTCGATTCCACACATAACTGATAGCATGCAGTATTGTCTTTCTCTTTCTGACTTATCATAATGCCCTCAGGGTTCATCCATGCTGTCTCAAATGGCAGGGTTTCCTTTCTCATTGTTGAAAAATCTTCCACATAATATAATAATATAATATAATATTTCACATCTTCTTTATGCATTCATTCATTGAAGGATGTGTAGTTATTTCCATATCTCGGCTATTGTAAGTAATGCTGCACTGAGCTGGGAGGGGAGGTGATGGTGGTCGTGGTGCAGATATCTTTTCAAGTTAATGTTTTCTTTTCCTTTGGATCCAGAATTGGAATTACTGGATCATATAGTAGTTGTATTTTTAATTTTTTGAGGAACCTCCATACTGTTTTCCAAAGTGGCTGCACCAGTTTACATTCCTACCACCAGTACACAAGGATTCCCTTTTGTCCACATCCTTGCCAAGAGTTATCTCTTGTCTTTTTGATGATAGCCATGCTAACTGGAGTGAGATGATATCTCATTATGGTTTTGATTTGCATTTCCCTGAGGATTAGTGATGTTGAGTACCCCTTCATGTCCCTGTTGGCATTTATATGTCTTCTTTGGAAAGATGTTTATTCAGTTCCTCTTTCCAATTTTTAATCAGATAGTTTTTTTTGGGGGGGGGGAGGTTATTTTGATGTTGAGTTGTGTGAGTTCCTTATATATATTTAATATAAATTCTTTATGTATATTTGTTATATATAAAACCTTACTTATCAGATATATGATTTGCAAACATTTTCTCCCATTTCATAGGCTTTCATTTTGTTGATGGTTTCCTTCACTGTGCAGAAGCTTTTTATTTTGATGTAGTCCCACTTAGTTTATTTTTGCTTTTTTCCCTTTGCTCTGGTGTCAAATAAAAAAAAATATTGCCAAAACTAATGCTAAGGAGCTTACCCCCTATGTTTTCTTTGAGGAGTTTTATGGCTTCAGGTCTTATATTCAAGTTTTTAGTCTACTTTGAATTGATTTTGTGTAAGGTGTAAGATAGGGGTCCAGTTCCATTCTTTTGCATGTGGCTGTCCAGTTTTCCCAATATTATTTGTGGAAAAGACTATTCTTTAAAAATCCATTTATAATTACATCAAAAAGAATAAAATACTTAGGAATAAACTTAACAAGGAGGGTTATGATGATCTGCACACTGAAAACAGGAAGATATAGATCCTGAAGATGACACAAATAAATGGAAAGATATTCCATGCTCATGGATTAGAAGAATTAATACTATTAAAATGTCCATACTACCCAAAGTAACCTACAGATGGAATGCAATCCCTATGCAAATTCCAATGGCATTTCTCACAGAAACAGAAAAAAACAATCCTTAAATTCATATGGAATCACAAAAGATCTTACTTAAGTACTGAAAACAATCTTGATAAACAACAAATCCTGAGGCACCACACTTCCTGACTTCAAACTATATTTTAAAGCTATAGTAATCAAAACAGTATGGCACTGGCATAAAAACAGGCACATAGAGCAATGGAATACAATGGAGAGCCCAGAAATAAACCCATGCGTATATGGTCAATATATGATAAAAAGTCAAGATTATCTATTTTAATTTTGATAGACATTTGGTTATCATGAATGGTACTGCCATGAACAATTTTTTACTTGTGTTTTTGATTAACACCTATATTTGTTCCTGTTGGGCTTGTATCTGAGAGAATTGCTTGGTCATGGGTATGTATATGGTTATCTTTAAAATGTATGACCCATTTTTCCAAATGGTTGTACCAATTTACACTCCCAAAGAAATGTATGACAGTTATGGTTGTTTTCATATCCTAGCCAAGATTTGGTGATACCTTTGTTTAATTCTAGCCATTTGTGTGGATATGTAATGGTGTTGCACTGTGGTTTTAATTTGCATTTGTCCAATGACTAATGAAACTGAGCACCTTTATATGAGTTTATTAGCCATTTGGATATCCTCTTATGAAGTACCTGCTCAAATGTTTTGCTCTTTTTTTCTACTGAGTTGATAGCATCTTTTCTTATTAATTTGGAGGAGTTCTTTATATATAATGAAAAATGAGTCCTTTTTAAAGATATTTTTGTAGGAAATACCTTGTCCCATTACATGGGCTATATTTTCACTCTCTTAACAGTATAGTTGGATGAAAGAGGTTCTTAATATAGTTTAATATACCAAATTTTCCATTATGGCTACTACTTTTATGGCATGTATAAGAAATCATGAAATATCTCCAAGTCATGAAGCTATTTTGTTTTCCTTTAAAAACTTTTATTTTCACATTGTAGATCTGCAGTCCATCTGATTTTGATTTTTGTGAGATGGGAATCCCAATAATTTTTTTTCTTATATGGATATCCAATTGATCCAGCATGACTTATTGAAAAGACCATTCTTTTTCTACTGTAATGCAATGTCACTTTTGTCATGTATCATACTACACTATACACTATCTGGTCTCTTTGACTATCCTTGCACCAATTCCAATTGTCTTAGTTAATACAGCTTTATAATAGGTCTTGATATCTGGTAGCATAAATTTTCTTCTTTGGATATTCTTTGCCTTTTGATTTCCATAAATATTTTAGAATCAGTTTGTCAGTTTCCAAAAAAAAAAGTCTCTGGAATTTTTATTGGAAATACACTGAATCTATTTTCAGTTTGGGGAGAAATGACATCATTGTAATACCAAGTCTTCTGATTCTTGAATATGGTGTATCAGTCCATTTACTATGACATCTTCTGTTCTCTCAATAATGTTTTTAGTTTTCAGTGTAGAGGCCTTACACACTTCTTGTGTTATATTTATTCCTAGGTGGTAAAATTTTTATACCTCCTATTGTGATCATTGCTATCTCAATTTCATTCTAAAATCATAGAGGATTAGCTTTGAAATGTCCCTTATAGGCCAAGAGAAAATAGCTAATAAGTGACATATTTTGGGCATATGTTCTAAGGATAGAGCCTTAATGAGTGGACAAAATACATCCTCTAGAAGTTGATGAGATCTTTGTTCAGTTTCCAGCTTCACTACTAGAGAAAATCAGTGGCTCTCTGAGTCTTAATTTTCTTCCCTATAATATGGTGTTATTATGGTTGCTAGATATAATTATGTAAAGTACCTAGAACTATGTATGTGTAAAAATGGCAGTTGTTGTTACTCAGATGATAGGAATGATGCTTTTTTTTTCCCCCTCAATATACTGTGCTATTCTTTCTGCCTCTTCCTTTTTGGCTACCTCCTCAACCAAAAATTTTTAAAAATATCATCTAGCATCACACTTTCAACTACTTATTATTATTGTGTGTTATTTATAACCTGACTTATTCCCTAATATATTTGAAATAACTAATGATAAAACTCACATGTGTACCATTTAAGAATAAACCCTATAAAAGAAATCCATACCCAAATAGGTAAAATTGGGCTATCATTCTCCTAAGATTTTAAGGTAAGATGGTTAATGTATTTAATTGTTAAATATAGTTCTGAAATTCCTAGTAACCAAGATCAAAAGGGATCTTCACTGCCAGACAGAAGGAAGCATAAAAATTCTTGGGAAAAAGATAACCATTTTCCAGGATCTCAGTTACAAAAAAGACCTATCGTGTGTATAAAAGACAATGTATTTAAAGCTAGTTTTACGACTACTTTGACATTTTCTTTCTGTATTGTACCAACCCTGAAGGAATGCCAAAGTAGAACATTACTCTGTAAATCATGAGTATATTTCTTTAGGAAGTTAAGTCCTAATGTACTCAATCTAAACTATTTTCTGATATTTGAATTTATTTAGTATAAACAATTAAATTGCAGTGATATTATTTTTAAAAAAATAAAAGGAATCTGCTTAAAATTCTTCTTACACTTTGCTTTTAAGTATCAATAATCTCAACTGTAATATTGGCAGGAGCTTAAAGAAAGACAAATCAAGATGGAGATTTCTGGCAGACACCCGGGATGGTACATATTCTGAGTATTATTTGGCTTAAGATCCATATGACTTAGAGACCAAATACGTGGCTGGTATTGTAGATACCCAATTATAAATATTGTAGCCCTCAAAGCTTAGGCATTCCACTAGTCTTAGTTGACATCTCTCAGCAGATGACTCCCCAGCCTAGATCTTTACCCTAACTTCTCAGTGGAGCTACATCCACTTTTGCATTTCCAATGTTGATGTAATCATTTGGCTGTTCTACCAGTAACTCATGTGTATGAAATTAAACTCACTCTCAAATGTGCTCTTTTATCTTCTTAATTTCTATTTCTATTAAAAGAATCCTCAAAACCCCAGGTGTTAAGCTTAGATCTGAGGAAGTTCTTTAATTGCTTCCATCCCATGCAGTGGTATACAAGATGGGAGGCAGTGGGAGCAATCTGCTCTGGGTGCCGGCAATAAAGAGGGCATTGTCTGTAGAGAATTGAGAACAACAATAAAACTGACTAAAAATGGGTAGGGTTTTTATTATCACCAATTATTGGCAATTCCAACCATGTTAGCCTCCCACCACATCCCATTTTGGTACACTCTGCTGTCTCTGTGCTCTTGAAGTTGAATTAGTTGCAAAGTTATGTCCTTTTATCCTCTTAGATAGCTCTTTCTATGTCCTTAGACTCAGGCTCTCATTGCCTTATGGTCATTTTGCACTTAGACTTTTCTTCTTCCAATTCATCTTACACAAGCTACCAGGGCAAAAACAAATAAACAATTTCTGAACATTGCATTCCTCAGCACATAATCCCTTCATAGCTCCCTATTGCCAACAAAATAAAGTTCAAAATTTAGCTTGGTATTCAAGGCCTTGGTGGTCTCCCTCCCTTTCGACCACCCTTCTCTCCATACGGTTTCCAGAAAGAACCCCATACTCTATTTCATGCATATGCTTTCCTTCTGGGACTTAGTTCACTCCTCTTCTTTTCCTTACTCTTTCACGGCATCTCTGTCTATATTCTACTCGTTCTTCTTCAAAGACCAACTCACTGTTAACCTCCTGCAGGAGTATCTCCCTTATGTCAATTTCAAGAAAACTCTTCTCTGAGTTTGCCTAGCATTTTATCTGGTATCTTTTATGGTATTTGCTGTTTTATACTTCGTATATCACAGATTATTTTTTATTAGTTCTTATAGACTGACTATAAGCTTCAACTAGCCTGACATACACTTGGCATTTAATAGATACTTCTACTTATTGTCACTTATAAACTCCTTGGAGTTAGGGCTAAATCTCATTCATATGAGCCCCAGCAACCATCCCAGTTCTTTACATGAACTAGATTCTAAATAAATACTTCTTGAAAGGAAGGAAGTGTGTAATACTCAGTTACGAATCTTGTGATTGTTGTTAAATATTCTGTTCTTGTTCTTCCCTCCTGTTCATAATTCTCAAGGAAAGGCCTGCCCTGAACAATACTATCTATTCAATTGCATTTTGCCTCCCATAAAAACCACATGTATTCAATAAGTTTCTTTCATATTCCAAAGGGTTTAAATAGGCACAGAATCCCCAAAACTTTTACTTCAAGGCCATTATGAATTTTTCCCTTTCTTGATCTCTCAGCACATATTATTTATATTATTCATTTGGTTCTTAGTCATATATTTCTTTGTTACATGCCTTATATTTTTAACTCATGCATTGTTCTTTTTTCCCAAGGGCTAGATATTTCTTCTAACCATAATGAAATACTTTTGTGGATGAGGGCCTTGTATTAAGCTCCATTTTCCTCCCCAACATCTAACACAGGACTATTTTTTTTTTTTGAATGAATGAATTGTTTTGTTGAAAATATATTGGCTAGAAATTTATACTGGATATCTCCTCTCTTGTTAATAGAGTTACATTTAAATTTGGTAAAATTAATGTTGAAATACATCAGATGCCATGGAATTAATGTCAATTAATTTTCCTTCATCTTATAGGATTATTGCTGTATTTGGAATTATAGAAATTATATTATTTACTTAGCAAGAACTTTACATTTCTTTACATAACATTAAAGTCACAATTCCTATACTGAAATTAATCTTTTGAATTTAGAAAGTTTTTTAAAGGAAATTAAGATGTATAAATTATTTTGTTATACAGTTAATAGCAGATATAAAAACTAGTAACAATTAAAAAGCAATAGCTTCTACTCTTTGAATATTTACTGGTTTTCAGACACATATATTGTCTTGGCATATATTTAATTCTTACACATACAGTAGATGATAGGTATTATTACACTCCTGTTATAATGATAAAGTGAGAGCTTAGTGATTAATTTAACATGGCCGGGGCCACAGACACTATGTGTAAAAATAGAGATTCTACTCTTGATCTGTCTGACTATAAATCTTGTGTTCAAATCGGTTGGTTGACTGTCTTTCCCACAAGAAAAAGGATTTTTCCCCTTTTCTACTGATAAATGCTTTTCCCAACAATAATTCATTATGAAAATATGCAAGCATGCAGAAAAGTTGGAGGAATTGTGTAGTAACCACCATATATTTGCACTCCAATTCTACAAATCTTAACTTTTTGCTTTATTTGCTTTATCACAGCTTTATCAAATGGATCTATTTGTCCATTTATCAATCCATTTCTTTTGAAACATTTCAAAATAAGGTGCAGACATCAACAGATTTCATTGTTAAAACTTTCAGTATGTATTATTAATCAATGTTCATGCTTATTTGTTCTGAGTTTTAATTCAATCAGATGGACTTTTTCTTAATCATATAGACTTCCAAAAATTCCTTAGAAACATTTGTCTTCATGTGGCAATTCAAATCTTCAAACTTTCTCTCTACCATATCATTTAAAAATCTGTATCTGTGTCATAGGGAATGTGATGTGAAAGTGCTCGTTCTCACGTTTCTTTAAATGAGGCAAGCATTCCACTATGTCAATTTTAAGCTGGTAGGTCAAGTCTGAAAATGATAGTTCCTTTATGTTGTCTCTAGCTAGTTCCTTTGATATACATATATATGAAAAAAAAAAAGGTCAGTGATGTCTATGATGTTTCCTCTGGCAGTTATAATTCAAGATCTTAAATAATAAAACAATTCACATACTCTAAAGTTTTCCTATGTCTCTATTATGCACATATGCACATTACCCCTTGTACCCACTCCATACCGCTGTGGTAACTTATTTGCTTAATGATATTTGCCAGTGAAGTCATATTTAAGCTGTTAGCCTCTTAAGGTCTCCTGAGAGTTGTCTTGGAGTCTTACGGTGGTGTTGAGATAAACAAAAGTGATCGACATATTCATAAAGCTCTTCCTCAGTGCTGATTCCTACCAGGACCTGGGTTTTTGGTAGTCTCTATCAAACCGTGAAGATAATTGTGGAAGTAGCTGTGAGAGATTGGTATTTTTCTAAAATGCTGTTGTTGTTGGTTTTATTCCTTAGGATTCCTAGGTAACTACCTGTTTCAGGGTTTCTGCTCTGACACTAACACCTGCTGGGATAGGGCATTTCCCAGTTGCTCTGCTCACTTAAGGTTACAGTGGGCAAATCCTTAATTACTTTTTTTATAAGATGGGTCACAGAAGACAATCGCACCAGCATTGACTGAGTAGCTCAGATCAGGACATTCGGAGTCTTGTTCATTCACCATCCCCAATCTTTCTCTTTTATACTCTTGCCATTTCAGCAAAAGTTACAGAAAACAAAAAAGTGTCATTTAGAGTATTAGTTCTCAGTGATTAGAGACTCTAACAGTGGTTAGAGACTCAAGAGACCTGATAGGAGTGCTTAAGAATCTGAAGAATTCAGGGACTTACTGAGATTAGCTAATTCAAAGTGTCAGAGGGGACTGGGCCTGAGAATCTTCCTTTTAACAAGCATTTCCCTGGTGAATGTGAAACAACTATAATTTGAGAACCACTGATTAGAACAGGTTTCTCCTAGAGAGAAAAATCTTACAGGTAAAGTCCAGTTATAATGTAATAAAAACACAGACAATTGAATGTCTTGCAGGTCAAATCTTATTTGAACAAAATCCAGAGGATAACTAAGCTGTTTGGAGATGTTTAAATTTTGTTCTTAATAAAATTTCCAGTTTGCAAAAAGTGACCTTAACACTATGGAGTAAATTTTCTCTCCATATCTACAAGTGCTCTGATCTCAACAGGAGAAACATACCACATTTTCAAACCTACTTAATTTTTATAACATTCCGAGAGAGTTGTTCTTTTGCGTTGTGATAATGGGTTTTTTGTTTTGTTTTGTTTTGTTTTGCTTTTGCTTTTTCTGGTAGGTACACCTGAGAAGTTTCTGGCAAAAGTGATCAGAGATGAAAAGGACTAGAATCTTACAGTCATTTCTATCTGATGGTAAAAGAAAAAGGAATAATGTAATCCTTTATTATCTGTAATGTAAACAGCATCTAGTCTGGTACCTTCATTAAGAGTGAATGTTTAACAGTCTTGCACAATTCACAGCGCTCACCATAGAACATACCCTCCCAGTGTCTATCACCCAGCCACCCCATCCCTCCCACCCCCCACCACTCCAGCAACCCTCAGTTTGTTTCCTGAGATTAAGGATTCCTCATACGAGTGAGGTCATACGGTACATGTCTTTCTCTGATTGTGCAAGACTGTTGAATCACAGATCCGTACCTCTGAAACAAATAATGCAATATATGTTAAGAAAAAAAAGAAGATAGCAGGAGGGGAAGAATGAAGGGGGGAAATCGGAGGGGAAGACGAACCATGAGAGACGATGGACTCTGAAAAACAAACAGAGGGTTCTAGAGGGGAGCGGGGTGGGGGTATAGGTTAGCCTGGTGATGGGTATTAAAGAGGGCACATACTGAATGGAGCACTGGGTGTTATGTACAAACAATGAATCATGGAACACTACATCAAGAACTAATGATGTAATGTATGGTGATTAACATAACAATAAAAAATTTAAAGAGAAAAAAAGAAAAAAGTGACTGTTTAATCAATGGACAAATTCAACTACTTTGTTCAATGTATTTCTAGGCTCCACAGAAAATTGCACAGAAACCTAAGACATGTTAACAGCTTTTCAGAATATCACAGGCTTTTGAGAGAGGTGTGATGTGGATAGAAAGAAATATAAAACAAAGAAGTCCATATGTTCTACCAGTGCTACATAGAAGTATGGGAGATGGGGAAAGGAATACCAGCTGCTATGACTGAGAATGGTTTCACAAAAGTTTTGAAGTTGGTCTTTAGAGGTAAGTAAGACTTTCAGGAAAGGAAGAAAAAGTCAAGCCTGAGAGGCACATCCAGCTTAAATATGGTTAGGTACAGAGGTTTGGTCTGGAATCACAGAGGGAGACAAGATTGAAAAGTATAAATGGTACTTGATTTCAGATGCAATGCCAGACTAAGGAGTTTGAATTTTACTAGGAGGTTCTGATGAGCCCTTTGGGAGTTTTGGATTAAGATAATGATTGAGTGTGAGTGGGGAATGGGTTAAATAGGTGATGGGTATTAAGGAGGGCACTTGTGATGAGTACCAGGTGATGTATGGAAGTGTTGAATAACTATATTGTACACCTGAAATTAATACTATTATACTGTATGTTAACTAACTGGAATTTAAATAAAAACTTAAAAACAAAAGAAAAGGAAAGCTCTTTTCAATTCCTCAAGGAACTGGGTTGCAAACCAAGTAACATTATATGTTGATGTACTCATTGACTACATCTTAGAAAAAAAATATAATTGGAAGCAAAGATCTACTTTAAAGTAAGGTCCTCATATCTGATTTTGGTACTGAACTTACTTTCTAGATAGCATACTACTTACTCTTGAACTATCTCATTTATTTTAAAGATGTGTTCTCTTGCATTCATGATTAAGCTTGGTAACTGACTAGATCACAGACTAATTGGCTATGCCGTCAAGAAAGCATAAAGCCTATTAACACTGTTTAAATGTCACCTCCAGCATACTAAAGTTCCTTCAATAAAACAGTATTTGACTTTTCTGGAGATTCACTTTCTCTTCTCTCCTGAACACTTTGCCTCAAACAAATTATTGTACCGATTCTTCCAGATTTCATATATATTTTGAAGTCTACATACTACATTTGTCTTTTTAAGTTCAAACCTCATAACTTTTCATATTTTGTTACAGAGTCTTGGCTTCATGTTTATTCGTTATATTGGATTATAACTGGAAGCCTATAAAATCTTTAAAAGCTTCCTTTCTGAAGAATAATCCAACACTATAAAATGATACTTAGTGGGTAAACATTTTCTGATTGAAGAGAAAATACTGTCAATTCTGTTTCCTAAAGTCAAAGTAATCTATTGATAGCGGAACACTTTGCATACAATACATAGAATAAAAAAAGAGTACTATTTTCTATAAGTGTTTTCTTTTAAAAAGATAAAATAATCATACTATTTTTAAAAACCCAGTAAAGTATTGCAAAGATGAGTCAACATTTTTTAACTAAACTACTCATATTCACTTGCTAGTAAATTGACAAGTTATGGTTGTATATTTTAGAAGGGAAAATTTAGAGACAAATATTTTAGAAGTCTGTACTTGGAATTGCATTAGACATAATGTACTTACTCAACATATATTACTAAAAAAGAGTTTTAATGGTCAACTCTGATCAAAAGCAGGATTTACAATTATTTTCTAAGTTACAACATTAAAAATTAACAACAGATTATTCAAAACCTCAGTGCTATTCATTTCTCAGCTAATGCTTATGACTATTAGTCAACATCATAAAAATGCCATTATTTCATTTAACTTTTGTTGATGCCTGTGGGATGGGGCTGGGAGAAAAAAAATAAAGGCTCACATCAAAAGAATGATCTCATTTACTCTAAACACAATTGAGTAAAAGATTAAAAAGTCAGAAGAGTTATCAGTTACACCCTATCTTGAAAAATAAAATAAAATAAAATCCCGGGGTATTCTGTTAGTGGTGGAATTAATGTAATATTAATTATACTGATGTGTCAACAAAAGATGAAGAGACAGAATTTAATAGAAGAATTAAAAAGCATCCTATTGTTGGAAATGTACTAGAAAGGAAAGGAATATTGGCTTAGATAGCAGTTAACTCAAATTTGGATAGGAATGTGAAACCTATTCTACCAAGAGATGACATCTATCTATTTATTCATTTAGTAATCTCTATACCCAAAGTGGGGCTTGAACTCATGACCCCAGGATCAAGAGGTGCATGCTCTACTGACTGAGCCAGCCAAGGACCCCCTAAGGGTACTATTTATGGCTTCCAAGACCAAGACTCTTCTAGGCCTAATTTCCCTATTACCTGGGATTTTAGAGAACCTTACCCTAAACCATCCCTAGCTTTCATTAGTCTACTTCAGGATTTGGCATAGCCAGGTATCATCCATACACATTCCAACCTCAAACCTGGGGCTGGAAAAATGGCTGGTTGTTCTAGATGAGTGCTTATTTGGGGAGACTCTAGGGAGCAATCCTTGATTTTATGCACTTGGATGGCTCATGAGTTAGGAAGGGTAAATGGAGACCATGCTTTAGAATCTCAGGTTTAAGGGTAAGGGCATAGGGTCCAAACCTGAAATAATAAGGTGGGAACTCATGAATCCTATACATTCCAAAAGAAGGTCAGACAAATAAGGAAAGATAGATGGGTAGATAAGACTGATCACTCATATAGAATTTAAAAAGTTAAATTTAGTGATTTCTACAGCCCCACATTAACTTGGAAAGAATTTGGTTTCAAAATTTTGGTATTGGTGTTGAGAATTCACAAGCCAAAGTATTTGAATATCTTTAATGAAATGTTTTTATTAACTAAGCTTAGAGTTCACCATTTCTACTATAATGAATAAACTGAGGACTGAGTTCATGGGCTTGTGGTCTGGGCAGCTGCACAGGGCCCTGTGGTTAGTGGTGCCCTACACTTGGTTAAACACTCTGCTGAAATTCTTGAGATTCTCCATCTTGAAATTCTTGACAATATTTGAACAAAATGCTCTGTATATTCATTTTGTACCATATTATGTACTTGGTCTTGAATAAAATCTGTTCTGACTGGGTTATATATCAATACTGAGAGAGGATAAACCACATATTAAGCAAAAATGGAGTGTTGGCTACAGTAATCCTTTGTAAACACTCTTCTCTCCTGATGCCCCAACTTCCTAAATCAATTTTCCTGTGTTCTCCTTCTACTAAGGCTGGATAGGGAAGTACCTGATGTGGGAAGATTTTAACTTCTTCTGGGCATAGGAAATTTAAAAGGAACTGATGGACAAACATAATAAAGAAATCTAAAAGGAATAAATTATTAATGATGGATGTTTAGGGTAAATGTTTCTGATGATGGATTTTTCTCCACTTTTCCTTTTACACAAAATATGAACTTGATTTATATTTAATGCATGAGCTGAGAAAAAAAGCCATTTACTCTACTCTCTGCTCCTTACCTTGAATTCATTTCCCATAGCAAAGGAAAATCCCTTTTCCTGCTTCCCTTCAAAAATTTTCTTTCTTTTTTTTAAAAGATTTTATTTATTTATTTGAGAGACAGAGTGAGTGAGAGAGAGAGCATAGGAGGAGGGGCAGAGGGAGAGGAAGAAGCAGACTCCCCACTGAGCAGAGAGCCCGATGGGCTGGATCCCAGGACCCCGGGATCATGACCTGAGCCAAAGGCAGACACTTAACCAACTGAGCTACCCAGGCGCCCCTCAGTAATTTTCTTTACTAACTCTTCCTCAATGTTCTTTGCTAGCTTTTTGTATAAAGGGGGTGGCAGGAAAACTTTGCCTCCCCAATCAAATACCAATTGAAACTGCCTATTGGTTGTGGATGATTTTTACCTCAGTCACTAGCCACAATTTCCAAGACGATTTCCCTTTATGCTCTTTTACACCACCCCAAAACCTCCCCTCTCACAGCATAATGAATCTCAATGTAGCTGAATCATGCAGGTCTGATTTAGCCTGCAAAAATGTCAGTCAAAGCAAGCAAGATGTACTCTTTGGCCTTGAGTGCTCTAAGCTGCTCTGAATCATGGGTTTAGTTTTTGCCAAATGAAAAGCAATTTCACTTGCAAAAAAATATCTGTGGGGATACTTATGGCTTTTAACTCACAGGGAAAATATACTAAAATCGTCCAGGGGAAAGGGGATTGTGTGTGTGTGTGTGTGTGTGTGTGTGTGTGTGTGTGTGTGAATCTTTTTTGAAACCAGAAAAAAAGAACCAGAATTTACTGCATTTGCTTTCAATTAAAATCTTTTCATTTTTCAGCTTCAACTAACAGGTGTTAACCATTAGACTAACAAATTGCTTCTTCAAATGGATCATATCAATGAGTTAGATATTTAATAAGGTTCAAATTTTTGTAAGGGAGCAATTCAGTTAGACTTGGTTAGGAAGACTTTTAAAATTAGTTGCCAAAATATTGAGCAATATGATATTTTCTCTAACTTCTACTTATAAGCACAGTATAAAATGGTTTTGTGAATATTGTATCCTATAATCTTGGGATTTCTGTTCTTAGGAAAGAACAATTTTACAAAAAATTGTTAACCTTCTTTTTCACCTTGGAATCCAATTCCACAAATTGCAAGCTCTGTTCTGTTAGTATGGCACTTCATCTCAGCCACAGAACACCTATAATGGTCAAAGGAGCTTTCATTTCTTATGAGAACTGTCTATCCTGACTTTTAAAGTGCAACTTAAGACACTGTTCAATATGTTCAGTCTATACTAGCCTTCGGCTAATCCAAGACTCCTCTAAACAATGGTTATCTAGTACAGTGGCAGCCCCATTAAGCTGTCTGAAACATCTCATTTTTTCTCCAAGATTGTTCTTGTTATGAACAATTTTTGTAGCATAGAAAAAAATTGTGAAGGAGTAAGCATTTCAGATAACATTTCAGATTAGGCTATTATAGTAAAATTGAACATCCCAATCAAGTCATCGAGCTTCTAAACTGATTTACTACATCTATGATCTTTTATGTTTTTAACTATTTGGAAGAGACAGGAAACTAGAACTGATTCCTCTCCTGAAAATATACCCAAGGAAGGAAAGCATAGGAAAGAGTAAAGCTGGTATATTAGATTCACAGTCTGCTGAAAACATAATAAAAAAAAAGGGCATTTTCTAAAAATGCTGAGAGATGATGTGAGCTAACAAGATTAAGAGACAGACTGTAAGCAAGGAGCCTGTGAATGCTTGTCTTAGTTGCATCAATCACTTTGGGA
Source organism: Eumetopias jubatus (assembly GCF_037043125.1). Classification (NCBI taxonomy): domain Eukaryota; kingdom Metazoa; phylum Chordata; class Mammalia; order Carnivora; family Otariidae; genus Eumetopias; species Eumetopias jubatus. Next base: position 15,654,110 of record NW_028274823.1, read on the forward strand.
AAATTATTTAATCCTGCTTATTCTTATATTTCTTTCTCTGTAAAATGGGGATGATGTTTCTTACCATAGTGCTACAGTAACATACCTGATAAATGGATCTTTTCTGTTAGTAAATGTACTTTAATTCCTGTAAGATCTGGCTTCCTAAGAAGTTAATATTATTTGTTCCATAAGATCAAAATGATTTTTTTTAATTTTGTGTTTCTTAGGTAAAACATTTTTAATATACTTTTTTTACTTGAAGTAGATATATGCTTTTTAAAGCTAGAGCACATATTTTTAAAACACCTGACTTGTAAATCAAGAATATTTCTCAACTGCTTTACATTATATTTTTCATATTTCACACCTACTGAGCATGCAGGTATATTAAGAAAATCCATCAATAAATTCTTTAAAAGACCAAGATTAACAATATAAATTCCAAGGCATTTTCAGTGGTTTTACTAATGCTTTATTCAAACTCACTAACTAATGTCACCAGAAAAACTCTAAGTATTTTTTTTTCTCAAATTTTGGAAACTAACTGTTTTAAATAGGAATCTATTTTCTGTAAGACTGCAACTTATTTTTACAATGCCAGGATTTATTTTTTTGACTTCAAATATATAATTTTCTCAGCTTCAATTATTGTATGTGTGAGTAATAGACATTTAATTGCTAATTTGTTGGAAGATCTATGCCTCAATATGCTTCTGACATACTTAAACTTAAAGAGGACTGCTATTTATTTTAAGTAAGTTTAATCAATTAACTTTCTCACTGATCTGTTAAAACTAAAACCTCTCTTTATGAAAAACAGCTTAGAAAATATTGAGGATAAAAAATGAGACAATTTCATACATTGATTACTTATCTTTAGAATTTTACTGCCATGCTCTAGTGACCTCTGATCTTCATTGCTTCTAATATGCCATTTTTACTTGCAGCATCATTTTGAAGATTTTATGAATTAATGGGATTTGGTCTTAAAATAGTAATTTAATACAAATACTGCTATCAATGTGTTCATTAGATGGCATAAATTTTTAGACCTCCTTATACAGATTTACCTTTGATTTTTCAGTTAAAAAAAAGAACTTTCAGGGCAGTACAATCTAGATCCAGGTTTTGTGGAACCCAAAACTTTTGGAGTTATTGAAACCCTCTTTAAGAAAAAGAATATAAAATTAAGAATACCATATTAAATAACAGTCTTTGCAAGCATCCTACAAAGGGCCTTTATGGTCAAAGGGCCATTATGAAGGGCTTTTAGGCTTAAGCTTCATTAGCTTCCAAGTCAATCTATTCTTGGGAAATAGCTGTTTGACTCTTCCATATTGTTCTATGACATGCATGCAAACAAATCTAGAACCCAAGACACTATGTTTAGTAGTAAAAATAAGAGTAATAACAGTTACTACTTAAAAAGTGCTTATAAAATGTACTAGGCACAGGAAATCCTTTCTATATATGTTCTCATTAAATCCTAAAAACCACCCTATGAGGCTGCTATTATTTATTTTTATTTTATTGATGAGGAGACTGAGCTCAGATAAGTTAAGTAATATGACCTAAATCAACCATCAGGTGATACATCTGAAATATGAAACCAGGTGTGAATAACTCAAATTCATAGATAATCAAGACTAATTGAACAAAAGAGCCCTTTCTTTCTTTCTTCCTTGCTTGCTTCCTTCCTTCCCTCCCTCCTTTTCTTTTTCTTTCTTAAATGTGATTAATAGCTTTAATAATTCTATTACTTCTAAATCCTTCCACAAAAGGGCATTACAGTTCTCCAGTTTATTGTAAACATATCTTTTTAAAAAGTCAACCCTAATGTTAAAGCTATAACACAAATTTTTAATTACTGGCACTATACCGTAAAGTAAAATGAAGAGGGAGGAGAAGCAGACTCCCTGCTGAGCAGAGAGCCGGGACATGGAGCTTGATCCCAGAACCCCCGGATCATGATCTGAGCTGAAGGCAGATGCTTAACCCACTGAGCCACCCAGGTGCCCTATAATGTTAATACTAATAAAAGTGTCCACTATTTATCAACTATTACCTATGATGGATGATTTATACGCACATACCATGTTCTCATAACACTTAGAAACATAGATGTTATTATTGTCATTTTACATATGGAGATACATGAGGCTAAAAGCAAGCAAGCAATTTATTTAAGTCACAGAGCCAGAAATTGGAAGAGGTAGGAGGCAAATCATAGGCTTTGCAGAAAATGAATAAGAAACATTTTGGTATTCAAACTACTGATCAAACAATCAATTATTGACCATGTACCTTTAGCATTCTTACCACCACTTACACTTCTTGGTTGGGAAGAGAAAAATTAAATAATTACAATATCCACAAGAATGTTCAAGCCACTCAGTGTCAAAACTGCAATGACTAAGCTCTACTCATAATTAAAGTCTTCGGAGGGTGGCCCTGGGATTATATACCAAGATAACAAACAAAACTCTTGTAAAGTGATTCTGATGTGCAGCCAGGATTGAGGTCCTCTATGATACACTAAGTGAAACTGGCCAAGAAGAATAAGAATTAAATGATAAAAAGACCAGAGTAGGGTGAACTATCAAGAAAAGAAGAATATGGAGTAGTGGGAATGATAGAGACATTCAGAACAGATAAAGGAGAAGATTATGAACAAAAGTGTAGGTGCCGGAATGGGCCTGGTGCAATGAAAGGGAAAGTAGTTATGAGATTGAACGGGTGAGAGTAATAATGAGTGCTAGTAAAAAATAACTTGGATTTGATGTGGTAGCCAACAGGCAGCTCTCATAAGCTTAAAAACTGGTGGGAGGGAACTGAAAAAGGTGGTACTCTATCATAATAAGTCTGGTCATGGCAAGCAGGATCAATAAAACAAGGAACACAAGCAAGGTAGATGACTCCAAAGTTCCTACCCTTAAGACTAGATTAATAACAGCATTGACAAAAATGGAGCTGTTCAAAAGGAAAGTTAGCTGGGGGGAAGATAATGGGGCTTATTTAATGTTCACTGAATGAATCAATGAATGATGAGTCTGTCTGGGACTTGCTCAGTTATGAGGAAAATTGTACTATAATGATTTAAGACTACAGAGCTGGAGCAAAGGTATAGTAAGGTACAAAATGTCTATGAGTGAGAACAGTTAGAAGGGATTACTGAAGCACCGAGAAGTGATAAACTCTCGGGACACTATGAGTCATAAGATAAAGCAGTGGGTCATAAAGCCTTCATAATAATTATTCTAAGCCCTTGCAATTGTGAAAAGCTTCACAATCCAAAAAATAATAATAATTCTTATAATAACTCAGTGATGTAGAGAGCAAATGTTATTATCTACATTTTTCATATGAGTAAATTGCAGCTCAGAGTTTATGTGACCTCCCCAAGGTAACACAACTAGTAATTAGGAAACCTGCACTCAAATCCAAGTCTTTTGACTCCAAATTTTGTTCATTAATTAAGGCCAATTTATATAATCCTAGGCAAGATTCAGTCCACGAAGTCATAATAGTCTGAAGATAAGAAAGGATTTGTAAAACTTAGATATTTTAATGAAGAAAAATAAGGGCACATAAACATTTTTTCCCAAATGATTCTAGATTTCATATATTCCCTCTCTTCCTTTCTACAATGGAAAGTCTAACTTACCTTCATCACTGCAGTGCACAATGCCAGGGATTCATTATATCAAATTTCTATTAACATGTGAATTCATATGGCAGCTTAAACTATGAGGTACTAGTTTTCACCATCAGATTTCAAAGAGCAAAATGTTTAGGGTATTGGCAAGGCTGTAGGAAACAGCCATTGTCGTAACTGTTGGTGGGAGTCTAAGATAGTATAAGACACTACAGCAGTATTTCTTTAACCAAGGACATTTGCAATGTCTGGAAACAATTTTTGGTTGTCATATCTAGTAGCATCTGGTGGTTAGAGGCCAGAGATGCTGCTAAACAGCGTACAATGCACAGTCCTCCAAAGAAAGAATTATCAGGCACAAAATGTCAACAGTGCTGAGGCTGAGATATCCTGCTGTATAAAGATCAACTTGGCAATCTCGTTCAAAATTATAAATGAATGTTCCTCTTGAACTAGAAATTTTACTTCTACTGTTTTTTTCCCTACATATAGTTATACATGTGCAAATCCATTCATTCAATAAACATTCACTGAATATTTACTCTAGGAGCTAGGATTATATCAGGGAACAAACCTGAGAAAACTCTTTGCCTTTTGGAGTTAATATGTTAGTGCAGGGTGGGTGTAGGAATTGCAAATGAAACAAGTAAGGAAAATACATAGTATATTAGAGGATAAGAGCTTTAGAGAGAGGGGGGCAAAGGAAGGTTAATAAGAAGATCTGGACAAGAATATTTATTGCAACATGGTTTGAAATAGCTGAATGTTGGGAAAAGTACATCAATGAGGGAATAGTTAAATAAATTACGGAGTTTGGGAACACTATGCAGCCATTTAAAAAGTAGTTATCCGTAAGTACTAAGACGTAATTATCTTGCAAAGTGAAGAGCACTGCATCTATAAAGAAGAGAACATTGATATTAGCACTGATATGAAATATTTCTGTAAAGGAACACAAAAATCCTGAAAATACTGGTTACCTCTAGGAAGATGAATAGGTGGGTAGGGGATCAAGGTGAGAGAATGGTTTAATTCTCATTTTACTATATCCTCTTCTGTATCTTTTGATTTTTGAATATGAATGCTATATAATTCAATATTTTTTCTAAAAGTATCTTCATGCTAAGGAAGGTTTAAAAAATATACATACTTATGTATGTGTGTGTGTGTGTGTGTATATATGCATGCATATATTATCTATCCATCCATTCATCCATGTATGCTCATACTCCACACACATAAACACATTTTCTTAATTTATTAAAATACAACATGAATCAAAGGTTTACCTAGAAATCACCCTTGTCCTGGATAAACAACTGGGTAAGGGTGGGAAAAGAGTCCCTGAATTCTTTCCTGCCTGGGATATAAAATTCACAAGTACAGGAATTTTGTCTGTTTTTTCAGTGCTTAATTACTAGTGCTTAGAACAGTGCCTGGCATATAGTTGGAAATCAAATATTTGTTGACAGAATGAATAAAGGAATGAAAAAATAGCCTTACTTTACTTGCATTTCTTTTCTCATCAACTGATAGACTCCTAATATCTTTCTCTGCCTTCAGTCTTTTTCTTTCAATTTATTCCTCATAATACTACCAGAAGGATTTATCAAGAATACAAATTTATTGTGCTTTAATATCTTCTCCAGCTTCCCACTGCTTACAGGAGTAAGACTCTTTGTGACCCTCCACTACTCCCTTTTCTGCCTCTCACCATTTTTCCTGGAGTCCTTTTGCAGGTAGGCCAACTATACCATGCTTCCACTTGACTACCTTCCTGGAATGCCCTCTCTTGTCAAGGGAACTCTTACTTTTATTTCCCCTAAGCTCTTGCTCAAATACTGAAACAATTTTGAAATAATCTTGCTTTCATTGGAACAATTACTCCACTTCTCCTATGATCATTATTAGTTTCTTCTTTCTCTCTGTTCCTGGATAATACGTACATCTCTTCGTTATGTCACACAGTCAAGTGTCTGTCTCTCTCTCAATAGACTATGAGTGCCTAAAGGGTGAGGCCTGAATTTTATTCATCTTTGCCTATGCAAACTTACCATAATGGCAGGTCTATGGTAATTGTTCAATAAGGATTCTTGAATAATGAATAAATACATTAATTCATGGATAACTCTTAACCTTTGATACAAACTGCATACAGTAATATGATTAAAACATACCCACAAAACAAAACCAAAAAAACCTTGATTGGTAAGAATTTGAGTACATTATATTTATTGTATTATAATTTTTGTGATAACCTGTACAAATTATTTACACTTTCACAATCTACCTGAAATGTTATCCAATATTATACAAATGCCATAAAAAGAAGTAAAGAGCAAATTTTAATACAATCCCTTTATAATTTAAGCATTAGTGTTTCTACAGACCTAACTTTTACTTAAGTTGAGAAGGACTATTTCAATAATTTAAACAAAAGTGGGTAAAAATATTTCAAATACAATTTGAAAATTATGAGCCTATAAAGATTTCTATAAGATGGCAGGGTAGGAAGATCCTGAATGCACCTCCTCCCCAGACACACCAAATCTAAGCTACATATGGATCAATTGCCTCTAAAAAAGATCTGAAACTAGATGAATGACTTCTCCACAACAAAGGATAAAAAAATACACATCAAGACAGGTAGGAGAGGCAAAGACGTAATCTCGCCATTTCCTTCCACTCCTCTGCATCTCACCAGTCCCCTACTTCTCCCAGAGGAGTGAGGGGTGGGTGCCCCACAATAGGACCCTAACCCCTGGGATCTGCACTGGAGAGGCAAGCCCCCAAAATACCTAGACTATCTAAGGAGATTTATTTGTTAATTTAAAAGAATATGCAGGAGAGGCAGGGGACAGTTGACTCTCTCCCTGGAGTTAGAAATGGTGAAGGACACCATTTTATAACTCTCTGCCTACCCTGGTAGCATAGTGGATAGGCTCAGACAGGACACCCTCTCACTGCCTTGCTAAGACATGTGGGTATGAGAGGTCATGGCACCATCCCACTGCCTTGCTGAAGCTGGACAGTGTAGGCAGCTGCAGCACTCCCCTACTCCTCACTGGGGCTGGCAAGCACCAATGGTTTCAGCATTCTCTTGCTTTCTAGATGAAATTGGCTAGTGTGGATGGTTTTGACATTCCCCCACTCCCTGCTAGCATGAGCAGTCATGGCATTCTCCTATTCCTAGCTTAAAGCTAGCACCACACGATGACAAGACACTCTCCCGCTGCATTATTGAAGCCCATGGGTGCCCAGAGTCAAGACATTTTCCCCTGCTGCCCTTCTATAGTGCTGAGTGGGCCCCACACCTTATATATTCCAGCTGCCTAGCTAAAACCAGCGAATGCTCACAATCCACACATGGGGTGTCCCTTGATCACCTGGGCCTAGTGGCTAAGGGGCTGGGGTTCTTGAGCTTCACAGGAATATAACAATTAGAAAGAAAGTTCTTGGCAGACTACTACCCCAGGGCACTGCACAGACAACAGACTGAAACACAACCAGTCTTCCTGTGAAAATAGCGTATTTACTTAGCCTGGATCTTCAGCCTGAGGGACAGGCTTCATGTTTCCCACCCATCTAGAGGCCAAGAAGGTGCTCACAAAGAACATAAACAGAGAGACACCATCCTTAAACACCCCACTGGCCCTACTACAGCTTCATGAGACCTCCCAGAAGGGGGCTTATACACTCATCTAGAGCCCAGAATTTTGCAACTGTCACCCAGAGGACATCGCTAGATCTCCTGGTCTACAGGCCAGCAGGAATTACAATTGCAGCCCCACAGGACTGTATATATTTACATACTTTAAAAGCTGCTGCCTGAGTGTTTGGCTTCCAATCAGCCTGAAACTAGAATGTAAACGAGATTCCTTCCTGCGGAACACTGACAGGTCTTGGTATACCCTTGACAACGAGGACATATCAAGAATAAATCAAGCAGTTTTGGGAGCCTGGGTGGCTCAGTCATTAAGCGTCTGCCTTCGGCTCAGGTCATGATCCCAGAGTCCTGGGATCGAGCCCCGCATTGGGCTCCCTACTCAGCGGGAAGCCTGCTTCTCCCTCTCCCGCTGCTTGTGTTCCCTCTCTCACTGTCTCTCTCTGTCAAAATAAATAAATAAAATATTTTAAAAAAGAATAAATCAAGCAGTTTAGACAATCATGAAGGTTTGAGAGACAACCAAGAACTAGAAGAAGGTTGAACAACAAGGTTCATCACCTACACAAGGCCACCCCTTCAAGACTGAGAGGTAGCTGTTTCACCTAATACATAGAAACAAATTCAGAGTCCAGCAAAATGAGGAAATGGAGAAGTATTTTCCAAATAAAAGAATAAGATAAAATCTCACAAGATGACCTTAATGATATTGAGATAAGTAATCTACCTGATAAAGAATTCAATGTCATGGTCATAAAAATGCTCACTGAACTCAGGAGAAGAATGTATGAATATAGTAAAAACTTCAACAAAGAGAGAAAATATGGGAAACAGAATTCACAAAACTGAAGAATACAATAACTGAAGTGAAAAATATTCAGTAGAGTAGATGAAGAAGAAGAACAGATCAGTAAGCTGGAAGACAAAGCAATGGAACTTACTCGGACAAAGCAGCAAAAAAAAAAATAATAATTTTTTAAAATGAAGATACTCACAGAACCTATGGAACAACAAGTAGAATAACATTCATGTTATAGGGGTTCTAGAAGGAGAAAAGAGAAAAAGGTGCAGACGGCTTATTTGAAGAAATAATAGCTGAAAATTTTCCCATTCCAGGGAAGGAAACAGACATCCAGGTCCAGGAAGCCCAGAAAGTTCCAAATAATATGATCCCAGAGATCCACACCAAGACACATTATAATTAAAATGTCAAAAGTTAAAGAGAGAATCTTAAAGGCAGTAAAAGGAAAACAAATTGTTATGTATAAGGGAAACCCCATAAGGCTATCAACAGATTTCTCAGAAGACAATTTGCAGGCCAGAACAGAGTGTCATGATTCAAAATACGAAAGGAAAAAACTTTGAAACAAGCATACTCTACCCAGCAAGGTTATCGTTCAGAATTAAAGAGAAGAAAAAGAGTTTTCTAGACAAGTAAAAGCTAAAGGAGCTCATCACTAGTAAAACAACCTTACAAGAATAGTAAAGGCATATCTGTAAGCTGTAAAGAAATGGCACTAATTAATAACAGGAAAACAAAAAGTAAAAATCTCACTGAAAAGGGTAAATTTATTGTAAAGGTAGTGGATTGATCACTTATAACTCATTATAAAGGTTAAAAGACAAAAGTAGTAAAATTAACTAAAACTATAATAATTAGTTAAGGAATATATAAATTAAAAGATGTAAATTATGACATCAAAAACAAAATGTGAGGGGGGTTTGGAATAGATTCAAATTTAAGTTGTTTCCAACTTAAAATAGACTGTTATATACATAGGATGATATATGTAACACAAAGCAAAAACTTATAGTAAATACAGAAGAAAATGATAAAGGAATCTAAACATAACAATAGAGAAAGCCATCAAACTACATGGAAAAGAGAGAGAAGAAGAAGAAAGAAACAGAGAAGAACTACAAAAACAGCCAGAAAACCATCAACAAAATGTCAATAAGTATATTCCAATCAATAATTTCCCTAAATGTAAAGGGTATAATTTCTCCAATCGAAAGACACAGAGTGGCTGAATGGATTAAAAAAAAAGAAAAACAAGACACATCTTTTTACTGCATACAAGAGACTCACTTCAGAAGTAAGAACACTCACAGACTGAAAGTGAAGGGATGAAAACGCTATTTCATGCAAATGGAAACAAAAAGCTGATGTCACTATATTCATATCAATAACATAAAGTTTAAAATAAACACTTTAATAAAAGACAAAGAGGGGCACTATGTAATGATAATGAATTCAATCCAGCAAGAGGATATACTTATAAATATATATGCACCCAACATAAGAGTACCAAATTATATAAAAAACAACAACAACAACAAAAAAACCCCAAATATTAATCGACCTAAAGGGAGACAGTAATACCATTATAATAATAGTAGGGGACTTTAACACCTCACATCAATGGATAAATCATCTAGACAGAAAATCAATAAGAAAACATTGGCCCTAATAATACATTAGACCAGATGGACTTAGTAGATATGTATAGACCATTCTACCCCCGAAAGAAAATTCACATTCTTCTTAAGCACACATGAATCATTCTCCAGGACAGATCACATGTTAGATTACAAAACAATTCTCAACAAATTTAAGAAGACTGAAATCACATCAAACGTCTTTTCTGACCACACCAGTATGAAACTAGAAAACAATTACAAGAAAAAACCCCAAAATAAGGACAAATAACATGTTACTGTACAACTCTAGGGTCACAAAAAATCAAAGGAAAAATTAAATACCTAGAGACAAATTAAAAGAGAAACACAACATACCAAAATCTATGGAATGCAGCAAATGTGGTTCCTAGAGCAAAGTTCATAGCAATTTGGGCCTACCTCAAGAAACAAGAGAAATATCAAATAAACACTTTACACCTAAAGGAACTAGAAAAAAGAAGAACAAATCTCAAAGTTAGTAGAAGAAAGGAAACAATAAAGATCAAGTGGAAACAAATTAAATAGAGACTAAAAAGATGATATAAAAGATCAGTGAAACTAAAAACTAAAACAACTAAAAGTTGTTTGAGAAGATAAACAAAATTGACAAACCTTTAGCTAGTGTCACCAAAAAAAGAGGGCCCAAATAAAATCAGAAATGAAAGAGAAGTTATAACTGATACCACAAAAATACAAGATTATAAGAGAATACTGTGAACAATTTTATACACTAACAATTTGGACAACCTAGAAGAAATGGATAAATTCCTAGGAACTTTTAATCTTCCAAGACTAAATCATGAAGAAAGAAAAAAATAATCTGAATAGATTAATTACTAGTAAAAAAAATTGAATCAGTAATCAAAAACCTCCCAACAAATGGAAGTCCAGGACCAGATGGCTTCACTGGTGAATTCTATCAGACATTCAAAAAGATTTAATACCTAGCCTTTTCAATCCCTTCCAAAAAATTGAAGAGAAGGGAATGCTTCCAGACTCATTTTACAAGACCAGCATTTCCCTGATGCCAGAAACAGACAAGGACACCATAAAAAACAAAACAAAACAAAAAACAAACCACAGACTAATATCCTTGATGAACATACATGCAAAAATCCTCAACAAAATATTAGCAACTGAATTCAACAATACATTATACACCATAGTCAAGTGGGATTTATTCCAGGGATGCAAGGATAATTCAACATCTTCAAATCAATCTACCTTATACACCACATTAATAAAATGAAATATAAAAATTATATTATCACCTCAATAGATGCAGAAAAAGCATTTGACAAAGTTCAACATACATTTATGATTTAAAACAACAACAAAGTGGGTATAGAGGGAATGCACCTCAACATAATAAAACCATATATGACAAACCAACTCTGATATCATAGTCAACAGTGAAAAGCTGTAAGCTTTTCCTCTAAGATCAGGAATAAGACAAGGATGCACACTTTCACCACTTTTATTCAACATAATATCTGAAGTCCTAGCCAGAGCAATTAGCCAAGAAAAAAATAAAAAGACATCCAAATTCGAAAAGAAGAAGTAAAACTGTCCCTTTTTGTAGATGGCACGATATTATAAATACAAAATCATAAACATTCCACCAAAACATTGCTAGAACTAATAAATAAATTCAGTAAAGTTTCAGGTTACAAAATTAATATACAAAAATCTGTTATGTTCTTATATACTAATAATGAACTATCAGAAAGAGAAATCAAGAAAACAATCTGATTTACAATCACATCAAAAAGAAAAATACCTAGGAATAAATTTAGCCAAAGAGGTGAAAGATCTGTACACTGAAAACTATGACATTAATGAAAGAAACTGAAGATGACACAAATAAATGGAAAGATATTGCATGCTAATGGATTAGAAGAATTAATATTGTTAAAATGTCCATATTACCCAAAGCAATCTATAGATTCAATGAAATCCCTATCAAAATTCCAATGGCATTTTTCACGGAACTAAAACAAATAATTCTAAAATTTATATAAAACCACAAAAGACCCTGAGTAGCCAAAACAATCTTGAGAAAAAAGAACAAAGCTGGAGGTATCACACTCCCTGGTTTCAAACTATATTATAAAGTTATGGTAATCAAATCAGTATGGTATTGTCATAAAAACAGACATACAGATCAATGGAGCAGAATAAAGAACCCAGAAATAAACCCACTCATATATCATTAGTTAATTTATGTAAAAGGGGCCAAGAATATACAATGAGGAAAAGACATTATTTTCAATAAATAGTGTTTGGAAAACTGGACAGGTACATACAAAAGAAGGAAACTGGAAAAAAATACAAAAGAAAGAAACTGGACACCATTTTACCCGATATACAAAAATTAACTCAAAATGGGTTGAAGCCTTGAATGTAAGGCCTAAAACCAGAAAAATCCTAGAAGAAAACATAAGTGGTAAGTTCCTTGACAATGGTCTTAGCAATGTTTTCTTTTTAGATATGAGTTCAAAGACAAGGAAAACAAAAACAAAAATAAGCATAGAGACTACATCAAACTAAAAAGCTTCTGTACAATGAAGGAAATGATCAACAAAATGAAAAGGCCATCCACTGAATGAGAGAAGATAAATCATATATGGAAATCATATATCCAACATGGGGGTTCATTTCTAAAATATATAAGGAACACATACAACTCAATAACAAAAAAACCAACAATCCAACTTAAAAATGGACAGAGACTCTGAAGAGATATTTTTTCCAAAGAAGATATACAATTGGCCAACAGGCACATGAAAAGATGTTCAACAACACTAATCACCAGGGAAATGTGAATCAAAACCAAAATGAGATATCACCATATGCCTGTCAGAATGGCTATTACAAACAGAACAAAATAAAACAAAAGTGTTGGTGAGAATATGGAAAAAAAGGAATCGTGCACCATTAGTGAGAATGTAAATTTGTGCAGCCAGTATGGAAAACAGTATTAAGTTTCCTCAAAAAAATTAAAATAGAACTGCCATATGATCCAGCAATTCTACTAACAGGTATCTATCTGAATAAAACAAAAATAATTAATCAAAAAGATCTATATAGGGGCGCCTGGGTGGCTCAGTAGGTTAAGCATCCGACTCTTGGTTTCAGCTCAGGTCATGATCTCAGGATCATGGGGTCAGGCCCTGCATCAAGCTCTGAGCTCAGCATGGAATCTGCTTGAGATTCTCTCCCTCTCCCTCTGCTCCTCCACCTGTGTGTGTTCCTCTCTATATCTCTCAAAAAAAAAGCAAAAAGCAAAAAACAAAGAACAATATATGTACCTCCATGCTCATTGCAGCGTTATTTATAATAACCAAGATATGGAAACAACTCAAGGGACCACTGATGGATAAATGAATAAATGATTATCTCTCTCTCTCTCCCTCCTTCTCTATTTTTTCTAAGATTTTTTTTTATTTATTTGACCGAGACAGAAAGGGAGAGCACAAGCAGGGGGAGCAGCAGGGAGAAGGAGAAGCAGGCTCCCCGATGGGCAGGGAGCCCTATGGGATGGGGTTCACGTGGGGCTCGATCCAAGGACCCTGGGATCATGATCTGAGCCAAGAGCAGACGTTTAAGCGACTAAGCCACTCAGGTGCCCCTCCCTCTCTCTATATCTATCTATCTATCTATCTCCATCATAAGTGTTACATAACTTCAGTTTTTAAAAAACTGTATATATATATATATATATGTATATACACACACACACAAACACATATGATGGAATACTACTCAATCATAAAAAAGAATGAAATTTTGCCATTTGTGACAACACAGATAGAGCTAAACCTAGGGAGTATTATGCTATGAAATAAGTCAGAAGAAGACTAATACCACTGGATTTCACTTATATGTGGAGTCTGAAAAACAAACAAAATAAGCAAGATAAAACAAAACCCAGACTCATAAAGACAGAGAACAGATTGTGGTTGCCAGATGGAGTGGTTTTGTGGGGATGAAATGGGTGAATGGGATCAAGAAGTACAAACTTCCATTTATAAAATAAATAAGTCATGGAAATATAAGGTACAACTGGGGAATTTAGTCGATAAAATTATATTAACTTTGTATGGTGATAGATATAAGTAGATTTATTGTGGTGATCATTTCACAATGTATACAAATGTCAAGTCACTCTGTTGTATACCTGTAGGTAATATAATATTGTATATAAGTTATAACTCAATTAGAAAAAATAACATGATCTATCAGAATAGAGAGTGTAATAGAAGAAAGGTTGTAGTTACTGACAGCTTTTGTCTATTTTATAATAAAATATACATGAAAGTAATAAAATATTAATGTATAGTTTTTAAAAACTGAACACTGATGTAAACACAACCCAGTTCAAGAAACAGAACATTGCCAGAATCCCGGATCTCATGTGTCCTTTCCCAATCTTAAGTACTCCCCTTTTTCTAAGTGACCACTATCTTAATATCTAGGGGAAACATTTTCTTGCTTTTCTTTATATAACTTTTATAGTTCATTCATTTTCATTGCTATGAAATATTCTACCAAATGTTTAAGAATATATCTATTCCACTGTGAGAGCTATTTAGGTTGTTTGATTCATTTCCTATTTAGAAATGTTATAAACAAGGCGGTTATGGGCATTCTGGTTGTGCATATGAGTACTCATTTCTCTAAATTAGGGTTTCTCAAACTTTGGTAAATTTTTCTAGATCATTCTTTGATGTAGGTGGGGAGGGAACTATTCTGTGTGCTGCAGGACGTTTAGCAGCATCCATGGCTTTTACTCAGTAGATGCCTGTGGTATGCCCACTGTTGTGAAAACCAAAAATGCCTCCAGACACTCCCAAATGTTACTGAAAAGGCAGAATTGCCCCAGTTGAGAATCACTGTTCTAGGGCAAATAATGAGGAGTAGAATTGCTGGTTTGTATATCTTTGGATTTACTACTATTCTCCAAAGTACTTGCAACAGAAATGACATCATGAAATTAGCATAATAAGGAACTCCAAGAATTGGTCTCTTGTAAGAAATGGTCTCTCCAGCAAGAATTAGCTGATAAAAACTGACAGAGTCAACTTTTTTGAAACTCTAGAAGCTAATCAAACAACCATGTCAATCAAGGAGTGCTTAATAAAGAAAGAGGCCACTGAATTTTGGTAAGAGGCATTGTGTGGTTTTTGCTTACCTGCCTAGCATCCCCTAGTCCCCAGCCTTGTGGACAATGGCCTGTGTTCCTGGTGCCAGGAAAAGCAACATAGACCTTGTTCTCAAAAACTGATCAGCTGATTCCCTGAGGGACTAGCACAGAGACCGACCTTTATTTTGCCCCCTTAAGGTGGAGTGGCTTTCTGGGTGACATCTGATGGAAACATTTAAAGATATATGCTACCCATTGCTTCCTGGGGCAAGGAATAAAGGATGAGGCAAACAGCAGACCGACCCAAAAGCCTGAGTATTAGGAGGCTAAGGAAGATTCTCCGGAGGAGTGCTGTGAAGGCTCCAGAGCTCACAGGGGAATCTGGAGGGCAATGTGCATGCCCAGGGTCAGACCCATGCTCAAAAAACACCTGAGAAGACCCCTGACTTATAGCTTGGGCTGACAATTAAATTCTCCATTTGCACAAACAAGACTGATGAGCAATGTCCTTTTTGAGAGTACTGTTGCTGTTGTTATTATTATTATTATTTTCTCTCCTATTTCCAAAAAAGAATTGAAGTGTCTAAGAATGAAAGGGATAGACAAAATAAAAACAAAGTTTTTGCTGTTATTGTTGTTGCTGCTCCTGCTTCTGCTGCTGGGTTCTGTTTTTGTAGTTTTTGGGGGTTGGTTGGTTTGTCAGCAGTATTTAACATGATAAATTATTTATGGTATTTGTGTCTTATCAATATACACACACATATAAGTATATAGATAGATAGAGCTCACCAGGTGCTGCATCCTTTTTTCTAAGTCAAGTCACATACTATTAATGAATGCATATTTCTCCTTATCTCACCCAAGTCTGTGTGTCTTCCCCACCCCTCAAATTGCTCTACTAGGAGATGGCAAAAGGTACCTACAAAGAGGCAAACTAAAAAAGTGTAATTATTGTCTTCTTTAATATGTATTTTAGTATTATTTGAGGCCCATTCAAGCACTTCAAATAATGTATTATTATAATAAAAGCTTTTCTAATAAAAACAGCCTTTTGCTATCATTTTCAGCTTTCTTTTGATAATGTGAATTGATTTTTTTTTTTTAAAGAGCTCCAAACGCCCGGTCTTTGAAAAACTCTATCTCAAATAGGTCAGAGTCTTAACTTCCCTAGTTGTGTTGTATGGCATGAAAGGCTGCCTGTGCTTTCTCATGACTTGACTCCTTAGGGGACCTCCCATGGATCATTTCTCTTAGTACAAAAGAATCCATTGACTGAGCCTATCCTAAAGCTAACAAACTGAGCTTTCCAGGGGGGAACAACAGCAAATTGAGTACAGCTATTGACCAGCCTTCTGTAGTTAAAAATACAACAAACTATACCTTATCCAATTTATTCTCATCCTGGTCATTTTCATGCTCTACTGACATTCCTTACTACTTGATAAGCTTTCAGACAAGTAGAGCAAAGAATTTCAGCTATCTTCTGTTTTTGTTATCTTTCATCTAGTATAAAAAACATGCATTTCCTTTATCCATAGCTAATAAGAAACTGTAATGTTATATATATTAAATACATGTTTTGTTTCAAAAGAAAGGTGTTTAAAATTCAATGTCTTCATTACACTAATGATAACACATTTGTATTTATCTTTTTTTAATCAAGGACAATAGGATAACAGAAAATGATATGCCCTAAAAAGTAATATAATTAAATTGCAAATTATTTTATTCAATATTTTAAAGTCTTCTAGACATTATTTAGGAGTGTTGACAAATAGCTTGGAATTATTTTATTTTAAAATTCAACTGCATTTTAGAAAGAGGAAATGGCATGTAATTATAAAAAACATCTATGTGGGGCGCCTGGGTGGCTCAGTCGTTAAGTGTCTGTGTTTGGCCCAGGTCATGGTCTCAGGGTCCTGGGATCGAGCCCCACGTCAGGCTCCCTGCTCAGTGGGAGTCTGCTTCTTCTTCTCCCTTTGCCCCTCCCCCTGCCTGTGCTCTCTCTCTCTCTATCCCTCTCTCTCTCTCAAAATAAATAAAATCTTAAAAAAAAAAATCTATGAGATATTATGTATACTAGAGCAAAAAATAAGCTTCTTTCCTCCAAAAATTATTAGTATTTGTTTTTCTTGTTTTTGTTTTTTAGTAAATATAAACTTTTATTGTTCTTGCCACTCTACAGTTCTCTTGTGACATCATATGGCAGAACATTGACTTTTTTTTTTTAATTTGGTATGTTAAGTTACTCTGGAAGCTCTGTTTTTTTTTTTTTTTTATTATTATTATGTTGTGTTAGTCACCATACAATACATCATTAGTTTTTGATGTGGTGATCCACGATCCATTGTTTTCGTATAATACCCAGTGCTCCATGCAGTATGTGCCCTCCTTAATACCCATCACCGGGCTAACCCATCCCCCCTCCTGCCTCCCCCCTCCCCTTTAGAACCCTCAGTTTGTTTCTCAGAGTATTTGTAAAATCAAAATCAAAACCAATATGGGGTGCCTGGGTGGCTCAGTTGGTTAAGTATCTGACTCTTGATTTTGGTTCAGGTCATGATCTCAGGGTCCTGGGATAGAGCCCTGCATGGGGCTCTCAGCAGGGAGTCTGCTTGAGAATTCTCTTTCTCCTTCTTCCTCTGTCCCTCCCCCTGCGCTCTCTCTCTTTCAAATAAATAAATACTAAAAAAAAACAATGAAAACCAAACTGCAAACCTATTTAGTACAAATTTAGCCTTTTTTTTTTTTGTAAAAAGGGTAGGGTGGGGAGCAGTGTTTGTGAGAAGCATTAATAGAATAAAATCACACGTAATGGGTAAATGGAAAAATATCATATATATTTACATTTATTATGACTCACATTCACATTTTTATTTCTTTAAATTTTTATCCGAATTTTTATCATATGTTCACAATTAGGAAATTCTATTTACTCAAATATTACTGACTATATTATAAAATACCTTAAAAATCATTATCTTTACTTTTAGTATGAAACAAAACAAACTAATCAGAACCTTACTAATTAGAACTTCGCTATGCTAACATTTAAAGCAGTGATTCTCACTGGTTTTTGCTCACTCTCACTAAATTGTTCTCACAAATATCCTTTATGCCTTGATTCACTTTTTTTTGCATGTGGATGTCCAGTTGATCCAGCACCATTTATTGAAAAGACTATCTTTGCTTCTTTACATTACCTTTGCTCCTTTGTTAAAGATCAATTGACTATATTCATGTGGATCTATTTCTAGACTCTTTATTACATTCTATTGATATAATTGTCTATTCTTTTGCTCAAACACACTGTCTTGGTTACTGCAGATTTATAGTAAGTCTTAAAACTGTGTAATGTCAGCCCTCCAACTTTATTCTTCAACAGTCTGTTGGCTATTCTGGGTCTTTTGCCTCTCCACACAAGCTTCAGAATCAGTCTGTCAATATCCATAAAATAACCTCCTAGAATTTTGATTGGGATTGATCTGAATCTATAGATCAGGTTGGGGAAAACTGACATCTTGACATATTGATTCTTCTTATCCATGGACACAGAATATCTCTCCATATATTTAATTCTTTTTTTATTTTGTTCCTCAGAGTTTTGTAGTTTTCATCATGTAGATCTTATACATATTTTGTTAGATTTATACCTAAGTATTTCACTTTGAGGGTAGTAGTATAAATGCTATTGTATCTTTAATTTCAGATTCCACTTGTTCTTTGCTGGCATATAGGAAAGCAACTGATTTTTGCATATTAACCTTGTATCTTTAAACCCTGCTATAATTGCGTATTATTTCAGAAGTATTTTTGTAGATTGTTTTGGATTTCTTGTTTATTTATTTTATATATCTATTATTTTTTCTTTGAGAGAGAGAGAGAGAGAAAGAGCATGAACAGGGTGGAGGAGGGGCAGAAGGAGAGGGAGAGAGGGAATCCCAAGCAGGCTTTACACACCCAGCATGGAGCCCGATATGGGGCTCAATCTCCTGACCCTGAGATCATGACCTAAGCCAAAATCAGAGTTGGACGCTCAACCAGCTGAACTACCCAGGCACCCCTCTTTTGGATTTTCTACATAGACAACCATGTCATGTGTAAATAGAGTTTCATTTCTTCCTTCCTAATCTATATACCTTTTATTTCCTTTTCTTGTCATACCACATTAGCTACAACTCCCAGTACAATGCTGAAAGGATTGGTGATAAGGGGACATCCTTACCTTGTACTTGGTCTTAGTGGGAATGCTTCAAGTTTCTCACTATTAAGCATGATGTTAGCTATAGGTTTTTTGCAGATATTCTTCATCAGATTGAGGAAGTTCCCTTCTGTTCTTAGTTTACTAAGAGTTTTTATACAGTTTTTATTGGAAAAGTAGGCTAAATACTTGATTATTTCCCTTTATCATTTTTCAGAATAATTATTTACTAGCATTCTCCATATATGATGATTTTTTATTATCCTTAAAAATTCATAACTTTTAACATTTCTGATGTGTTTCAATTAGTAGTAATAACTTTTGTTAACATGAGTTTTGTTAATTGTTCAAATTGTACTATCTTTGAACTATGAGAATGTCTTCAAATTGGCTCCTGAGTTCTTCTAACATGTCCACAAAAGCCTTTGATGGCTTCCTTGTCTTTTGCCTGTCACAGATCTGTAATCAGATATTTCTCTAAGGATGCCTGCTGGGGAATAGTATTTAGAGATCTCATTCTAAACATAAGAGGTATTTACTGCTACTGGGTTGGTTACTGTCCTAGGAAATTTTAGGTAACATAGCTCAGTGTCATAGATTTATTCCCAAAGAAGCAGACTCCCTGGGAGATGGAGTTCTTATGAACTTAAAAAAAAAAAAAAGTAGAAGGGAAAGAAAAGAATCCTCAGTGGATAGAGGAAAAGGGTTAAACTGTAATACAGACCCATGTAGAGATCTGGAGCTAGAATGATCTTTCAATAATCTAGTTGGGCACTACATACTGTTTGCCCTGGGAATGGTCATGATCTTGGGGAAGGCAGCTCTCTTCTGTTATGGTAATCCCTGAGCAGGCTGACAGCTGAAAATAGCCAACAGCATTCCCAGAAGCAGGGCAACACATCTTTAATACAGGGGGATCTGTGTAAAATATCAATGTGCCCTCCCTACTGAGAATTTTTTTAAAGAGAAAAAATACACCATAAAATCACAGTGATGTTACCAATTCAAATTAAGTTGTTTTACTTAACTTCTTTGAGTTTTTGTATCTCTTTTCTCTTACATTGAAAATCTTGATACCTAATGATATTGATAATTACTTTTATGCTACAGTACAATTTAAATATATTATATATTCTATCTGAAAATACAATTAATAAAAATTGATTTCTTTTTTTAAGTTTTATTTATTTAAGTAATCTCTACACTCAACATGGGGCTTGAACTCACAACCCTGAGGCCAAGAGTCATATGCTCTTCTGACCAAGCCAGCCAGGTAGCCCCAAATTGATTTCTTTGTTCTTTTTTGTCATAAGGATATATCCCATTAAGGATATATATAGTCAAATACTGTGTATTAAAAAATAACTTGAAGTAGGTTCTCTCTGGTTTTGCCACTGACTCAATCTCATTTAGGTTAATGGGGAGAGGTATATGGGGGGGTAGATTGTGCTCTTTCTCATTTTTATTTAATTCTGCTTTATAATTTTAAGGCATTTGTATGGTTCCAGGGCCAGATCTACAAAATAATGTACACTTGGGTATACCATCCATCCTTGTTCCCTTCATGCTATTCCCTTTTCGGCCCTATCAATAACCACCAAATACTCACACACCGTTTAATTTTTAAAAGAAAATATGTGTATTTATTTATATTTATATTATCCCTTTATTAGCTAAATAGTCAGATAGTAAACATACTTTGTTTCACCTTGACACTTTCACTTAACAAGAATGCTTGAGATCATTTCAGAGCAAAATACAGAAATACTATTTTTAATAACTGAATAGTACAATGTTATATCACACTTAATTCAACCAATCCACTAATGATGGATATTTGGGCTGTTACCAGTCTTTTTTGTTATTACAAATAGTGCTACAATAGCCTTCTGCATATCTTTTCAGATTTTTGACAGTGGCAGAGAAGGTTTGTGGGATCTAAGGTAAGTATATATGTAAATACAGTAAAATTCTCCTCCAATGCCACTGTACAATTTTCATTCCCAACAAGATACGAAAGTGCCTGTTTGTTCACAACCTTCCTCTTAGAGAATGGTATTAGTTAGCTATTGATATGGTAACAAGTTATCACAAATTTAATAGATTAAAACAATACAAATTTGTTATCTTATGGTTCTAGAAATCACAAGTCAAACAATAGGTCTCACTGGGCTAAAATCAAGATGTCAGCAGGACTCTTTTCCTTTCAGAGGCTCTAGGGGAGAATCTGTTTCCTTGTCTTTTCCATCTTCTAGAGGCTGCCCATATTCCTCAGCTTGTGGAATTCTGTCTTCAAACCAGCAATCACATCTCAGATTTCTCTTTCCCTCATCATGTCTCTTCTGACTGACTCTCCTGCCTCCTCTTTCACTAATAAGGTAAGGATCTTTGTCATTACATTAAGCCTATCTGGATAATCCAGAATCATCTTCACATCTCATCATCCTCAATTTAATCATATCTACAAAGTCCCTTTTGCCATGTGAAGTTCTGGGGATTAGGATATCGACATCTTTGGGAGTCAATATTCTACCTACCACAAGTATGTTATCAAGCTTTCAGATTTTTTACAATCACACTGACAAGCAATGGCAATGTTAGTTCATTTAATAACATTTTTTAATAAGAGTAAATTTGAACATATAGTCCCATATCCTATGTCCTTTGCATTTCTTTTCCAGTGAACCATTTATAACTCTTGTCCATTTTTTATAGAGTTGTTGGTTTTTTGTTTCTCTCTAATTTTAAAAGATCTTCATATTCTAAGTATATCAACCCTTTGTCCATGATATAAACTGCAAATATTTTCACAATTTTTCAGTTTACCTTTTCAATTTTGAGGCCATGGAAAATTTTTAATATTTCTTATAAAGTCAGCTTTATTAATCTTTTCCCTTATTGCTTTTAGATTTTGAATCATAGTTAGGAAACTTTTGGCCATTCTGAGGTTAAAGAGCAATTCACCTTTGTTTTTGTTTTTTTTTCTAGTCACATATGCCATTTACTGAGAAACCCATTTTTCTCCCCACTGAGTGATATGCCACTTTTTATATGCTAAATTTCCATATATAATTTGATCTAAGTCTAGATTTTTAAATTCTATTTCCTTTTTGATCTTTCTTTTAAACATTTATGATATCTCTTGCCAATAATTATTTGTACCTGGAAAACACTCAACCAACAAGTCAATTAAAGTCAATGACTGAAATTAAAGTATTTTATTATGTATTCATATGTTTTCCCCACTAGAATTTCAGGTGGTTGGGTATTATATTACCCACTTTTATTTCCCTAGTGTCTGGCAGTGTTCCTTGCATGCTGAGGATAATCAATAAATCATTATTAAAAATGTATAAATGAAAATGTTGAACAGTAAATCTGCTAGAACACTGTATGTTTATTTATTTATTTATTCATTTTTAAGAT
Organism: Eumetopias jubatus; assembly: GCF_037043125.1. Classification (NCBI taxonomy): domain Eukaryota; kingdom Metazoa; phylum Chordata; class Mammalia; order Carnivora; family Otariidae; genus Eumetopias; species Eumetopias jubatus. Next base: position 15,676,644 of record NW_028274823.1, read on the forward strand.
TTTATTTATTTATTTGACAGAGAGAGACACAGCAAGAGAGGGAACACAAACAGGGGGAGTGGGAGAGGGAGAAGCAGGCTTCCCATTGATCAGGTAGCCCGATGCAGAGCTCGATCCCAGGAACCTGGGATCATGACCTGAGCCAAAGGCAGACGCTTAATGACTGAGCCACCCAGGTGCCCCAAGAATACTGTATGTTTAGATAGCAATGTTGAGTTTGCCATCTAAATGCAACAAACCTTATTCGATCCAATAAGAACTCTAAATGATAGGCACAGAAGGTATTTCTAACCTCTATTTTATAGATGAGGAACCTGAAGCCCAGAAATGTTTAAATTACTTTCTGAAGGTCACATACACATATGTAAAAAGTAGAAGTAAAAGTGAAATTAAGTTTTCTGACTTCAAACTTAATGCTCTGAATGTTAGAGGTAAAATGACTACATTACTGGTCTTAATTTCATTCCTCTTTATTTCTCTTTCTAACATTCTGAATAAATATTCTGAAATTCTGAAATAACATTCATCCGAGAGATGTACATGTTACTAAGGTCTAAACCTGATTAATAATTTGATGAACCACCAAAAGGAATGCATGAGAGCTGAAATAACATTTTTAAAATATCAGTTTTAAACATATTCTAAGAGTGATAATATTAATTACAAGTTTAACGGTGATATTAGATTTAAAAAACATAATTATTTGTTGAACATTGCTACTGTCTATGTCTTTCACTGTTTTTATACTCTGCTTTTTTACTAAAAGAGTATGAAGACTAATTTTTTTTCAATATTTTATTTATTTATTTGACAGAGAGAGACACAACAAGAGAGGGACCACAAGCAGGGGGAGTGGGAAGAGGGAGAAGCAGGCTTCCCACTGAGCAGGGAGCCCGATGCGGGGCTTGATCCCAGGACCCCAGGATCATGACCTGAGCCGAAGGCAGACGCTTAACGACTGAGCCACCCAGGCACCCCATGCAGACTAATTTTTATTAATTTTAAAATTTATATATGAATAGGTAGATTCAGATACTACCTCAAGGCTATACACAAAAGAAACCCAGTAAATGATAATGCGGTGTTTCTAAGTACAACTAACAGAACAAAAAGAAATGAACAAGAAGAAGAATAGTGAGTTTTCCTTATTTTGGAATTGTTGGGTCATTGTTTCTAGTGATAAAGGAGGAAAGAAAATAAAATGGATAGGATAAAAAAAACATATGAAATGATTGTAAGAATATGGCTGAAATTCACTATGGTCTTATATTTAAAAAGCATAAGATCTGTTTAGCAAAGTTTCTCCACTAATATGGTGTTATATTTTAGTTTGTTAGACAACATATTAACTAACTGATTAATTTAAGAACATCAACTTTGCATTTGAGCTCTGTGATTCATCTTGAAAAATTTCCTGCAATATTTGTAATTCAAATGAGTTTCATTTTTTAATATATTTAAAACCATCATAGATGCTAATAAATCACCTTATACATGTTATTGTTACACTATAAGTCTATCATTTAAATATGTATTGTGTAAGCTAAAATAAATTTGCATTTAATAAATGAACATTCTGAATCTGTATGGAATGCTCATTTCCAGAATTAAGGTTCCTAGGGGAGAAAATGAAATTTCTGCTTGTGGAAGCTAAACATAATGCTGTATAATCGATTGGTTCACTTAAAGGCATCAGCCATGCTCCCTGTGATGATAGATTAAGTAAATATGAGAGGAGACAGCACAAACATTATGAGTATTTTACAGTATATTGTAATAAAGACTATGAAAACTGGTCATGCTCTAGAGCAAGCAATATGGATGAAAATCCTCCATGAGAAATATATTTATAAGGAAATTGAGAAAAAAATGTTTATATTAATTATATAAGTGGTGAATAAATAGTGATATATAGGATGAATTAAAACCAAAATAGTCTTTAGGCTTTTTCAGAAGCAGAAAAGAGTTCCAGACCTCTAAAAATAGCCAAAATTATCATATAGGTTTATTCTTTATGCAAAGAAAAATCTGCATTTGCACATGAAATGTGAACATTTTAAAGTGAACAAGAAGAAACTACAGTCCCTAACAATTTACAACAGAGAGGCAAAAATGGTACAGCTGATGACTAACACTAAACAAATGGATTATAAATCAGACGAGCAGGATTCCCTGCTTTCCTTAACTGTATAAAACAGCCTTGAAGCTTCAGGATAGATAACTGTGCTTCCACGCAGCTGCCCTAGGCATGGGATTCTGCATTAAACCACAGCAGGAGAACCATGATAACAGTGTACTGTACATGATTCAAAGGTTTGGCCAACAAAGCTAGTAAGACAGCCAGTGTAGGAGTGGTTCCATGCTTAGGGGCCAGCTATCAGTAAACAGATAAAATAAAGAGCTATCATGGCAGCCTTTTTCTCTTCTGATCTTACTAGTCCCACCAGAGACATGCACTAGTTCCTTCTCTCTCTACCACTGTAAAGTCAAAAACAAGGGTGTAGTAATACAACACAAACAATGATACTGTACTTGAGTCATAGTCATGACATGTCTTGGTTCAAATCAGGCCCCTGATAGGCATTGGGTGATCTTTCACGTAATTTGAATCTATTTCCAATGTTAGCACTGAGTTACTGATCCGGTTTTCCCACCTGCAAGAAGAGACCACTACCTTGGTTCTCTTTCATTCTTAACAAAGATGGGCTAAGAGCAAAGAAGAGAAAATGCTTTCAACTATTTGGAAGGATGAAGCACTACAGAAATTGAAGGCATTCTAGCTGCAACTGAAAGATTCACAGGATCATAATCCTAGTACCAGTCTGGGAAAATGAATAAAAATGAATATGAACCCAAAGCCGTTATCAATAGAGGATGACATGATACAATAAGAAAAGGCTGTAGGCTGTATTTTCTTGCCTTTCTATCTATGAGAACTACGTTCCTTATCAAAGTGAATACCAACTCCTACCCCTCATTAAGGCTGTCATGTTTTTCACGGTCTCATCTGCCTTATAATTGAAATTCTTATTTTAACAGCATTATCTTAATTTTATTGCTAGCTATGGAATATCTTGTGAAAAGAGCAACATTAAAGTTAATTTGACCCTACATCCCTACATCTTTGGTAATGGATACTGTCTGGGATATAATAAACTATAGATACTCATACTTGGACTGAAAAGTGTCAAGGTTACTTCCCCAATTATTGTAGTTAGTCATAGGTCGTCCCTAACATGGTTGCTTATCATTCCTCACATCTGACTAATCTCATACTGCTCATGGTCTTTTCTGTTGGAGTGGCAAAAATCAGAATTTCTAATGATGTGAAGTTTTTTTTTTTCTTTTTTATTCTTAATTAAAACTGGTTATGTACTTCAGCTGAGATACCCAGGGACAAAAATTAGATGAGTACTGTAATAAGAATTAAGAAAGTATCCTATATATTATACTCATTGTGTAATTTTAAAAATATAATATAATATATAGAAAATAGATCAAATGACCTCTATTGTTAACTTAAGTAACACCTTTAATAAGCAAAATCTGTAGTTGTTTTAATTTGATGTCTATACAATGCTACTAAAGAAACTACATATAGGATACACCAATAAAACAAAACAATCTCACTTGATGAGTTTTTATTTCTATTCAGGTGTGATGAATTCCCATTATTATTGGATAAATGCCTGGAATAATATACCTAGAAAATACTTTACATATAAATAGGTCAAACCAGAAAACTAGTAAAACCTAAGAGATAAATACTAGAAATTAATTTGTAAAATTTAAACATTTTTAAATAGTTATTTTCAATGCTAATATGATAAATCAAGAACTCTGAGATTCAATTAAAATTTAATCTTTGATGCCTGGGATTTGGCTTCAAAATAATCACTGGTGGGGTTAGTGGGAAATGGGGATAGAGATGAAAGAAGATTGGCCGTGAGTCACCACTTGCTAAGGCTAGATGATATGATTCATTTTTCTATGTCTATGTATGCTTAATTTTTTTATTATAGAAGTTAAAAATTAATCTTTGATATTAATATTTTATTTTGTAGTTAATAGAGTTATTTCACTGAAGAGGGTCTCATAGGAAGCTAGAAAAATAGAACTATTTTATATTTTTCTCAAAGTTACTTTCTGAATTTTTGTTTTATAGGCACATATTAGATATTCCCTGCTCCCTGCCTTTTATTTCAGAATATCCCTCAGTTGATGTCTATGCATATGTCTATGGAAAAGTAAACATTTGAAGGTATGCACACCTATAAATGGGTAGGCAGGCCCCATCTATATTGAAAGAAATTCAGGTCTCCTCAAAACCAAATACAATGATATACCACCACACACCTATTAGAATACCAAAACAAAATACAAAATATCAATACCTGGTGCTGATGAGGATGCAGAACAATGGGAACTTTTATATATTGCTGACAGGAATACAAATGGTACAGCAACTTTGGAAAATTATTAAATGTAAATATATTTTTACCATATGACCCAGCAATCTTACTGATAGGTATTTGCCCAAGAAAAATAAAAATGTATTTCCATAGATAGATAGATCTGTATGCAAATGTTAATGGCAGCTTTATTCACAATAGCTCCATATTGGAAATAATCCAAATGTCCATACCCTGGTGATTGGATAAGTCAATTGTAGTGCATTCATACAATGGAATGCTACGCAGCAATAGGACAAACTCCTGAGACCTATAATGACGTGGATAGATCTGGAAAGCATCATGTCAAGTGAAAGAAGCCAGATATCAAAGGCTACATTGTACAGGTTTCCACTGATATGACTTTCTGGAAAAAACAAAACCACAATAACATAAATCCAATGAGAGGTTGCCAGGGCTTTGGGGTAGATGGACGGGACTGACTGCAGAAGAGCATGAGGGGACTTTCTGCAGTGGTGGAAACGTTCTACATCCAGACAGAGGTGGTCTCTATGTCACTGTATACACTTGTTAGAACTGATGGAGTATGGATGAGGCTTTTCCTGTATTTTCCGAAGTTTCCAAAATTAGGATTTTTAATTTTCTAATCAGAGGAAGAAACTAACATTATTTTAAAAGTAGTAACAGGGGAGGTTGGGTGGCTCAATTGGTTGCATGTTGGACTCTTGGTTTTGGCTAAGGTCATGATCTGGCATGATTTGGCTGTAAGAGGGAGCCCCACATCGGGCTCTGCCCTGGGTGTGGAGCTTGCTTCAAATTCTCGCTCTCCCTCTCCTTGTGCCCCTCCCCCCTCCCTCCTTCTCTTAAAAAAAAAGTAATAATGGGTGTTATGACAACTATATTGCCTTGACAATTCAAGAATACATAGGAAAATAATGAAATAATATGTCAATCACATTTTCTCTCAGTAGTTGACGAAAACTGTGCATGTGCATTTATGTGCGTACATATACTTCATTCAATACAGGGGGACACTGGAGGTATTTACTTAATCAAATATCATGGTGGAGGGAGTGATTATGTATAAATGTGTAACCATAATAAAATAGTTTTACAACTAATTATACCAAAAGTAAGCTTTCTTTAATGAGTCAACAGTATTCTGGGATCTTATGGTGCCTCAGGTTTGCCATCATATACACACCAGTTAGTATGATGCAGGAGAGTGTGGGGTAAGAGAACCAGCCTGAAAGAGGAAGAAGGAACAGCAGCAGCAGGAGGGGATAATTAAGTAATGAAAGAGTGAGGTAATTCATGTCATCCTCCACAGCAGATTCTAGGACATTCTAGAGCACTGACTGTAGCATAAACATTTTTCTGTTGTCTGGAGTGCCTCATACTGTGCATTGTACACTTTCAGAATTTTAAATTATTTATTTATTTTGCTGGATGAGGCCATCAAAATTTAATGTACTTTATTAAAAGTACTTCATTAAAAGTTATATGGAACTGGGGCGCCTGGGTGGCTCAGATGGTTAGGCGTCTGCCTTCGGCTCAGGTCATGATCCCGGGGTCCTGGGATCGAGTCCCGCATCGGGCTCCCTGCTCCTTGGGAGCCTGCTTCTCCCTCTGCTTCTCTCTCTCTCTCCCTGTCTCTCATGAATAAATAAATAAAATCTTTAAAAAAAAAAAAGTTATATGGAACTGCTTGAAATTCAGTTTATGTAAGACAAAATTATTCTATTTTGTAAATGTACTTTCTAAAAATTCCCAAAAGCATATACACAGAAGTCATAACGTATCACTTCAAAGAGAGATTTAAGGGCGACATATATATTACATACCTGAAAAATACAATAATTCTGAAGTGAGTATTATAACGTGAAACTATAAGCAAAAAACTTATACAGAGCCTGTGTGGGGGTAGTGGGTAGGCATATGGGAAATCTCTGCACCTTCCTCTGAATTTTGCTGTGAACCTAAAACTGCTCGAAAAAACATATTTTTAAAAGTATGTAGGTTTAGTAATACTCAGTATTTATTCACATAGAATACAGAATAATTTACATTTACTTTTCCCCCAGGACAAAAATATGCATATATAAAATATGTGTATGTATACAAAATACTGGTGGGACAACATTTTCCATGGTGGTTACCAAAAGATTTTGCCTGTTTACTCAAAATCACCATCTTTTCTAAACAAAGTGTTTGATTTTTTTTTTCCTTAAGTGTGGGATATCATTTGTGTGTTTCTGTGCATTAAAGTAAAAGAAGGAAGTTGCAAAACTGAGTAATCAGAACTCAGATCTACTTGATTGAGGATAATGACTGACTAAGGCAAAATCAGGCAGTTCCAACTACTTTATACCTCAGATCTCTTTAAGATCTTAAACAATGAATTCCCCCCCATTTCTAAATAAACTGTTATTCACAAGAGTGGGGACTGTGCCCCTATATTCATTTCTGTATTCTCCAAGCTTGACATATAGGAGATACACAGGAAAGTTTAGATTAGCAAAAAAATAATGAATTAATTAACTAATTAATCTCAATTCTCTATCCCTTGAGCTATCATATTGCCAGACACAGACTTTTGCCTTCACCATCAACCTTTCACTCCCACCTCCAGCATATTTAAAAGGGTTTCTCATACTAACATCCCAGAATCTCTCATAAACTTGATTCTCTATCTTTATTCACTTTGCCAATATCTAACCCTGAGTAAACCCTACTCTCTGCCTTCCTCACTTCTGAGTCTAGCTCTAAGGTCACTGTAAGACAAAGTCATTATCCTTACTGCATGCTAACTTCCTTTGGGTTTTTCCTGCTGCTCAGCAATCCTTTTAGACACTTTAAGATAATGTATTTCATTCAATTCTTCCTTTATTCATGCTTTTCTTCCCCTTCTCTTCCTCCTCCTTCTCCTGTTTTTCTTCTTCTTC